>NW_027228747.1:318370-636740 GCF_037783145.1 Equus przewalskii | reverse complement strand
GACCCCAGGGAGTTCCCTCTTGCACTCCAGTGTCCCCTTCGTGTCCCCTCCCTCCAGGCTCCCAGGAGCCCGGCACTCCACTGCAACATCCCTCCAAAGGCACACAGGCCTGTGGGCTTCTCCCCACCTGTGCAAGCCACACATTCCCTGATTGAAGCCCCCCGGGTGGGGAGGCCCTTTCTTTGGCTTGATCCCTTCACTGAACAAGGCACCTGCACATGGCCCAACAACCAGCAATTTCTCTGATTGCACCCTCTTTTCAAAGGGTGCTTAATTTGCCTGAGGGAGTTTCTCTTGCTTACCCAGGGAATGTGTTCCATTATGATAATTGACATCTGCTGGAATGTTCTGCCAGCCTGGCCCTGGGCTGTACACTTGATACACAATTTCCATCAAGAGGCAATGAGAAGGGGCTGCGGAGGGGGAGGCCCTTTCTTCAATGGCACCTACTCAGCTCTGCCAGCAGTGCAGCCTCCAGTTCCTTCACTGCACTGATTTGCAAGAGGAGTGAGTTTCTTTACAGTGTTTACGGCAGTTCAGTGCCAGAGGCACAGAATGACAGTGTGACATCAAGCTGTAGGGCGCTCAAAGGAGGGCTCTCTTTTGGCATCCACATGTTCATTGTAGGCTATCTGCCACTTAAGAAAAAATGCAGCCCCCGCCCCCCCCCCCCCCCCCCCCGCCCACCAATTTGCAACCAGAAAGCTTGGGTTGTAAGGACTGGAGGATGCAGAAAAATGAATTTCTAACTAAAACAGCAAACTGGAAGGATCTTCCTAGGTGTGACCTAGGCAGCATCCTTGCCATCATCGCCATTTGGCCTCATCAATGTGCTTCATCATGTGCAAACTTGAGCTCATCCTTAGGTGCCCTCAATATACAGCTAATAAAGCAACACACTGAGAAGATTTAGTAGGTCAGCTAATTAATTTCAAGCAAAGACAAACCTGAGCAATTGAATTTAAGAAACAAATGCCAGGTTTTAAAAAAACAAGACAAACTAGTAGATTGCAAATGTCAAGAACTTGAACCTAGATTATTTTTTAACCCAGGAGAAATCATTCTTTGCTTTCACTGTATAGCATGGACATGGCCAGTCTTCATAGCCACACCTGAGAAGTCTGAATGCCAGCGTCTGAGAACTCTTTAGAGTGTCTTCAGATTTTGCCACTCACCTTGGAAAGGTCCACCAGGGTATTGGCTTGGTCGCTCAGCTTCCTCTGCTCCATCTTGACGCTCCTCAGTCTGTGGGAAAGAGTCGTAACAGCCATCCTCTTCCAGTGCACGTTAAAGTTTAGCCCATGGGCAGATTCCACATCTACATCAATTCTTCTGATTTTGGAACCCTGCATGGAGACTTCGAATATGGGTGGCGACTGACCAGAATCAAGGACTTGTCAGGTCCCCCAGAAAGCAAACTTGTCTCCGTGCATGCTTTCCTGCAGCCACTTCAGTTTCCTCTCGACTCTCAGATCATTCCCCTGCTTCTCAAATGGTCTAGGCTGTGCCTTCCCCCTTAAAGGCCCTGCTCTCAGCCGTTTAGGATTTCCCAAAACCTCCAGGTCAGAATAGATGTTTTCATTCTCTACTTTTCCACTCTACTTTTTTAATGCCTCTCTTATAGAGAGCGCTGACCAGTTTGTTCTGCTTTGAGTTGTAATGTGGTATGTGTGTGTGTGTGTGTTCAATATGAGCAGCCTTAGAGACTCTTACTCTAAGTTTTACCTTCCAGAGCAGCCTGCCCAATGCCTGGCAGTGGCAGGTGCAATAGATGAGTCAACAGATTGATCTGGGTCAGTTTTACTGCCCCCCTGTGCTTACTGAGTAGAACAATGGATTTTCTCTGGGCCTCGAGGTAGAGGAAGATACTGATGGAGCTGTGAGGGTCCCACCACTCCTAATGTGGCCATCCATTGGCAGAGCTGCCCAGATACTCACTGGTGGATAGCCTGGAGGAACTTCCTCTGGTGTTTCCTGACTTTGGCATGGTCAATCTTCTTTAGCAGCTTCGTGTGTTTATAGATTAGCCACGTTTCCCGGAGGACGTTGGCTGCAGCATTCTTGATCTAAGGAAAAATAAATAAAGCCAGTTACCATCAGGTTAATTTTCCTGGGTTCACGTAGTATGTTTTTTGTGTTTTCTGATATAGTCTACCTTATAAGGAAATGATTCTGCGATGATTTATTTCCTTAATCAAATCACGAACTTAGAAACAATGAAGAAAATGCATCTCTTATTAATCCTGTATTGGACACAGTACACTGGAGCCTGAAGTTGAGGGGTGTTTCTTCTTTCTTAATTATTTCAGGACTGCCTGTCGGCTGCTGTTGCTGATGCTATATTTAGACAGGCTGCATTACCAAGACCTGGAGACCTGGGGCACCCTTTGAATCGATAAATATATACCATTGCTGCCCTTGCGTGCAGAGCTCCCCGTGCTACCTGAGACGTCCATTTACTGCACATGGTACATTTCTTGGATTCAGAGAGTAAACAGATTTCCTATCAGTTGGAGATTTTAAAAGGCCTCTTTGAGGAAATGTCTTTCCCACCGAATGGAACTATAGGTATCAACAAGTCCATTGTTTCCTTTCGCAAATGGCCAAAAACATTTACACTGCAATTTTACATGTAAATGTAATTGGCATAAAACTGAAATAATTTCAAAGCGGTGTCTGAAAATCAGAGAAGATCTTTAGGTGTGAAACCAGAGCTGTCTCCTTCCCGAGGCTGGCTCCTTTGCTGTGCACTGCAATCACACATTTCAACATATGACGCTGTCATCTGTTGACATGGAAACCACTGATATCACCCAGCTCGCGACTGAGCTGAGACATATCAATGGCATCCAGATGGCAGGGGACAAAGTTTTAATCCAAACACAGACATCTTCAGCAATTAGGAACAAGAGCAAGAGGAAACATTTCTTATTAAGCACAAGCTAAACAGAGTTTTGATGAGCCGTTCCTATTTCTGTCAGCCACGCAAATTGGCACAGGCCCACAGGCCCGGGGCCTGAAAGTCATTTGGCTGGTCTAGCAGAAATCAGGTTACTAGCCAGAAAGGATTTTAATAAAACTGGAGTGTACAGGCCTGCTTCTTCAGACTGACATCAACAGATGGGACGTTGTTAAAATACTGAGACGTGTGGGAAGGCCTAGGAAACATTGTTTTGCAGGCTGATAACTTTTGTGTGTGTGTGTTTTAAAAATTTATTACTAAGGCTGGATTATATTTTTCATTGGCGCTGAAGTGATGTTTTTAAAAGAACAGCTAAGTCTTCTCAGAAATGTCTAAGTGACATAAATATTGCTTTTTCGTTCAGTAAAAATCCGCTGTGAAAATGGTTTTAAATGACTTAATTGCCCACCTCTGGTCCTTTCTTGCCTGAAAGGAAGCAGGGGGTGGTGAGTGAAGCTGGAAATGAGGGGTGTCCAGGTGAGGAGGGGGAGGGGGAGGGGGAGGAGGGGCTGGTCTCTGGGGTTCTGTCCAAGGGCTGGCGCGGAGCAGCCTCCCGGCAAAAGATGCAGCTGGAAAGGGAAGCCTTGCCCTCCGCGGGTGCATACTACCGCCACCTTTTGTAGACAGAGGGCAATTTGATGCATAATTTCTTCAGTTTCCCTGGGTGCTTGGCCTCCAAGGAAAGCCTCACAGAAACACAGAAGCGAGAACCCTGCCCCGGCATTTAGGATGATCAGAAGAGTGCCAGTTACACGAGTCTCCTCTTTGGAATAATGATAGAGCCACGGAATGTCAGCTCCAATGGGCCTGTGACAACTGTCTCTGTGTTGGTGTGGAACAAGCATTTGAAATTGGAAAGCCTGCAGGTGAATCCTTGCTCTGCCAGTTATTAAGCAGCTCAGGAGTAAATGCTTAATTATCTATAAGATGGGAAAAATAAATCCTTACCTTAATGTTATGTTATGAGGCCCCAAGGAGGCAATGATGGTGGTGCTGACGGTGCTGAGGCTAACAGCTAACATTTACCAGGCGCCAGGCACAGGTCTGAGTACTTCATATGCATAACCTCACAACCCTCTCAGGCAGGTACTAATGTTATCCCCATTTTACAGATGAAGAAACTAAGACAGAGACCAAGACCATAAAGGTACAAATGGCAAAGTAAGTCAACGTGGATTTAAGTGTTATATAAACTGTAAAGTACCATACACACATTAATTATTATCATCTAGCCCCATTTAAAATACAAGGAAACAGCTTCAGAGATGGGCTGTGAGGACCAGAATCACACAGCTAGCTAATGACAAAGTGGAAACAAGAGCCAGGTCCAAGGAGAACATAAGGTTTTCATGTGGTCTGAAGAAAGACTGGACTAGATTTCATCTCTACACAAACAAAATTATTTCCTGTTTTCCAGGATCAAGGAATTGGAAAGGACATTAGAATTGCTTTTTTTTAATCATCACAGCCCTCACTTAGCAATACAGCAGAACAGGGAGCCCAGGGCCGCACCTGACTGCACCCCAAACGTCAGGTACTGAAATCACAGCTCAGCCTGGGAGCTGGGAGAGGCAGGCACATCATCTTTATGGGTCTGAACAGAAGGCCCCTGCGAATTCCGAAAAGGGATGTTAAATGCAAGCCTTGGTGCTGACTCTGAAATTAATTGCCAGCAAACAGTCTGGCACAAAGCTAAGTAGATCAATATCTGCAAGAGAAAAAGAAATAGGCTTTTAACTGCACTGTGCTCTCCCAAGTTGACAGTAAATGCTATTGCGACCAGGGTCTCCCTCCAATTCACCTGGCTGATTGCTTTGAGCATGCTTGGGGTGGGAGCAGTTGAGGTCGTGTGCTCCTCCTGGGATCTGCTGAGCCCCTGATTGGGGCTTGGGGACCCTCTGAGCTCTCCTGGTGGGCAGGGGCACCAGGACCAAAAGGAGCTCCGGGGGTGGGGGTGAGGGTGCGGTGGGAAGGACTGGGAAGGACTGAGCAAGCTTCGTCACAATCAGATGGGTTCAGGGATGATTAGAAGACGGTTGTTTTTGAGTGGAAGTCTGGCTGTTTTGTGCCCCAAACCCATAAGCATACGAGCTGACTGTTTTCTGTGGGTCCATACATTCTCTACCAAAAAATTGTAAGCTTTCACTCTGCTGGGGGCCAGAGAACAGGCTCGATGACCTACATACCTTAGGAAAGGCTGCAGGATTAATGGGCCTGGGTAATGGTAGTGCTAAGTCATTCACCTAAGAGCTTGCAAGTAACAGTGACAGCTAACATTTACTGAGTGCTTACTACTGCCAGGCTCTGTGCTAAACACTTGATGCTTACGTTGTTTCATTAGCCCTGAGACACACCTCACAAATGGATGGAACTATTATCCCCTCCTTGGACCTGTTACTGAACCTCTCTGAGACTCAATTTTCTTTCTCGCACCTTCAAAAAACACTTAAGGGGCACCTACGATGGGGCAGATGCTGTTCTAGGAAGTGATAATATTGCGATGAACAAACCAATCACATTACTGCCCTCATGGAGTTTATAATCTGGTGGAGAAAGGATGCAGTTTGTAACATAGTATCAGGTAATACTGTCTTCAAAGAAAAATACAGCAGGGTGGGGGCTAGAGTGCCGCAGGTGATGCTGACCTGTGAAATGGGATTGTGGAGTTGATTACATGAGAATACACATAAAACAGCACAGAGCCTGGCCACGGTGTGCTTCAATACGTGACAGCTTTATTGATATTCTCCTGCTAATAAACATTAGCTTCTCCCCCTACCCCAAACAAAGCAAAACATTAAACAGACACATATGTCTGTTCCTGGAGCTCTTGGCTGTATCATCCGTGTCAACGGCTTGCTCTGGCCACCTCTCTGCCAGGGTAACCTGCCACTTGGTATTACAGAGGGGCTGTCAGTTGCCGGAGGAACACTTGGGACAGAATGAGAGAGGCCCCAGTCTGGGGTCCCCCGTGCCTCCAGAAGCCACAGGGAGACTTGGGAGTGTAATTCCAGAAGCCCCACTGGTGGACCCTCCAGGGAAGAAATCATTAGCATGCCCATTAGGCTGCCAGAATCCTTCCTGGGGAAAGGGTGTTCTACCTAAAGGTTGGAAAGGGGGAAGGAATGGAGGGAGGAAGGCAGATCAGGCCTGGCAGGTGGGTGTTCCACAGGCTGAATTTAGATTAACTGAGGGCTGATGAGCATCAGTCTGAGAACCTACAGGCCAGCGCTGTCTTCAGACATTTGACCGAAGGCGTCCATTATACACAGGACTGGGGAAGACGGCCATCCCCTCCTCCCTGTCTGCCAACCCCACTCTTCCTTCACCCTCAGCCCCACAGACTTCCTGCTGGCTTCTGTGGCTGCCATCTCTTTTGTCTCTCTGCTTACACACTCTCTCCTTCCCTCCCCCATCCTGTTCCCACTTCCTTCTCAGGCTTCTCTGCCCGCCTTACCCGGAAGCCCTCCCTGAACGCTTAGAACTGGGGGCTCCACCCCTGTGGCTGGTGGGAAGTTGGGGCAGGGAGCGAGGAGGGAGATACTGCTGTGGTTCAAAGTTGGAGTTTGAAGCTCTTTTCCCCAGAGCAGCATGGTAGTGAATGGCGGCTGATTCTATAATGCTATCAATTTGATGCTCAGCTCGTTTGGAGATAAACTGTCTTTTCTCTCCAGCAGGCCCGGGACCCTAACCACCATGCTGAGTTCCAAGGAGCTGACTGCTCTGGAAAACCCACTGGGTTATGGCTGGAGAGCTGCCTGCTGGCCTGAGAACAAACTGCAGCCCTGGCCAGGACCCAGCTAGCTGCATATAACTGGGAGCCCACCCTCGCCCATCTCTGGGCCTGGGAAGTTCATTCCTAAGAATCCTTCCAGCTCAAAAGCTCAATGCCTCTGACTATTGTTAAAGAAAAAAGGCACCCAACCTGTCTAGGACAGAACCTTTGTGGGTAATATAATTTACAATCCCCTCCTGGGGAGAATTAGCATTCCTGATAACTGCTCAATGGACTATCTGATAAATTTTAAAGACGTTAAGACTTGTTCTGGGAATCCACTCATGGGCCTAACCAACTGTCAGTCAGGAGTCCAGTGTCCTTTAGCCAGACTTTCTGCACCTCCTATAATGTCTACCATTGTCTTTTCCTATAACACCCCTGCTATGAGTAAATCTTTGAACTAGCCGGATGGAAAAAAAAATTTTTTTTCCAGGGGGATTGTGATAAACTTTGAAATATTCTTATAATCAAAGAAAAGTTTTCTTTAGCGCTGTTCAGTAGGTGCTGGGGGTTACTGAAGATTTTTGAGCAGGGCGGTGATATGTTTAGAGCTAAGTCTAAGGAGATCCACTGGGAAGCAGAACAGGATGTCTGAGATAAGCAAGGCCCGTGAGGACAGAAGGTAGCAAGTGGCTGTGATGGTACAAGACTGAGATGGTGGCTTCCAGCGTGGTGGGGCAGAGGGCCTGGAGAGGCTGGCGTGCGTGAACAGCCACGCCCATGGCCAGGTGAGTCAGTCTCAGAAACTCCTCCGGGGCTGGCCCCATGGCTGAGTGGTTAAGTTCGCGCACTCCGCTTTGGTGGCCCAGGGTTTCACCGGTTCGGATCCTGGGCGCGTACATGGCACTGCTCATCAAGCCATGCTGAGGCGGCGTCCCACATAGCACAACCAGAAGGACCACAACTAAAATATGCAACTATGTACTGGGGGGCTTTGGGGAGAAAAATCAGGAAAACAAACAAAAAAACAACAACAAAAAGAAGATTGGCAACAGTTCTTAGCTCAGGTGCCAATCTTGAAAAAAAAGAGACTGCTTGGACTCCCGTGGGGTCCAGGGCAGAAAGGAGTCAGAGATGGCGTTAAGTTTCCCGGCCTGGAGACTGGAAGAACAGCAACGCCATTAGCTGACCAGGGAAGTCAGGAGAAGGAACTAGTGCAGGGAAGATCTGAGTTTGGTTCTGGTTTTACTCATTGATTTCACAGGGAAATGTACTTGGATGAAGTATTTGGGGCAAGAACCCCTGGTGGCAAGGATAAGGAGGCATAGTCCTCAGCCAGCGGCACACAGCCTGGTGCTCTCTGCGGGTCTGACACGGAAAGCAGGTGTGGCCAACAGAACGTCTCCTGTCCATGGTGCCTCTTAAGCCAAGTGGGTCCCTGGGCAGCCTACCTTGCTTTCTAGAAAGGAGACGTGCTCCTTGAAGGCAGGGACCACCTCGATGTCCCCAGAGCACAGAGTGTGGTGTCCGGTGGGTGACCCCTGTGATGAGTGTGTTTAATTACATAAAACAGAGAGATGGGGATGTGGAGGGTTGAGCGGGAGAAAAGACAGGGATCTAGTATCCTTTTCACAGTCTCTCTGTGTGTCATTTACATATATATTATTTAGTAGCCCAGAGGTTAGCAATAGATTATAATTATAGAATAACAATGGCAGTAACACTGCAAAGTCAGCTTGGGAAGATCTGATTGCATTAAATGCAGAAATGACATTGCTACCAGGGTTGACAAGTTATACAAGAGAAAGAAGAAAAGCCATGGGATTCAGGAAAATCAGAAACTGAGTTCTTACCCTGTGCTATCAACCACGCCCCCCATAAATAAATAAATAAACATAGTGTGACTCTTAATGGTAAAGGCGGGGCTGAAGCCTTTACAGGAAGACAGGCAGGATGAATAAACCCTAGAATGACTTGTGTATTTTTATGATTAATAGGTTACCATTTCTCTTTCTCTTTTTTTGCTTAGCGATTTAGTGTTTTAGTGTTTGAAGATTTGAGATTGCATGTACCTTTAAGAGACGGCTTCTATCTGTTAAATCTACTAATTGTGCACTCCTGAGAGGTTTGCAATTATGCTACAATCGTGGGTTCCTCCCACGATTGGATCTGTCTGTGAGAATTCACTGAGATTTTAGGAATGGACTAAGCTTAGCATCTCTTTGACCCACGGCCTAGCCATTTGGAGAAGCCAAAGGATAGGCGAGGCATTCCCGGGGGAAGAAAGGTGGGCTTCTCTGAGAGCAGGTCCAGGTGAGCTGAAGCCAGAGGAGGCCACGCTCGCTCGCAGCCAGCTTCCTTTCAATCAAGGTTACGTAAAAGAACCTTTGGAAGTCCCAGTCCTGCAGCTTTGAAAATCCTCCGTCTGTAAGAACCATCCCTTTTGTGTTTGTTTCTCTGGGAAAAAGATATTAGACATTAAAGGGACATTTCAACAGATTTAAGTGTTCTCAGAAAAGTGAGATGTTATTCGATTAAAAAGGTGCCTTGCATGCATGGATGAGCAATAAATATTTGTTGATTTGATTTTCAGTCCTAGTTTTCAAAAAGTAAGTGGACTTGAGGAGGATTTTAGAGAATCATTTTTGAAAGACGGAAATTAGCAACCACAGTCTTATCTCTTTCTACAATTATATTGCAGAAAAAATTGTTTATTTTCCTGTCGTATGAGGGAGCTGGCTTTGCTCAGCTTTATTTTCCTCTAGTATCTGGTTTACAGAGTCAAAACCGGAGAGGACAAAAGAGCAACATGAAATACAAAGCAGAGCCTCGGTTTCAAAACGCAAACCAGAATAAACAGAGAGACTGTTCACTGTCTGCTCTAAGAAAACAGCTTCCGAGAAGGTGTTCGAGGCAAATCCCTCTCGCCCTTGACTCCTGGACTGTTGTTTCAGGAGGATAGATGCAAGGATATTTGCACTGAGGTTCCAACAACTTTTGTAATTTGCTCAGTTCCGGCTATGACTTCTGCATGGGTGTTCGAGGGCTGAAGCAGAGCAGCTGGGTTACAAGGTTCTGGGTGAAACCCGGCTGGCCCACCCATGGGCACAGCCCCCAGTCCTGCCACCTTGATGCTGCAAATTGGGGTTTCTTTTGTACAACGGACAGCTCAGGGCCGCGAGGTACTGAATTCACATCTGTACACCAATAACGTAAGACTATTTGCCTGTACCTGTTCCTTTTAACATCTGTGGAGGCTCTTTAAACAATCCGATACATGTAATCAAAGATCAGACAATCAAACACCATAAATAATTCTGCTAAGAAACTGGAGAGGCCTTGGCAACTGCACATTCTCCCACTGTCTTCCCTGAGAGCTGGCTCGCACTCTGTCATTCTCCCTCTCTCTTGTTCCCCCTTCCTGCCTTTGTCGCTATTTCTAACACATTTTTTACTGCGCTGCAACATTAATCACCGAATATTTTCTCTAGCTTTCAAAAACCCAAATCAAAATTTGGTCACTCGTGGATCTCTTAACCCACTGGAGTCCTAAATGAGAAAGACTTGCTAGGCCAAGACCCCAGCACAAGGTTTTGATTCTCTCTCACCTCCGAGAGAGGAGAAGTTTGCAGGAAATCATATCACTGACCTTCGTTCAGCCTGCAGCTCTAAAGAATTTTCCATAAAGGCTGTCATTAAATAAACAGCTCCTGCCTTGCTCATTTGGCCTGCTGTTATCCTGGAAGGCTCATTTCTGTCTCTTCTAAATGGGCCTTTTCTTCTCTGACAATCCAGTGGGGTGTCAGACTTTTAGCAGCTAAACAATCTCCCCATTCCTGCATAATTTTCAGTTTGTCATCTCCTTAACCACTTTCATGAGGATACAAGTGAGAAACATTATCCGGAAAACCCGAAAGGGGAAAATCGGATGATGACATTTTGATGAACAGTATCTAGGAATGTGAGCTCTCCTGCAATGATCGTCTTTAATGATTTTTTTTTAAGGTCTGGATTTAGATACATTTCCAGGATTGATTTTAAGACTCTTTACTGCCCTTCCTAATGAGAATGGTGAAAATATTTGAGCATAAACAAAAATGTTGCGTCACGTTGGGCAATTTCTTGGGTACCATTAGGCAAAGGGGTGCTTATACCACTGTATACTGTAGATTTAATTAACAGGAGAATTTTTGGTTGCCTGAACCATGCACAGTGATTTAAGAGAAGACAGGAGCCTGGAGTGCCAAGCCATTGTGCCCAGTTTGTGGAGGCTGTTTGCATGTGTCTGGGGCTTCCTCAATCCTCCATTGCAAAGTGTGGCCCTGACTTATATCACATAACTACTTTCTTTCTGCTTGGCTTCCATGTTGGTCTTGAGTCCCCCATTCAGATGTGGACAGTGGTGTTTTACCCGTTTGGTGAGCTGAGTGTCCATCATGAAGTTGTGAACGTGTTTCTCCGCTTTGGTGAGTTCCAGCTTTCGGGCCACCACGGCCACCACCAGGGCAGTGCAGCCCGCACCCTGTGGGGGGACAGCAGAGGACCAGGGGAGAGAGCACATCATTAAGAGGCAAGGTTCAGAAGACTCAACGTGCCCCGTGCCCAGTGTGGGGTTTTCAGGAGAGGCCTGGGAACTTGAGCTCTTTGGCTGGTAAGGCCAAGCCACATAACCTATCAATCAGGGCCCCAATTCCTGCCCCCAGGAAGAGGCCTACAATGCTCTTGGCTTATGCTGCAGAGCCGAACTCTGGGAGACTTTGTCTTCATAGAACCAGTCAGTTCTTAATGGAGCAGGATCCTGGATGGGGCTGAGGTTTTGGGGAATTTAAAACAACAGACAATCACCTGGTCATCTGCCAGGCTGTGCAGGAAAGATAGAGGGTCCAGCACATACATGCCCTCTCTCCCTCATGCATATCCCAACCCCACTACCAGCTCCAGACCAGGGCGCAGGAGGAAAGAATGCCATGAATAGACTGGACTAAGGACGGAACAACTGCTGGAGGTGGAGAGTTTTCCTGAAAATAATCTAATGATGAGGCAATACGTTTTCCCCCAAGATTGCTTCCCAGGGAACACTGGTTGGCATGAGTACATGCATTCAGGGTTTTTTACCCGAAGGCCTAGGCTATGACTCAGCACAAGAAATCCACTCTTTCTTGCTTTCACCAGGAGGCTCATGAATTCTCCCTCATGCAGAGATTTTAAAGACAACAACCAGCCTCCTGCCTCAAACCAGGGTTTTAAGGGAACCCACAAAAGGCTCTCAGTATTTTCCAGAGCAGTGTTCTTATTCTGCTCAGGTAGGTCCGTTCCAGGGGAGCACAGGAGAGAGCGAGTCAAAGAAGCAGGGTTTTGCAGGACTCGTTTTCTGTCTCCTGATCCTCCGGGTGCATGTTTGACTGTCTGGGAAATGAGCAGAAAGGGGCGCATTCCAACATTCTCCTGCTGGATTTTTAAATCCTCTTCACTGTGCTTCTCAATGGGCCTGAGAGCACTGGAGGAATGGGGAGAATCACTCCTCCCCTGATTCTTCTGCAGGCAGCAGAAGTCAGCCCTGCCCTTGCCTGGTTCTTAGAAGAGCGTGCACGCTCGTGGGCGGACATCGCCCTCTTCCTGCACACTGGGCCCTGGACCGCCCTGACCTCCACTCGTGGAAAGAGAAGAGCAGCTCAGTGAAGTCACAGTCTGATCCTCTAGATGCCAATCAGTACTTGAAGTTGCCAAAGAGCCCACATTAGCAGTTGAGGTCCCAGGATTGAAGGAATCAATCAATGACATTTTTGGCTCATTGGGTCTAATAAAATGTGTTAGAAACAGAAAAGAATGTTTTTCAAAGGTACTTCAATCTATACCAGAGTTGGGAGAAATGCATATGGGTAGCTCAGTCCTCTCCTCTCTCCTTTATACTTTCTTTCTTCTTCCACAGGTTGGCAAAAGCTGGCCTGTGCAAGGTTACGGCGTGGCTGAAGTGGGCAACGCTTTCCCTTAGCTCTTCACAAGGGTTCCCAGTAAAACAATCTTGTGTTTCTTGGTACAGTTAGACATTTGGTCAGCCAACCCATTTCTAGCACAACAAAGTGAAAAGAACTGAGGCTGTGTGGACTTTCCTTTTCTGACCTAATTTTCCTCTTTTGTTCAGGGACAGCCGTGTTTTCTTGGCATCTGTGACTTGCAGGAGACTCTGTGCCCAATTTTCAAAGGATATGTATGGGCAGTTGGACAGCCTGGTCTGTAGCTGTAATCAATTTAGCTAGGCCTCCAAAAGCAAAAAATAGCTTAAAAGAAGCTGTCCTGGGGGAAGATGTGTGCTCCATTTCCCCTCAACCAGACCGACTATAATCCCTCTCCTTTATATGGAGTTCCAACAGTACTTTGGGTGAAAGCCCAAAAAGAGGGATATATCATAGTGTTAAAATGGAACATCAGATGGCGAGGGTTCTCCCCAGGCTCCATTCTCCCTCATCTCCCTGGGTCCAGGAAAACTCTATGTAATCACCCCTGAAAGCTGGGGGCAGCACAAGCCTGAAGAGGGAGTCTCCCTGCTCACCATGCCACTTTGGGAATTTTATCAAAACAACCACACAGCCACCATCCCGAATTCCAGGGTCCTGATGAAGCACTCCCTGTTCTTGCCAGAGCTCAAAGTCTAGCTGCTTGAATGCAGGGGGCTTCTAATTAGAAGCCAGTGTTTTAACTAAGGAACCATCTATCTTACATGATTAAGATAAATTTCTGCATGGAGGAAAGAGGGTAGACTAGATGATGTGTCCCAATTTCTCTCAACTTAAAGATGTCAAGACTCCCTTCTGGATATTTTTCCAGAGGATGCTGGGTTCTTAACCCCTAACTCTAACTTGAAGAGGTAGCAGTGGATACTCTCAACTTTATTTTTCTTTTAGAAAATCCATTGTCTGGATCGAATTAGGGATGTTGCCAACAACGAAGCCTAACTTGGTGATCTCTATTAAGAGGCAACCTTGTAAAGATGGGGTCAGACATCGGCAACCTTCACCCTAGTGGGTAGGGTGGGGCAGGGTGCTGAAATCCAGCCTGCTGGTCCTCTCCAGAGTGTGTGTGTGTGAGAGAGAGGAAGAGAGAGAGAGAGGAAGAGAGAGAGAGAGGAAGAGGGAAGAGGGAAGGGAAGGAAAGGGGAAAGAAGAGGGGGTGCAGAGAGAGAGAAAGCTGGAGCAGAGGCTGAGACCGGGACCAAGCTGTGCTGCCTCCTGAACAGCATGGAACAGGACAGAGAAAGAGGCAAGGAAAAAGCAGAGGAATAAGAAAAAAGGATGGGCTGATGGGGTTGAGAGAGAAAGGCAGGAAGAACAAGGAACCTGAGACTTGAGACAGAAGTTAATGGTCAATTTTGGTTCTTGAGAGGAAACAAAGGAAGCATTATGGGATCTCCCTCCTTCCTGCTGTGTTCACTTTTAAGTGGTATAATGATCACCGATGTTCCTTTGGGGACGATGGCCTTTTCATTTGGATGAGCTTATCAGTCTGTTGGAGCCAGGTTAGCAGCTGGGAAGGCTTGTGTGATATGGCAGTGATGTGGGTTGGTTTTAAGAGACAAATTGCCAAGGACCTGACTGATTTGGGTGTGTGAGAGCTCATGCTGTCCTAACGTGGAATCTCAGAAATGGCTGGTGGGCACAGGGGGCATGTGAGGAGAGGATGGAGTGGGACAGAAAAGGGTAAGCAGCTGCTGGAATGACTTCCATGGGGTCAGATCCTGGGGCAAATCCATGACTCAGACGTTTGCTTTCACACGTGCCAAGTCCTGAATCACAGTTGACACCAACTGGATTCCCTGGGTCTTCTCTGTCCAACTCCTATTTCCATGGGAGGATGGTGGAAGCGACAGGATCCACCTCGAATGAGGTCATACTTTCCAAGGTACATGGTGAGCAGGAGACAAGAGTGAGCAGAGAAAGGAACGGCTGGGATGGGGCGAACATGCCTAACTCATCTATAGATCTGAACCCAGAGACCCAATCTCCTCCACACGGGTCCTCCCACTTCTTGTTTCCAAGAAACATTTTCCAGCTGGAAAACCTTAGAATCTGGAAAAACAAGTATCCCAAGGGAAAAAGTATGAGGTGTTCTTAACTAAAGAAGCATAAAATAAAATAAAACATAAATGAAAGTGACAAATGGAGGAGGGAAGCCTGGAGGATTTACAGTTGGATTCTGTTTCTGCAACAGATTCCATGTAACAACTAAAATAGCATCAATTGGTTTGAAACCAAGGTGTTTCAGGGAGAAGCTCATCTTCTAAAACTGACATTAAGCAGATGTCTTGCTGAGCCCTCTTTTCCCTCCTCCCCACATGACTCAATTTGTGCCACCTTTCGCTTCATCATCACTCTCCTTCTGCAGTTGAAAGAAGCATCTCTCATGAAGACTTGAGGGAAAGCTTAGTGTCCCCAACCAACCAAAAGGCCTTCAAAAGCACATCTTTAAGTTTCGTTGTCATTTCGGATTCTGGAGACTAAACATGGACAGCTTTCTCTCTGCATTGTAACTGTCATCATCCAATTCTTTATAGAAAGACGCTGGACTTTGATATATCTGCTTTTGTGGGTGAAATCTCTCAAACATCCCAGGTCTGTGCCAACAATGTCAAGTTGTTCAGACAATTATATACCCCGCTTAATGGTTGATAATTACACTGTTACTGGGATTGCCAAGAGAAAACAATGATTAAGACTATTTACAGCCGCACACACAAATCCTTCCTTTCCTTTCCCTAGCAGATCTTGCCTTGGCCTGCATGGTGTCCATGGTAACCAAACAGGAAGCCCTACCTTTAGTTAAGGCGCTTGCAATAATAATCGGGAGATGCACACAGCGGCGGGAGGCGGGGGAGGGGAGGAAGGGATTCTCAGCAACGTGAACCCCTGAAAGGAGTGACTCAGCTAGAAAAGTCACACTTGCTAGAAAAATGCCTCCAGGGTTCCTCACTGTGGCTGACCCCAGAGTGAGACAACTGACTTTAATTTGGGTAAAAACACTGACGGCGACTGGAGGAAACCTCCCTGTTCCTGCGCACAGAGAGGTATATATTTATGCAGCGGGGTTTTGTGCAAAAGGAGAAGATGAAAGGCATGTGCTGTATTTTTAATGTGGGAGGTGGGTCTCGGTTCCTCCTCATTCGTTTGTTCTTTCTACTTTGATCACACCTCTCTCCTCAAGGAACAACACACTCCCTTCCAAGGAGCTGCTGGAGACCCAGGAGCAAAAGAGGGAGCTGAAGACCAGCAGCCTGAGGAAGACCGCACCCCGGGGGAAGGCAGTGAGGGCGCCGCGGGGCCCTGCCTGCCCTGTGCAGCTTTGTCGGAGTAGAAGCCAGGAGACGCGGGAGTGAAGGACCCAGGGAATTGGTGCCCGTGGGGCCGGGGCTCGATGTGCACAGCTCCGTGCTGAGAGGGAGAATGGCTGGTATTTAAAAATAACAGAGGCTCCCAGCAGGGCTCATCCACCGATTGGCAGCCGGGCTCTATGCTGCCTCGGAGGCACAAAGCCTACGCCCCGGGAGCGGCTCTGAGACAGGAAAGCTTTAGCCTTCGGGCGGCATTTCATTCCTTTCTGGAAGGAAGAATCGTTCCCTGGTTTCCCGGTGACAGCTGGAGCTGTGCCAGACAGACTCCTACTAACCCATGGGAGGTGTTTGTTCTAAGGCCGTACACTTACCCATGATTTATCCCAACCCCGGCGCTAAGCCTTTTGTCATTAACTGCTGTTTCAGGCCCTGCCTGCTAACATGCACCTGCACCAGATTTTAGTTGCAAAGGGGAGAGGGCTGTGTCCAGTTGGGAAATGGCAGCACTGGACCCCTGCTGCTCACGGGGCCCACAGCCCACGGCCTCCTCTCCTCTGAGTGGCCTAAGTCCGGCTGCCTTGTTTGTCACTGAGATCGGTCCCAGGAGGCCACCAGGTTGCTGTGGGGTGGCAGTGGGGCAGCTTCTCCCCGCCCCAGTGAGGAGTTCACCCCGTGTCCACTGCAGAAAGGAGTCATTTCCCTCTCAGAAGGAGGGTCTTTTCTCCTCCCGAGAGAAATGGGGGTGATGAATGAAATCTGAGGGGGCACTGAAAGGAAGAATTTTCACGGGAGCATGATGGGAGCACAGAGGGGGCTGTAACCCCAAACCTAGAGACCTAGAACCAAGCCACAGACCTCTTGTTCACCCTCACAGCCCACCACTACCCCCACCATCACCCAGGCTTATATGTGTGCTTGCTTGTTTGAGCCTCAGTTTCCCCTTCTGAAAAGGGGACACCGTGTGTTCACTCTGTGTTCTAGGATCAAGGGAGGAGGTCAAAGAGCAGTGGCTGCCTGTCCTGGACCTAAAGAGCAGCAAGGCCAACTGGCCAGTGAAGGAGCGGTAGAGGTGGGGACATGAGGGGTCCGCCAGCTCCGAGGGGGTGTGCAGCTTCTCATTGCTGACAAAGCTCGGCAACAGAAAGCATTGAGATGGGGCCTTATCACCAGCCAGAGAGGAGGGCGGGGCAGGCCTTCCACCCCCACTTTATCCTGGGGAATGCTGAGCTCCTACAGGCTGAGCGCCCTGCACAGGGTCCACAGTCAGTGTCGGCATTCAGAGTCCACTTTGGACTTCCAACCCATATCCCTCCCATACACCATGCTATGATGGCCACGAGATGGGCAAGAGTGTGTGTCAGGGTTGGGGTTGCAGGGCGATGGCAGGAGAAATGCACCTTGAAAGGATGCAGCACCACTGCTGGGCACCTGGGAGAGACAGGGATGGAGTCACATCTAGCTGGACACCAGTGCTGGCAGGACCTGGCACTCAGAGGCCAGCACCTCAAAATGCAGATATGGAAGCTGAAGAATGGGGAACTCAAGAGCTGGCCCAGGGCCATGTAGCCAAAGCAGGACCCCAACCTATGGCCAACCCAGTCCAGGACACAGGTCTCTTATGGCCAGTTCCGTGCTCTTTCCCCAGTCCCTGCCTCTGTGAGTTCCTGTGAAACTTTATCAGACGTGGCACCAAGGTCTGTGGGGCCCAGGGATGGTTAAGTGCAAGCCCTGAGCCAAGTGGGCAGTCAGGCAGTGGTGGGTGGGAGCGGAGGGTCAGACCCACAGCCAGCTTCGCCCAGCCCATTTTGGGGGGCTGTGAAGAGACCATTAACTGTCAGGAACCAGGACCTTATTCCCGTCTTAGAAAAGGAAATGAAAAAGTGAGAAACTGTTGCAGATTGCGATCGCCTCAGCCTCTCTCTGAGTAGGGGCAGGCATGCTGGCCTGGTAACCAGCAGCTGGCCCCACTCCCCGAGCGGGAAGGCCTCTCTGTGCTCTCGACAAAGGGCTCTGCTCCTTGCGACCGTCTGAGGGTAGGGAAGAGACAGTGGGCAGAGGCAGTACTCACCATGATGCCAGTGAGGAGACAGACGCCCTTCCCACAGTACGTGTGGGGCACCATGTCCCCATAACCAATGGAGAGGAATGTGATGGAGATGAGCCACATGGCACCCAGAAAGTTACTAGTTACGTCCTGCTGGTCATGGTACCTGCCAAGGGGGAGAAAGGAGTCAGTCGATGGAGCTGCCGTTCCCAGGAGTAAAGGCTCTGGGCGACCTGGACAGGGGAGGAAATGCCGAGAAGGAGACAACAGCGATGGTGGCGCGCACATCTCTTCAGGCGATCGAAGGGGCGCCGCTCTGCCCACCCGGGGTCTCCCACAGCTCCCCGTCCCCTCAGCCCCCCACCATGAGTTTGGTCCCAGAGGGAAAATGTTTTGTCATGATTTGTACCCTATTGGAGACGTCCTTTTGGTGTTGGTAAAATAGCTTTGTGTGAAATCATGCAGTAATAAAATTTAGATTTTCCCTTCCAAGTCGACAGTCTAAATGTATGTGGAGTGATTAATCTGAAATCACAAGCTCCCGAACAGGGAAAATGTCAAAAAAAATCACCAGACACATTTAGCAATTTCCCATAAGAAGGTTGATGGATCCCACTGACTGGCAACTCCTGAGTGTCTGGAGAGAAGCTGCGGCGGCCGGGGCTCCCTTGCAGTGGTCCCCAGGGGAGGCTCTGGGGTCTCTGCAGAGAGATGGCCTCCTCTTCTGAGCTAGACAGAGGCTCATGGCTGCCCCGCCCTGGGAGGAACCAGCTGGAAGCGTATCACCACCATTCCCTCTGCCCGATGCCCTTCCAGCCCATCCTTTTCCTCCCTCCCTTCATCCCCAAATACCAAGGCCACTGTGTGCCAGGCTCTATGCCAAGGACTGAAATACAAAGGTGAGCAGGACACAGCCCTTGCCCTCAGGGCTCTCAGCCCAGGGGAGGGGTCTGTCCAGGACACAGACATTTGCAGAAGGGTCGATAAGTGGGTGGATGAGGCACCTCAGGGACTAGGGGGTGTGTGTGGGGGGCAATGACCTTGATGACCTTGATCCAAACACAGGAGGGTTAGTCAGAGGCTTGAGTTTTCCAGGCAGGCCACGGGGAGGGTGTTGCAGGCAGAGGGAACGCCCTTATGAAAGCCTGGGCCTGACAAGTGCAGCAGGTGAGCGGGGTGCACCTGAGGTGGCAGGGCAGGTGAGGGTAGGTCCCTTCTCAAAAAGATCTCCAACAGGATCAGCCTGAATGACACACAAGGGACTCTGTGTTTTGTCCTGATGAGATCTCCCCATCAGCCTCCTGGAGGCCATTGGACGGGAAAGGTGGGACAGGGCCAAGGAGACAAACCATCCTGGCAGGAGGCAGCAGAAAGCCATTTAGGAACCTTAATCCGCAGAACTGAGTTACCAACGAGGCTTACATGAATGAATGCACATGATGGGCTCGGGACGGGGTCCGGCACAAGGAGGCCCCCAGAAAGTATTAGCTACTATCATCAGCGGTCTCCACGCCCCCATGGGGGCTGGTGCCCAGGGAGCAATTGGCAAATGCTGCTTCTCCTCTCCTTGTCCCCTAGGTCAAGTGTGCAGGGGAGGCTGCAGACAGGTGCATCTGGAGACCGGCCTGGAAGGAGAGAGAAGCTCTGCTAGTCAGAAGGGAGGTGGAGGGCACGTGACTAGGGGAACACCAAGGGCACAGTATACGGATACCATTTATTAACTCTTATTGTATTAGTGGGAGTCACACAGCACAACCTACTGTGTGGCTGGCACTTTGTATACAAACACTTTTTCTAATTCTCACAACATCCATAAAGTCTTCTACAGGTAAGCAACTGGAAGCACAGAGACATTCAGTGACTTGCCTGAGGACACACAGGAAATAACCCAGCCAAAGCCCATGCTCCTTTCGCTGATCCCCTGGGCATCAGAGAGGCAGAAGTGACTGCTGTGTGTCGTGGGGGATGATGAGGAAGTTTTAGCGAGAGGAGGATACCTGGGTTCCCGTAGCAGGTGATGAGGTGGCTTCAGAAATCAGGGGTCCGATTTCGGAAGGCCTTGAATTCCAGGATAAGGGGTTTGGATTTGGTCTTAGAGGCCTTGGAAGGGATTGTAGGTTCTTGAGCAGAGGAAAGACAAGATGACATGGCCTGCTGGGAAGAGTGGTCTGCAGGTGGTAGCAGGGTGTTTCAAAGATGGAACACAGAGGTGGGGTAGCCAGGTGGGTAGCAGGCATGCAGAGCCAGGAAGGAGGTGCAGGCGGCCGCCTTCATTGCCCACCTGAGCCTGGTCCTAGCAGATCCCAGTGAGTACATCATCGGTGGGCTGTCCGGCCCCAACGCGAGTCGTCTACCAGCAACCAGAGGGGTGTGGCATTAGCCTTCTCATAGCTGTCTGCACAAGGGCACGCATGCCTGGAACTCCAGGGCGACATGGGCAGAGCAGACATCCCCTCCCCAAAGCTCTGCTGAGAAGACGCCTCACCTGCCCTCTCCCACCTGCTTCACTTGCTCCCCAGCGATAGGGAGGGCACCCTGGCTGGCTGCTGCTTCTGGTCAGCCTTGGAAGTTGCACACTGGAGTAGCACAGGCCGGTGGTGCCCATCTCTGACCCCCAGGATAGAGTGTGCCCTGGCCCTGCCCTCTGACATGGTCTGGGACGGGTAGCTGTCCTCCCCACCCCATTTGCCATAGCCCTGGGGCTCTGCCAGGCCCTCAGGCCGACGCATTCCCTCCACTTCCGGCATGCTGCTCTCCAGCTGGGAGGAATGGTGGCAGACCTCGGCTCTCAGGGCCTGGGCTGAAGTAGTGGTGGAGAACCCTTCCCTGGAGGGATGGACTTCGGAGTCTGAAGCAGCCAGACTCAGTGACAGATTGAGTGTGGGGGCAGAGATGGGGGAAGACTTAAAGACAGCTCCGTGCCACAAGCCGGCAACACGTAAACGAGCAACAAGAGTCAGAGCTGGGCTCGTCCGTCCATCAGAAACCATTTCCCGAAAGAAGCCTTGGGTCAGGTCTGAGGACAGTGAGGTTGAGCAGGTGGGTAGAGGGGACGTGAGCCTGTGGTCTCGGGCTTGGCTCACCTGGCTTCAAGCCCCAGCTCCACCTTAAGTAGCTCCATGGATGTGGGTGAGTGACTTGACCTCTCTGTGACCCAGTTTCCTTATCTGCTGGTGGGAGGATTAAGGAAAATAATCCACCAGCCATGCTAGCACGGTGCTCAGCCCCGAGGCGGCATGCCACGTCAGCGGTTATCCTTGCAGAGAGGCGGCAGGTGTTACAGTCTGAGAAACAATCCATAGAAAAGTATAGGGGCGAGATGACAGGTGCAGGGGGAGAGGGTCCCAAGCAGGGCGTGGTAAGAAGTTCATGAAGATGTCTTGGAGTTGAGGCTGGAGAACTATCTGATCCAGGGATGAAAGGAACCTATTGTAGATTCTTGGACAAAGAAGGGACATGAGACACTTGGCATCTGAGAATGATTCTTCTAGCAGCTACATGCAAGACTGATTAAAGAGGGCAGGCCCCAGACAGCAAGAACTGCTAGAAAGTTTGCAGGTGCCCAAGAAGAAGCAATGGAGAACCTTGAATGCCAAACCATGGGGTTTGGATTTAATTTGTAGCCTGGCTTCTGTGTATATTATTGGCTTGCTGTGCTCACGTGTCTCCACCATCCTCCTTTCCTTGCAAACCCTGAGGCTTAAACTAGCGTTCCCTGGCTGCTCGGCTGCCCTCAGGACCATGGACCAGCCTGTTCATGTGTGGGTGGATCCAAAGTAAAGAAATTAGAGCTCAAAGTGGAATTAAGTACATGCAGCGATAGGGAACCTGTGTCTCTTTTTTAAATTGATGCTTGATTTACTGCTTTATTTTTCTCTAAATTCCCTTTACGTTCTTATGGGCTTCTTTTTCATTCACCGTGTGTAATCCTATTGGTGCTAACTGTGGGTGCTGAGAACAGAAGTAGATCTTGAGGTTGTCATTCACTCATTGTTTGTCAAACTTCAAATCTCAAACTTCAGACCTCCCCTGGGCGGGGGCCATAGAACATGCGGAGATGAATGCGACACACACCCTGCTCTCCCTGTGGCTTGGAGCATCGTCATGGAGATAAGACACACATGCAACTCACCAAGCAGGAAGTGATGAGCAAGAGAGTCAGGCTGGTGATTCAGGACTGTGGGAGTGGAGAGGAGGGAGAAATTGTTTCCAAACCAATTCACAATTTTACAGAGGTTCACACTGGTCACAAATTCATGTACTAACCTCATGCTATTTTTTGCAGTACAGAATTTTTTGGAGAAAATAGTTCTATGCTTTTCCTTAAGCGCTAAGGGCAAAAAGGTGTAGTTGTTTTTTATTGTTCTTATCTCTACTTTTTGCCAAAGAAGATTCACCCTGAGCTAACGTCTGTTGCCAAGCTTCCTCTTTTTGCTTGAGGAAGAGTCACCCTGAGGGGCCAGCCCCATGGCCAAGTCGTTACGTTTGCGTGCTCTGCTTCGGCAGTCCAGGGTTTCGCGGGTTTGGATCCTGAGTGCAGACATGGCATCACTCGTCAGACCATGCTGAGGCAGCGTCCTACATAGCAGAACCAGAAGGACCTACAACTAGCATATGCAACTATGTATTGGGGGGCTTTGGAGAAAAGAAGGAAAAAAAAGAAGATTGGCAACAGATGTTAGCTCAGGAGCCAAAATTTAAAAAAAAAGAAAAAAGAGTCACACCCTGAGCTAACATCTGTGCCAGTCTTCCTCTGTTTTGTATGTGGGTCGCTGCCACAGCATGGCCATTGATGAGTGGTGTAGGTCCACACCTGGGATTCAAACCCAGGCTGCCAAAGTGGAGGGCAACGAACTTAACCACTAGGCCATGGGGCTGGCCCCAGGTGTAGTTTTTTTTTTAAAGGTGGTTATTATAGTTATTAATTTATCATTAGGGTGTGGACTTTGGTTTTTTCACTTTTTAATATTATGAAATAAATGGTAGATATGGAAGACTGTCTGATTGGGCAAAGATGGTGGATTAAACACACGTTTACTTTTCTCCCTCCTTAAATCCCTCCGCAACAGTTTCAGTCCCCTGCTTTTAATAAGAAGCAGACAACCAGGAATCCCCAGACATCTGAGGAAAGTTTCTAACAGTAAAGACACAAACCAAATCAGTCAATTAAACAAACAAAGGAGAAGGACCCTGGATCAAATACAGATCATTCACAGGGGAGAATTCCTGAAAAAAATCCTATAATTAATGTTGTTAGCAAGATAAAATAAGATATTGAACCCATGAGACAAGAATGGAATGCTATACCAAAGAAGTCTTTCAGAAGGGCTGGTAGATAAACTGAGGAAGTCTCCTAAAATGCAGAAAAAGAGAGATGAAAATAAGAGAGAAAATATGAAAAAATTAGTGACTCAGTCTACCCATTCAAACAATAATAGTTTCAGAAAGAGAGAACTGGGAAAAAAGAAGGAGGAGGAGAAGGAGAGAAGTGATCATTAAAAAACTTTCCCAGAACTGAAGGACACAAGTTTCTAGATCAAGGGTCCACTGTCCCCAGCACAGTGAATGAAAACAGACTCACACCAAGGCACGTGATCGTGAAATTTCAAACCAGGGAGAAGGAGAAGATTCTATGGAACTTCCAGGGAGAGAAGGCTAACACAACGAATCAGAAATCAGAGTGACTCTGGACTTTTCCACAGCAACACTAGAAGCTAGAAGGCCATGGAATAAACGAAAGTTCTGAAGGAAAATGACCTCCAATCCAGAATTCCAAATGAGCCGAGGTATTCATTAAGTCTGAAGGTGGATGATGTGCAAAACTCTCAAAGATCTGCCTCCTCTGCAGCCTTTCTCATGAAACCACAGGAGGGTGTGTGTCACCAAACAAAGGAGTAAACCAAGAAGGACGATGCTCTGAGTTGCAGGAAACTGGAGATCCGCAGAGGAGGGGGCCCAGGATGACGGCGCCGGGAGGTCCTTGGATGGTGGCCATGCACCAGGCGTGCAGGGCAACCAGTCCAGGCTGGAGCAGGTCGGAAGGCTCTGGGAGACGTTTCTCCAAGGAGACAAAACTGATAGGAAACCTGATATGCCTGACCATCCCGAGAAGAGATTTAGACCGCTGCCAGGATTTGGAGTTGAATTCGTGATAAATACATAGAAACGAAGCAAATGAAGAAACACGATAATTAACCAGGAAAAACAAAAAGTTCTGCAGGAAATGAGAAGTTCTCCTCCTTTACCACAAGGCTCAACTGTGAATAGAGTCAATTAGCGTTGACTGAGTGATGTAAACACCGATTACTGATCTACCCCGAATTATGATATAATTATGAAGGGAGGATGGGGCGGGGGACGGAGGAGTTGGAGGGGAGGGGAGGAGCTAACTTGGCATCTTCCATAGCGGGAAGCGAACAGATGGTGCCCAAACCAAGAAGTAGCCACACAAGTATGTTATTCGGAGACATGGAGGTAAATGCTAAAATTAATTAGCAAAAGAGGTAAAAGTAGCTACCTCTGGAGAAGGACAAACGGGAAAAACGGGTGGAAGACAGCAAACCGAACAACTGACTCTAATGGGTATGTACGTATAACTTCCGTAATAATCAAACAGAAAGCCAAACCTAAGAGGAAAAAACAAAAATACGGGGCCGGCCCCGTGGCCGAGTGGTTAACTTTGCGAGCTCTGCTGCGGCGGCCCAGGGTTTTGCTGGTTCAGATCCTGGGCACAGACATGGTACCGCTCATCAGGCCATGTTGAGGTGGTGTCCTACATGCCACAACTAGAAGGACCTGCAACTAGGATACACAACTATGTACCAAGGGGGATTTGGGGAGATAAAGCAGAAAAAAAAATATATGTGTATATATGTAACGTAAGATTAAGTTACGAAGCATAAAAATAAGCATGCCCAAACTCACTATCCAACCCAGCCGTGTTGAACCTACTGGGGTATTCTCTCCATTCCCAGGCCCCTACTCCCCCCACCAGGGATAATCCAGCATCATGCTTATCATGTGCTCGTTTTTATTCACGTGCTTCTACACAGGGATGTTTACCGCAACAATAGTAATTCAGTTTTGCCTGTTTCTGAACTTCATGAAAATGGAAACATACTATGAGTGTGGGAGGCAGCCTCTGAAATGGTCTCCAACAGTCCACTTCCTCTGGGGTACCCACATACTTTTGAACTCCCACCCTTTTGCTGGCTCTAGTAACTTGTTTCTAACAAACAGAATATGGCCAAAGTGATGGGCTCTCGCTTCTGAGGTCAGATTATAAGAAGACCGCGGCTTCTGTCTGGGGTGATCTCTACCTAGTCTCTTTTGGATTGCTCCCCGTGGGAGAAGCCACCTGCCACGCCATGAGGTAATCCCATGGAGAGGCCCACACGCTGAGGGACCACAGGCCGCCACAACCATGTGAGTGAGCTTGGGAGCGGAGACCCTTTAAATCGAGCCGTGAGATGAGACCGAAGCCCTGGTCAACAGCTTGAGTACAGTCTCACGAGAGACCCTGAGTCAGAGGTCCCCACTTAAGCTGCCCCTCTGTTCCTAACCCATAGCAACTATGAGATAGCAAATATTTGTCATTTCAAGCTAAGTTATTGCTGCTAATTTGTTACACAGCAATAGATAACTAATACAATGAACTCTTCCAGGAATTGCTTTTTCCCACTCAACATGTATGTTGATATATGTGGCTATAGTGTATTTTCGTTCCTGTACTGTGATTCATCATATGAATAGACCATAATTTATTTATTCATTCACCTATTGATGGACATCTGGATGATTTCCAGGTTTTTCCTCTAAGGAGCAATACTGCTACAAACATTCTTAATCATAGCTCCTGGTGCATTGTGGAAGAGTTTCTCTAGGAAACATACCTAAGAGTGGATTTGCTGGTTTGTATGGGATGTGCAGATTTAACTCCATTAGAAATGCCACCTTACTTTCCAAAATGGCAGTACCATTAGGCTCCCACCAGCAGTGGATAAGAGTTCTAGTGCTCCACATGTCCTCATCAACACTTGTCATCATCTGATTTTAACTTTTGCCAAACTAGTGAATATATTGGCATCTCATCATGCTTTTACTTTGCATTTCCCGATAAAAGCTTGAGTATCCTTTCAGATGTTTATTGGTCATTCATGGTTCCTCTTCTGTGAAGGCTCATTCATGACTTTCACTCATTTTTCTATTGGTTTGTTTTTGTCTTATTTTCTTATTGCTTCTAAGAGTTCTTTATATATTCTAGATAAGAACTTTGTCAGTTTATGTGTTGCAAATGTCTCCTTCCAGTTTGTGCCTGGTCTTCTTATTTTCTTTACAGTATTTTTGACAAATAGAAGTTTTAAATTTTGCTGTAGCTGAATTTATCATCCTTTCCATTTGTCATTAATGACTTGTATGATTTTTAAAGAAATCCTTCTCTGCCTGTAGCTACATGATTTTCTTTTCAATGTTCCTAAATGTTGTCTTTCACATTTAGGTCTTCAGTTCTCCTGGAATTGATTTTGTGCATGGTGTGAGGTAGGGATATGACTTCATTTGTTTCATATGGATAACCAGTTATCCCAGGCCCATGTAATGTGTAGTCCATCCTTTCCCCCACTGATCTCAATGTTGCCTCTGTCATAGATTATGTGAGGGAGTGATGATACTTATGGGTTTTCTATTCTGTTCCATTGGCCTATTTGTCTAACCCTGGGGTTATATTATAATCCTCTTTGTAGTCTATTTTAGGTACCTTCTCAGAACCTACCACGTAACAGGTGCTCAGTAAATATTTGTGGGATGCACATGGCCTGCTTGTTGCCTTCCTGTTCCCCTGTGAAAGTGATGCTTGCTTTAGTAATTCAGCGAAGCCCAGTGAGGTGACTTCAGCCGTTCTCTTCAGCAGATAAACTTTTGTCAGAGTGGCTGCCAAGTATCCTGGGCTTGGAGTCAGTTCTCACTGTTAATAAGAACTTAGCTTCTTGACAGTAGCTGTAACCTAACTCTTTTCACATGGATCTCAGTGATCTGACAGCTCTAGCCATTTTGTCTGGGGTCTGGTTTGTTTGCTGGCAACTTGCAGGAATCAAGCCAGACTTTGACTTCACCTTCCAGTCATTCTCCAGCTTCACACAGTCACACCCCTGCCCCTACTGAGCTGTGGACCCTGTGCTTGCTAAGTTCTCCAGTCAAAAACCCAACAGCACGTACCTGACTTGACCCCTTGGTGGCCTTTGACCCCATTGGTGCCACCCTCCTCAGAACACTGCCCTCCTTTGGCATCTTCAGTGGCTTGCTCCCCTGGTTTCCTCCTGCTCTCACTACTCTTCTTGGCTTTTTCCTCTGGCCTCCTCCACAGTGTCACTGTGCTCCGAGCTTACTTTGTACATATACCTTTCTTGCTTCTGTCATGCCTGCCACTATCCTCACTGATCTCTTCTGAATGACACTTCAAGACCCAGCTCAAGTCCCATCCAACCCACCCAGCCAACGTCAGCTCTTGTCTCTCACCCCACACCCCCACGGGCTTGTGGAGGAGACCGCCAGGCTATCTGGCGTCATGGTTGAATGCACAGGCTCGAGGGCCAGACGACCTATGTTTGAGTCTGGGTTTTGCCCCTTAGTATCTGCATGACCTTGTCCATGGTTTTCCCACCTGTAAAAAGGGTATCAAACTTGTACCAACTCACAGAGTTGCCATTAGAGTTGAAAGAGCTGGTATGTCTAAAACAATTAGAACACTGTCTGGCACATAGTCACACTGAAAAAAGCTCGCTATTATTGTGCTATTACCATCTTGTGTGTATAAGTCTAGGCGTGGCACAGCAGAAAGAACACGGGATCTGGAGCTAAAAGACTGCCTTTTCCGCCCTCATGGCTTTGTGACCTTGAACAAATCACTTCACTGTCCCAGCGTCTGTCTCCTCTTCAGGGAGGCAGGGTGGGATAACGTCTGCCTTGCTTACCTCGTTCAGCTGTGGCAAGGAGCGAATGTGAAAGGGGCTTTGTCGGCCTTGAGCGGGTGACACAGATAGAGGCCTGAGACTGCCCTCTGAGAGCCTCCATCTGGGGCACCCCCCCCACCTGAGGCTTCATCCTAGTGAAGAGGGCAGCCACACGGGATGTGGAGGGGCCAGGTGGCAGACACTGCCATGTAGGAAAACAGTTATTCCTCCAGCTTCTCCTCTCACTCGTCCTTGTCCCACTGCTCTGGGTTCACCACAGCCCCTTCCCTCTGCATGCAGCTCTGCGGTTTAACCCTCTTCTCCATCAAATCCTGTCTGCTCCGCCTTCTAAATCTGTCCAGAATCTGACTGCTCCCCACCACCTTTGCTGCTGCCCCCAGTCCAGGCCCTGTCCTTTGCCCTGGACCACGGCAGCATCACCTGGCTGACCTCCCTCCTTCTGCCTGCACCGCCCTGCCACGACCCACAGACAGCAGCCAGAGTGGTCCTTCCAAAGAGTAAGACAGACTACATCACTTCTCTGCTCAAAAAGTCCTGTATCCCTCAGAACAAACGCCAAAGTCCTCATGGGGGCCTGTAAGGGCCTAAAGAACCACCCCCTAACCCCTGCGGCCTCTCTGACCCCATCTGCCTTCACTGCCCTACTCCGGCCACCTGGCGTCTGTGCAGCTCCTTCCACAGCCCGGCTTTACTCCTATCTCAGAGTTTTGTACATGCCATGCCTTCTGCCAGGAAGCCTCTCACCCCGATGATGTCAGACCTTGGCTCAAACATCAGCTGCTCAGCGAGGCGTTCCCTGCCTACTCGGTTTATAACTGTACCACTGCCCCCACCCACCACACCCCATCTTCCTCTCCTGGGTCACTTTTCTCCACACACCCATCCCTACCTGATGCCATAAACATTTGCCTTATTTTTGTGTTTGTCTATCAATCTGCATTAGAATACAGGCTTCATGAGGGAAAGGACTTTCTCTGCTTTGTTTACTGCTGTATCTCCAATGCTCAATAAATATTTGTTGAGTGAATGAAGGAATGATTCCATTTGGTCTTGATCACAAGCCAGCAGGCCCAGGTCAGCAGCACAGGGGCTGTTACCCGATTTTATAACGAAGCAGCGAGAGGCTCAAGAGAGTAACGGACCTCACTAATTTCTCACAGAGAGTAAGCGAAACAGCTGACTGAAACCGTAGTTTTTCTGACTCTAAAAATGGCAGCTTCAGCGAGCAGGGTGTGGGGTGGGGCGTGGGGCAGCGTCCATGTGCCTGGGCACCACCAGCCTGTCCTCGCTTGCTCAGCAAAGCACCCGCTCCACCCCTGCCAGCAGGACGGTAACCATGAGGCTCTGCGTGACAGGCCAGCACCAGCCTGGACAGGGAGGCTGAGAAGCTTGTACCAAAGGGGGACATTTTCACAGAGTCCTGGGTTTACTCCCAGCCCTGCCTCCACCTGTGTCCAGGCCTCCCACATAATCAACTCCTAATTATCAAGTGCCCCCCATGTGCTAGGGCATGTGATTCTAGCTTTAGGGAGAAAATCGCCATTTCTTAAGGGCACCATGAGCCTTAGTTTAGGAGCATTTGAGAAATGCTGGAGGCAGGTGAAAAAGGACCACCGAAGTGCAAAGTGAGCTGAGGAATAAATGGCTGATGGTGACCTCTGGGACACTCCTGCTTCTTCCAGCCACAGGTGAATTCACAGCAAGGCAGAAAAAGAAAGTTCTTTCTCTTCTTAAAAACAATTTCCCTGATAAACATCTTAAAACGTGAAATAAATGGTGCTGCAGACGCACGGCTGATGGCAGGGCCGATCCAGGAGAGGCAGGACCCGCAGACCCCACACCAGGGACGACACACACGCATGAGGTCGCTCCATCGTCGGCTTCATTCCTACAGCTAGTGTCCTATTTTTTAAGAGTTGGCTTTGAATTTAGGAAAACAAGGACCTTTCCCTCCACCAGGTAATTCAAGGCAACAGCCTTGGATCTTTCCAAGGCAAATCTAAATCTAGTCTTTTATTTCCAGCCTGGAGAACTAACAGCATGGGTGCAAGGCCTCTGGTTATTTTTAAAAGGGGAGAAAACCCCCACCCCCAAAAGGACGGCAGCTCCAACAAACAGGCTGTGACTTCTCATCAAACAGCCACAGCCTGTTTTCCTTCTGCAAACACTTTTAGTGTGGCTTTTTCTCACAGACGTGGTGGCCCTTGTGTCCCCTCTGGCAGTTTTCCGTGGAGCCTTTTGCCAAGTGTGGAAGAGTCAGGACATCTGGCTGGTGTCACACCTCTGGGTGCGACCTCTCTGAGGCCTGGGTGGGAAGTCTAAACAAGAGTGCCAGCTCCGCTTTTCTTGGTGGGTGTTTCTCCGCTCCTGGGTGCCCCCCTCGCTCAGCTGAGCTAAGATGTTTGTTCAACTTCCCCGCTTCCTAAATGCATGCCCCCTTTGAGGGAAGCCAGCTGCCATTCCCTCCACAGTCCGTTTTCTTCACGAAGGGGAGCACTGTCAACCTCTTTGAATGGTTATTAAGTTAAAAACCAGATGGCTCATTTGGCAAATCCTTCTGAGTCAGTTTCTCTATTTGCAATGTTTTCTTTCTTCTTATTAAAAAATATTTCCATGTTTCCTGATTTGGAAATGTTTAATAAAATGCATGAAAATGGAGAAAAACAATATGTTTGGAAGAAGCACTGTTCCCATGGGAAGCGTGTCTTCCACGGTATCTGGAGGTGGCGTGGGGAGAGGGCCTGGGGTCCCCATCCTGCCCTGTCCCGCTAGCTGCTGGCCTGGGTAAGGTGCTGACCGCTCCCCATTGGGCTTTCTGTCTGTGAAATGAAGCGTGTAAAGCCTCTCTCCTGGGATGGTGTCGATGGTTAAATGAGATAACAAATATAAGACCCTGTGTAGCGCCTGGGACGTATTTGGGCCTTAATGAATGAATTCAGTCAACAACTATGAAAGACGCCCCTACTACGCGCCAGTCTGGGCACCTACTTCACGGAACTTACAGTCCAGTGAAGGAGGCTGGCCCTAAGCAACATGAAAGCAAAACAAAAAAAAAGGCCGAGTTACAATTGGGACGAGTGCCAAGGAGCAGCACGGGCACTTAGCAGGGACCTTCTCTGAGGACACAACCCTTACACCACCCAGGATGAGCAGGGGTGAGGCTGGAGCACAGGGGCTGGCTGGGGGGTGCTCCAGGTGGAGAGCCTAGCTCCAGAGGATAAAGAAGTGCTCCCTCTGAGTCTCTGGCACTGGGCTTCTCTGAACACGTGTGAGTATGCTGGCACTGTCACCAGCACCCCTGGGCCCTCGCTTCCCCTCCCCCTCCTCTGTTCTTCTTTCCATTGCTTCTCTATTCTGTCTTCTCTCTCATCCTTCTTTCTCTCTTTTCTTCCTATGCAACACTGCCCCCGCCTCCCTTTCATCTCTCCTCTTTAATTTTCCCTTTTGCTGGCTCAGTCCCCCTCTCCTCTCCTTGTGAGGAGAGCCCCACCATGAGGGGAAGGGGGTTTCTGCCTCCAAGGAGCTGACCGTCCCCGTGGGGACACCAGTCTTTGTTTGCTTTAGGCTGGTTTCACTTATCCAGCAAACTTGTATTTCACATCTACTGGGTGGCCAGATACCGATGGCATTAAATGAAACGACACAGGGTCCCTGCTCTAGGGAGCCCCGAGCAGAGTCAGAATCGTGTGATTTTACATCGCGTGAGGAGGGTTGCATCAGAAGCAAGTACACACGTCCTTGTCTTCCCAGGGCCCGCAGCCCACAGCCCTCTGCCCTTCTGATGATCATGGGACTCCTTGTGGTTTCAACTGCCACCTCCCAGACCTCTGAAGCCAGCCCAGACCGCCCCTCTGAGCTCCAGACATGCATCTGTGGGACATCTCTGGGGGGATGGCAGGTCAAATAAGCTCAACTTATCCTGAATCCTGTTCCTTACCTGCTCCCCACTGCGATGCCCAGTTCCCTTCCAAACCAACACCTCTTCCTCTTGCATCTCCCATCTGTGGGCAATACCCCCATCCAGCCGTGCCAGGACGCTGGGCATCGTTCTCGAGCTTCCTCCACCGTCACCGCCCATCCAAGGAGTCAGTCCTGTCAATTGTGGCTCCTCGAGCTCTCTCAAACCCGTCTGCCCCTCTCCATCCCAGCCACCACCTCCCTGGTGGAAGCGGCGTGCTGTCCCTGGTCCATCACTGCAGCAGTCTCCCTGACTGGCCTCCTTGTCTCACAGTCACCCTGTGTCCCCCTCAAACCCGCCCTCCACATTGCAGCCCGCGAAGTCTTTCCAAAACACAAGACCCTCTCCTGCTCAAAACCCACCATGGCTCCCACTGGCCTAGGATGGGGAGAGGGGGAGGGGATGTAGCCTCAGTGTGGAGACACATTGGGATAGACAAACAGTCCACCTAGGATTAACAGCAGTTGATGGATTGACATTTGTGAACAATTGACAGTTTTGTGACGGGCTGGCTTCAAGGCTACTTCGTGAAAACATCCCTCGTGTTCTCTGGTACTTGGATCTGCTTTCTCCTTTGGAAGAGAAGGGGTGGGACTGCAGCTAGCCTGATGGAAATGATTTGTAACCTGGGGCACACCCACAGCAGCAGGCAGGTGTCTGAATACCATCTCTCCTGTGTCACTGGAGTAAAAGAAGCAAGTAAATAAGGTTGGGAACTGTTGGCTTCGATGGAGAATTGAGTCCAAGCTCCTTAGACCAGCCCCTGCCTTCCCCTCTGAACTTGAGCACAGCTGTGGCCTCTCACTGACCTCTGGGTAAGCAACTGAGCTCTGCTCTTACTCGTCCCTCTGCCTGGAGTCCTCTCAGGCCCAGGAAATCGCCTCTTCCAGAAAGCCTTCCATGATCGACTGCCCCCTGTGGAGCTCCCTTCGCCCCACGCTCCTCTCTGTCACCACCCCCAACACACACACGGGATCTAATCGTGCGCTTGCCCTGGAGCTTGCTCTTCTGCACAGCCCAGCGCCAGCCTCGGCAGCCGGGTGCTTGGAGGAAGCCCAGCAAAGCTGCTGAAGGAGGCAGTGAATGAACGAGGGTTCCAGGGGTGGTGACATTTAATTCCAGCCCCGTCTCACTCCCCTCGGTGGGCCTCCGCTTTCTCTCTCAGCAGCTGTCTTTGGTTTTCATTCAGCTCCACCGCCCGGGGCCTCAGTCTGCCGCCTGTGAGCTTTTTCTCTCCCGGTTGAGTCTTTTCCCCGACATCCACCATCAGTCACAGAGCGTGACTCGGAAGCAAAGGGCTTCTTAGTTCCCAGCGTTTTATGTACAGAGACAAGAACCACAGTGGTTGGGATTCTTGTAAAATATTTCCTCCAAGACGATCTATTTCTCCTCTCATTTTATTTCTGGGACTCTCTCTGAGAAGTAGGTAGGACTGGCTATTTAGTCCTATTTTGAGAGACAACAATAATCAGCATCGTTTGTCAAGTGCCAGCCGTGTGCCACAGGAGCCAAACTTCTATGTGCATTATCTCATTTGGTCCACATCACAACAAGATTCGTACATGTCATTTCTTGTTTTCTTGAGTTGGAAACTCAGGCTCACCCAGATTAGGGGACTTGCACAAAGGAAAACATCTACTGAGCAGCAGAGACTAACTGTGAGCTTGGGTTTGGCTGACTCCACAGCCCCATCTTGGACCACATTATGCATATTAGGAAGTGGAGGCCCAGAGAGGTTGATTGGAGAGATGGCTGGGGACTCTTCCTTTCTCAGGTATCTGAGCCTGGATCTGTATTACAATGAGCCAGCTTCATAAGGGTATAAGCCAGAGCCAGGGTGGCCCTGTTCAGCAGTGTAGGTTGTGCGCTGTGCAACTCCAGGGAGTGCCATTCACCAAGACTTCAATGTGAATGGCGCCCCCTGGAGGGCAGTGCCACATAGACAGTGGTCCTGGCTGGAGCCTCAAAGGACAGAAAGGTGTCTTTCTCCTCTCAGTTACGCTTTCCAAAGAGAATTAAAGGCAGGCAGCTCCCCAGGTGAGCAAATGTTGAAGAGGGCACAGAGCTGCTGTGTCATGTGGGCATTGGTGTGGGAGGGAGGTGGGGACTGCCCTGTGACCAAGAACAAAGAGCATCAAGATGGAAGAAATACCCTGGGAAGGCGTTTTCTTGTTCCTGTTTCCCAGAGCAACGGGGCTTCCAGGGCAGGACGTGGGAGCTTCCCTTCCACTGAGAAGAGGGGGAGCCGAAGAGGAGCCGGGACCCCAGGGTGAGTGGGAAGAAGTGTGACTCGCCAGAGACAACCACCCCGATCTGGGGGATGTGGCTGTGAGATTCTGGGGGCCCGCAGGATGCTCCCTGACCACCAGCAGCCTGCATGTGGGGTGCAGCCGCCTCTCACCTCTCACCTCTTTCCACAGGCCTGGGCATCCAGGTGGCATGCCTCCTTGGATTTCTGGGGGTGGGCCTTGGCCATGTGAAGGGTGACAAAGCCTGGGGCAGGTGGGGTCTCAGGGGCTGGTTAAGCCCCCCTGTCCCACAGCCAGACCACCCAGACCTTGGTTTCCACGATTAACTGGGAACTCCTGGAACACACTGGTAATAATGCTAATTCTGAAGCTCAGTACTACGTGGAGAAAGGAGTGGAGAGAGCACACACCCGAGTCCCGTCCGCACCCCCCCCCCCCGCCCAGGGGAGCTTTCTCACAGAGGAACTCATAAATCTCCGGAGCTGGCGAGCCCCAAGATGTGGGAGAGCACAGCTGAAAGCAAAGGCTCGCGGACCGGGGCGCCGGCCAAGGGCCTCCCGCGCCCCTCATTGCTCATCCCTGCGGCCCCAGGAGCAGAATGAAGGCGTTCAGCTGGGGAAAGGCTGCCGTCGGCGTCGGTTTCCTTCTTTCCCCCTCCTGAACCGAGAGATCCTTGCTGGAGGAAGAGAGTGAGCAAGACAAAGAAGAGACGACCCATCTGGAGGGTTCTTCTTGTTTGCAGGGCCTGACGAGAATGGTCTAAGATCCCCGTAGCATCAGCATACCCCTCATCACTCTGGGCCTCCACCTGCTCATCTGAGGAACCAGGGGACCTGGGCTGCCGCAGCCCCAGGGCCCCTTCCAGCTCCGAGCGGCGAGAACTCTCTGAGAGCTTTCTCTTGCTCCGTGGTACACACAGCACGGACTGCCGGCTGGGCAGGGGAGTGGGCCGCTGCAGCTTCCATCCTCACAGCCTTGAGGGGCCATGTTTAGAAAGATACAGGTTCTCAGGAGGTTGCCCTAAACCGACCCGATGGTGACAGCTGTCCTCAGGAGCACAACAGTGGCTGTGCTGAGGGTCTCTGCTCACAGAATGGGCTTCTCCTAGGGAGCATTAGCCCAGAGGCCCAGGACACCCCTAACGCTGGGCCTTTCTCGGGAAGGGAGAGAAGAGCCATGGACACACAGTCAAAGACCCAGGCAGGAGGTGCTTTGCCTGGTGGGTCAGCTTTGTCCCTGGGAGTCACTGAGTCTTGGGGCTACCTCTAGCCCGACAAACCTCACTCTTTTCAGGTAAAGAAATGGAGGCCGCTGAGGGGCATGCTGGGCCCAAGCACACGATGCTGCCTCTTTCTACCTCATGAGGCACCAGTCAGGTGAGCCCTGGACAGTTGCTGTCAGGAGAAAGACCCTCAACTGGGAGCTCAGACTCTCTCCAACTTGCTGTGTGACTCTGGACAAGTCGCTTCCCTTCTCTGGGCCTTGGTTTCTTCATCTGTAAAATGGGACGATTTGGCTAAATAACTTCTGGAGCCCCTTCCAACCCTAAGGCAGGTATTTCTTTGATCACACTCTGTCCCTCTACTCCATCCCGGACTCCCTCCCCCAAGTCTCCGGGGAGCTTATGGCTGAGCTGACTGCAGACGCAGAAGCCAGGTGTCTTCACACACAGGAGGCCTTTGGCATTCCATGGGGATCAAGAGGAAGTAGGAGTTCAGCTCAGGTGGAAACCATCTGGCAGCCTTCACCTGGCCATGCCTCGGGGAGCCACAGCAGGTGACCACCAAGTTACACAGAACCTCTGATGGCTCCGACCACTGGACACCTGGGACTCCTAAAACAGGGCAGGAGGGTGTGAGCTGGTGCCACGGCCATTATGAAAGAGTCAAGTGGCTACACTCAGAGTCACCATGCAAGCCAGTCTGTCTGTGTGTCTATCTCTCTCCCCGTCCTCTTCCCTGCCGCCCCAGAGATGCCCCTGAGACCCCTTCATCCCAGCATCCCCCGCCCTGGTTTTGTCTTACAGGAAGCAGCCACCACAGAAGACCCTTGTTACATGTTGCCAGGCAACAAAACGCTGCCTGAAAACTACAACCCACCTCTGATACTTCCTAGGCCTGGAAGCCGGCAGATGAGAGGAGACTACCAGAACAAAGGGGAAGCGTTGCGAGGGAAAACGTCGGCGCGGAGCAGCCACAGAAAGCTCAAGGAAAGAGCCCAGACAGTGGCACCAAGTGCCAAAAAGCAAACAGATGGGGAGGAAAAACTGACTCATGAAATGCGGGAGACAGACAGGGAAGGAGATGTGGAGGAAAGTCCTCCGCGTGTCAAGTCCTCGAAGGGCCGCCTGCGTCTTTTTTGGTCCAGTCTGCCGTGATTAGAGTTGAGGCTGTTGATCAGGAAGATGATGGTGGTGACAAGTCCCTAGGTAACCCTTATCTATTGGCTTCTACTTTCATCTGATGAGTGATTTTATTAAACCCTCAAGCAATGGCACCAGTCTCCACAGACTTTCCAGGAAACACAATTATCCCCTAAAACAAAGATCTCCACGGCCATCCTCATCATCCGCTCGCCCAAACACAGGTTCATTTGCTTGTTAGCTTCAGCGACCTTGGGGTCTGGAATCTTCAAGCACTGAGTGGATCAGGGAGAGCCAGGCCAGGGGATGCTCAGGCTGGATGGCACCCCGGCTGCCTCGGGGACCCCGGAGGGAGGCAGCAGGAGCTCCCATGGGAATGCTGCCGTGGAGGCCTTGCCCTCTCCAGAGCAGAGCCCTGGGCCAGCAGTGGGATTCTGCCTCGCTTCCCTCTCAGAGCCTCCACTCCCTAATCTCTGAAATGGGGAACTCAGTCCTGCCTTGCCCCCTCTCAGAGTGCTGGGCCAGAGGGGAGACTGTAAAGGCGTGAACTCTAAGACAGTGTTCTTTATTCACTCAAAAAATAATTACTAACGTCCTACAGTGCTAGGCACTCTACAAAACATTCTCTTACAGACTCACCATCTGCTGGGCGAGAGGCAATTCAACAAGAACCTCACACAAGGGTGGGTGGGGTCCCCCACTGCCCTTGGCCTCAGTTGTTCCATCCGTGAAATGCAGACAACACTACAAAGATTATGGCGAGGGTCAAATGGGATGACGTATGCAGGAAGCACGTAACGAACCACGGCTCTTTCCTCAGGCTCGAGGTCGTCCCGAACCAGGCTTCCGAGAGCCCGGCTTGGGGCGTCACCAGCCCCCGCGGGCATCGCCTAATTTGGCCACAATGACAGTCTGGCAACTTCAAGAGGGTCTAGTCTAATTTCTGAAATAATGAAAAGCTTCAAGACACATTTATTCCCTAAGTAAAATCCACTGTTTAAATTATAAACAAGAACAAAACAGATTAAGAATGCTGGTAACTAAGTGGGAGCAATTTCACATGTTAAACTTGACGAAATAATTATAAAGTTCCCAGCCGGCTAACGATATTCACATTTCCTTAATGCTGGAAGTTTGACGATATAGCTGTTTTCTTTATTAATTTTGACATATACTTTCTCAGAACAGGTCTAGCCAGTCTCCAGCCTCGCCCACCCTCCCGCCCCCAAAACTGACATTGTGGCACGCCAGGACGACGGGCTGTTTCTACCTGCACCCACTCACGGGAAGTGGCTACCCACCAAAAATCGCTGTTTTTCCATAGCACCAGTCACAGCTTCTGTGTGGGTACCAGACAGCATGCCCTCAAATAAATTATAAAATGACCTCCTAGCCCAAACTGAGAGAAAACCTGGTTTTGCTTTGTGCATTATGCCCTTTCTCCTTTGGCCCCCAACAGTCCCCTGAGTCAACTCCCCAGTTTAACAAACTCCCCGAGAGCCTGCAGCAGGCAGTGAGGACCCAGGATCCCAGGCTGCCACTGCCCTGCGAGTCAGGAGGCAGGACAAATCCCCAAGCCTCTCTCCGGACCCTGTCCTGCCTGCCCACTTATTAGGGCCATTGGGAGAAGCAGAAGAGCATGAGTCCTGTATTTTATGGTTTTCCTGGCTTTTCATGCCTTCTCTTGTTTGACTCTCATAACCCACCTAGGAAGTAGGTAAGACAGGCTTATATCTCCAACCCCCAGATCAGAAGAATGAGGCCCAGGAAAGGAGAAGTATTTGTCAAGAACCAGCTACAGTCATGGGCAGTTGTCTTAGTTAAGAGAGGGTAAGTGACTTGCCCAAGGTCACACAGCTGGTCCATTATTAAGCTAGGCTGTGAGCCTGGGTTTTCCGACTTCAGGTGCCACTGCTTACAATTTTGTGGGCAAGAGAATCTTGCATTTAGAAATGGGAGGTGTCATGACAATCATTGTTAAGGTAACTGAAATGGAACAAACTGGTTTTAGCATGGTTTGACTGGGGTTGGACTACAGAGGGTCTTGGACATGAAAGCAAGGAATATGGCCTTCATCTTCTGGAGAGAGCAATTGAAGGGCTGCAGAGGTAAGAGAAGGTATCTAGCAGCAGTACAATTTGAAGCCAGAGAAGCTATTTCTGTAACCCGGTGTAAGAGGACAGGGATCCGTATCAGTGAAGGAGCAAGAAGAGATGAATTTGAGAGACGTCATAAAACAAGAACCACAGGGCTGAAAGGAGGTGTGTTTGGTACGAGGACAGTGAATGGTTTTGAGCCAAGAGATGTTTATGGCCCAAAGCCCTTCTCCCCTTCTTCACTAGTAAGAGAACCCAGGACTGAGCAATGGCTACCAGTAATAAAGACTACATTTTTCCAGCCATGTGAATGACCAATAGATGCGAATGGAAATGACGTGTGTTACTTCCAGGAAATGTCTTTATAGAGAAAGAGCAAACCTTATTTTGTCCCTTCCTCCCTCCTGCTGGCTAGAAGGTAGATGGGACGGCTGGAGCTCCAGCAGCCTTCTTGAACTATGAGGAAGAAACCATGTACTAATGCTGGCAGGACAACAAGGGAGAAGGACACTGGGTCTCTGATGCCATTGAGCACTATACCTGCTTCAAACAGAGCCTTTTCCAGTCTTCTTTTGCATAACAAAAGAAACTTCTATTTTGTTTAAGCTACTGTTATTTTGGGTTTCCTGTCAGTCGCAGCCAAAAACTAATACTAATTGATAAAGTTCCTGAGGAATAAGAAGACAATGACAGAGAAGCAGAGAGAAATTAAGGCCTGCAAGATGAATTTAAACACAGACTTGATGCATGAGGCATCAGTGCATGAGAACATGCTCATAAAACTGTTAGCCTGGTACACATTCAAGAACTCTACACTGTGCCACCACCCTTCTAAGTTACCGTTTTCTCTTGCCTGGCCTGCTGCAATGGGTCCCCTAACTCATCCTCCTGGTAGTTGTCTTGCCCACTTCCAGTTCATTCTCCATGAAGACGCCAGAGCAATATCCTTAGAGGGAACCAGATTGTGTTACTCTCTCTATTTAAAATTCCTCAGAGGCTTCCCATTGCACTTGGCTTCAGCCCCTTAACATGACCCCCAGCACCCCCCCATCGGCCTCCTGCCCCCTCTGTAGCTCAGGTCCTGCCACTGTCACATGCCCGTCCATTCCACTCTCCTTCCAGTGACTCCACGCACCACGCTCTTTGCCAGCTCAGGGCCTTTGTACGTGCCGTTCCCTCTCCTTGGAAAGCTCACCCCCTTACTGTGTAAATGGCTTTTCCTCTCATCCTTCAGGTCTCAGCTGAAACGTAACCTCTCTAGAGAGACCTTCCAAGTAGGTCCCAGCTGGGTAGGCGCCCTCTCCAACTCTATTACTCTTTAAAAAATCATTGCAACTTTGTTTTTTAACTGTTTCACAGCATATTTCATAGATTTGATATTACATACTTACTTGTTCCTTGATTTATGATTGGTCTTCCCCAGTGGACTATAAGCCCCATGAGGGAAACAATCATGTGTGTTCTATTCTCTAAGGTATATTTGAGTCCTAACAGTGCCTGGTGAAGCGGAGGGCTCAATAACCATTAATAATGTTATTCTTATGCCACAGGCTACCCGTAATTGAGCAGTACCGCTCCGGGGCTCAATGTTTCGACTTAGGAGGCGTGGAAGCATCCTTGAGAGAGTGGATGCCTTTTCTGGGGGCAGGCGTGAGGAAGGGAAATGGCAGAGGATGGAGAAAGTCCAGCTACAGGAAGCCGACCCCGGTGGAGCAGAAGCGGATGGGGAGGGACGGTATGGGTGGGTCCAGAGAGCAGCAGAGGCGATCTCACCCCTCGGTGCTTGGGCAACCCCTGTTTAAAGGTCTGCAAGGACCCGATCAACCACTGCTTGCATCAGCAGGGAAACTGAGGCAGAGAAATGGAGTCCAGGCCAGCCCCCTGCTAAAGCTCGGAGCAGGACACGAGCCTCTTGACACTCAGAGTCGTACCCGCTCCCCACATGGCTGAAGCACCCTTCTGGCGTTAACCTCAGCTGTGGCTCCTGTCAGGCAGCAGGCCACGTCGGGTGGGCAGCCAGTCACTGCCTTTGCAGTGTGTGGAGGCAGGGTCACCAACAGAGCATGGGCTGTGCGATGGGGCTGTCAACAGAGCCAAAGCTGGACAGAGATGCGCCCTGCGTCTCACTCCCCCACTCCCAGGCCATCGTGCCTGTTCTGAGTGCCCCTTGCCCTTCCTGTGGCCACTCTCAAGCGGCATTAAAGGGAGAACGATGTGGAGAAAGCGGGGGGCTGTCTAACGCTAGGGGTGCATGTTGAGTCTGTGGCCTCCACGTCATGGGGACGTTGATGACCAGCGAGGAGTGTGAGCAGGAGAATGGAGTCAGTTCAGGACAGTGTCCTGTGAGGACTTGTGGGAGGGATCAGAGACCAGCAACTGGAGAAGATGAAACCTGTTCTCAGATACTTAAGGGGCTTCAGTGGAAGAGGGCAGCCCAGCCGGCCCCGCTGGGTGCTCGCCGTGTGCTCACTGCCTCACCCCTGTGCTGAGGGCCTCTGTGAACTGCCCCATTTTCCTGATGTCCTGAGGCTAGCTCGCCCCAGGTCACCTGCAGATGGGCGCATGAGCGAGGCCCCAAGCCCACATCTGCCTAGATGGCAATGGTTTAATCACCAGCCTACGCTACTTGAACTTCTTTGGTGTGGATACAGAAAACAGTTAGGACCCAAGACAGAAACTATAAGGAGTTAAATTTTAGCCAATCAGAGGAAGATACATCTAAATCAGAGCTGTCTGCAAACGGATGGGATGGCCTTTTAGAATGGTCAGTTCCCCGTCCTAGAGCATGCTCAAGACAGGCCACGTGACTCTGGCCAGTATATGCACACGTGCAAGACACATGGTGGAACCAGGAGCCAGACTGCCTTTTAACTCTAAGTTCAGGCTGTATCCACCGCACGAGCTACTGCTGGTGTGTGTTGGCTCTGCTGAAACATGTTTAAAATTTTCAGAAGGAGCTTTACTGACTAGGCTCTGTGTCCCCTCCATTGTGGGGGTGTCAGAGCCCATCTGGCCCGTCTCGGCATGTCTGGGTCTGTCTGGGCCCGCCTGCAGGGGCTTTGTGAGCAGGCAGCTCCCATGAGCCTCTTGGGAGAACAGCAGGACCAGGTTTGTTAGGGCTGGTGGGTTCCCAGGGCCACTGTTCCCAAGCCACCAGGAGACTGGGGTTGCCCGTAAACTCTTAGGCAGTGGACAGAGGGGAGTGGGGGGGTACTCAGCGAGGTGGCATTTAGAGTACAGCATGCTCTTCTTGCTCATGCTCAGCTTCTAGGGGCCTGGGGGCCAGTGTTAGGAGACTTGTATCTCCCTGGGCAGACGGGGTGGGGAGGTGGGGTGGAGGGGAGGGTCTGTATTGAATCGAAGGAGAAAATCACGTGGAAAATCCTCCTGCAGCTGTGCTGTCAGAGCGGAGCCCAGGGCTCCACAGCAGCCTGGGTGGCGGGCCGTGCCCACAGTGGAGGGAGTGGAGAGCACAGTGTGGTGACAAGTTCACACGCGACTCATCCTAGGCCACCGAATACTCGGAGAAGGCCTGGGGGTGAGGGTCCAGTCCCTCATTGGCAGGTGCCTGCACAGGAGATGCAGGACACAATGGGACCCCCAGGGGCAAACAAAACAACCCTAAAGTTGAAAAATGGAAAAGTTGACAGAACACAGATTTCCTGTCTCGGCCAATGTCAGCCCACAAATAGATGTGGCTGACGTGGCTTACAGGAACCCCTCCCTTTCCTCACCTTGGCTCCCTCCAAGGACTCCCACCCTTGTGGGAGTTTTGGCACTGTCTCCTCCCGGTGGTACAGCCCTTTTCAACTGGTCCCTTAAGCATCCGTGGTAGGAAACAAGCGACTTCTCTCCTACACACACATCCAGGGTGTTACTAGCTGTGTGCCACCCTGGCAGAACCGGGAAGATGGTCGTTCCAGCCCAGTTCTGGACGGCTTAATTCTCTCTCGGATCCCAGGCTGAGAGAGGTTGTGTGATCCTTCACAGATGGAGAAAGAACCCGAACCCGGCACTCAGCTGGGTCTACGAAGGCCAAACTCCTGGAGGCCCGCAAAAAGAGCGGATGGAAACCCACTAGTGTCAAACAGGCTAGAGTAATTCTGGGCTTGACTCGACTGGAAAAACGGAATGGTTTCTCAGTGCAGTATGGAGCTCACTTTGCAACCACACTGTCCCAATCTTAGTGCTTCAGAATGCGAATTTTACCGAAATTTTCCTCATTTCCCCACTTCTTGATTCTCCTAAGATGTGTCACCATTAATTATATAAGGAACATGTTATTATTTAATATAGATAAAAGTATGAAGAAACTAGTCACAAATGAATGGTTTCCAAGCTTTAGCGTTCAAGACTACAAAAATACCGCAAAAGAGTTGAATCAGAAACAGAGAAAGCGGGCTGTGAAGCAGTAAGGATGGGGGAAAATGCAAACACACGCAGGAAATCAGAATGGGCGCGTTACTAGAGGCAGGAGAGAGACCCAGCCCTGGAGCAGAGGACCCGGCCCTGAAACCACTCCGGGGGCCCGCCGGCACCGCGCGGGGTTGAACCCGAACTCTACAGCGCCGGCCGCGGTGGGCTGGCTCCTCCCCCGCGCCCGCCCCCGACCGTGGAGACCCCGCCCACCCGGCGCCACCTGTTCGCGCTCCCAGCCCAGCGCCCCGCCGGCACCAGCATCCTCTCCACCGCCTGGGCGGTGCGGGAACGGCCCGCCCGCACGTGCGCGCTTGCTCGGGACCTGACCCGGTGCTCCCGAGCAATCGCCGGGGCGCATCGCAGCGCCGGGCCAGCCCAGGGCCGGTGCTGAAGCCTCCCCTGCAGAAGGCCACCTGCCTGCACACTGGCTCTAGGGCCCGCGGCCACACCGGGGCTCGACGTGACACACCTGCCCGGAGAAGGAGGACTCCGGCACTAGGCTCATGTCGTCCCGCTGCCCTGCCCACTAAGGCCACTGGCTGCTAGGTCGGGAGGGGAACCCTTCAGGAAGGAACTTTTATCGCGCTTTTCTGGGAGACATAGGTAAAAACGGAGCCATTCACCATTACTTTCCAAGCCCTGATGATATAAAACAGGAATTCCTGTGGAAGACGGAAAGAAGGGTTTTGTGGAGGGAGAAAAACAAATGCCACTTCTTTCTATTAAAAAAATAGACAAATATATATTGGCATGCATTCTCATTGTAAAAAATACAATAAAATGTAATGAAAAAAATCACATGTAACATCCCACAGAGAAAACTACTTAATATTTATGTGTTTTGCAAGCATTTTCTGTGCATGTTATAACTACATATTTCAAATTGGTAACATCCTATATCATACTATTTTGTGTGCTCCTTTTTCAAATATTACATTATGACTATCTTCCTGCCTTATTACAGTCTTCAAAAGGTTGATTTTTTTTTTTAAAGATTGGCACCTGAGCTAATAACTGTTGCCAATCTTCTTTTTTTTAAACTTATTTTTTTATTCTTCTCCCCAAAGCCCCCCAGTACATAGTTGTAGATTCTAGTTGTGAGTGCCTCTGGTGGTGCAAAAGGTTGATTTTTTATTCGTTGCCTAACTACCCATCATATGGATATGCTATAATTTAACCACTTCAATCCTGGACAGTCACTTGGTTTCTGATTCTGCACTGCTGGAGACAGCAGCAGGCTGAAGAATCTTGACACAAACTGACTATCCCATTAGAATAGCATCCTAGAAAGAGAATTACCGGGTTAAAGTTACAAATTCCTAAAGGTTCCCATGACATACTGTTAAATTGTTTTCCACAAAGGTGGTGCTAATTTTCCTTCTTGCCATCAGTGTGAGAGAAACAACCCACCCGCCCTACCACCGCCAATAACAACTTTTTCCCCCCGGCAATGAATTATATTTACTTAAATTTTTGTCAATTCCAGAGGAGAAAAAATAATTCTCCTTGTAGTTTTAATTTGTAGTTCTTTGATTAGTGAGGGTGAATATATGTGGTTTTTTGTTTTGGTTTTTTTTTTTTTTTGAGGAAGATTAGCCCTGAGCTAACATCTGCTGCCAATTGTCCTCTTTTTTGCTGAGGAAGACTGGCCCTGAGCTAACATCCATGCCCATCTTCCTCTACTTTATACGTGGGACACCTGCCACAGCATGGCTTGCCAAGTGGTGCCATGTCCACACTCAGGATCTGAACCAGCGAACCCCGGGCCACCAAAGGGGAACCCGTGAACTTAACCATTCTGACACTGGGCTGGCCCCATGACTGTTTTTCATTTTATTAGCTTTTTGTCTTTCTTTGTGGTTGTCTGTTTTTACTCTTAGCCTTTTTTTACTGAGAGATGAGTTTTTCTGATTCGTTTCTAATTTCTGATTTACCTCTTGTCATCTTTGCTGCAAATATTTTTCCTAGTGTAACATTTGCTTTTCAAATAAGTTTCTATTTCTTGAAGGACAGAAATCTAAAATTGCATGGACGATATAATCAGATACACCATCTTTTCCTTCATGTTTCTTCTTTCTGAGATTTATGCTCAACAGTTCTCTCCCACCTCAGAAGTGATTAAATATTCACTTTGTTTTCTGGAGCTCCTTCATGGTCTCTTCTTTCACATCCGATGCTTTAATCCACCTGGAATTTATTTTGGTGGCTGGTGACAGGAGGGGTTCTAATTTACTTTTTCACCCAAGGATCCAATCTCCCCACTAACATTTATTGAATAAATCTATTGATTCCTAATTGGTTTTCTTTCTCATATGTTGGGTTCTTACATACTAGGGTTGATTTCAGGGTTTTCTGTTAGGTTTCATTGACCTGTCAATACTGATTTTATGCCCCAAGGACTTTACCTTAGTTTTACAATACATTTTAATATCTAGTAGAGAAAGTCCCCCTCAATGGTCTTCTCTTTCAAAACAAGCTATTCTTACTTATTTATTAAAACATCCTCAGAATCACTAGTTATTCCCCCCTTAACATTTTTTTTTTTAAGATTTTTTTTTTATTTTTTCCTTTTTCTCCCCAAAGCCCCCCGGTACATGGTTGTGTATTCTTCGCTGTGGGTTCTTCTAGTTGTGGCACGTGGGACGCTGCCTCAGCGTGGTCCGATGAGCAGTGCCATGTCCGCGCCCAGGATTCGAACCAACGAAACACTGGGCCGCCTGCAGCGGAGCGCGCGAACTTAACCACTCGGCCACGGGGCCAGCCCCTCCCCTTAACATTTTTTATTTTTGTTTGTGTTTTCTAACTTTTTTCTTGATTAGCTTTATGAGAAGTTGATATCTTTTGGATGTATAAACTTTTTTTCCTGTTTTTGAATGCATTAATTCCTGTCTTTGTCTTTGTTATAAATGTAATCTGTTCTCCTGAGGTTTGTTTTGTTCTTCTGGTGAATTCAATTTATTTTCATGCTTTTTTTGTAAAATGAAGGGCTTTAAGGATATTTTTCATCTGAGTACAACTTTGGTCACACCCTTATTTTGATATGTAGAATCATCATCGCAATTTTTAAATAATCTTTAATGGTAGTTTTGAATAATTCTCTCTCTCTCCCTCTTTTTTTTTGGTGAGGAAGATTAGCCCTGAGCTAACATCTGCCACCAATCCTCCTCCTTTTGCTAAGGAAGATTGGCCCTGAGCTAACATCGGTGCCCATCTTCCTCTATTTTCTATATGGGACGCCACAACAGAGTGACTTGATAAGTGGTGTGTAGGTCTGTGCCCAGGATCCAAACCACTGAACCCCAGGCCACCGAAGTAGAGCGTGAACTTAACCACTACGTCACCAGACAGGCCCCCTGAGTAATTCTCTTTTGACCGACTCGTAATTGAGGAGATTGCTTTGAAAGTTCCCCTAAAACATTTCTTTTTAATTGAAGTTTTATGGCCTTGTAGTTAGAGAATATGCCTGAAAAGTTTTCTTGATGTTTTGAAACATGTGGCCAAGAAGTTGATCAACATGTGAACATTCCATGGATGCTTAAACAGATGATGTATTATTTGTTTATAGCCTAAAAAGTTCAATATTTATCAGTTAATTAAAACATTAAGAATTCAGATTCTTGATCTCTATTTTTGCATAAAAGTACACAGTCTTACTGTGCACGGTATTTTTATCCATATTAAATAGTTCCTTTGGACCATTTAATGATTTTTGCTTTGAATTCAATGTGGTTTAAAATGAAGGTTTCTACTCACTTGCTCTTTGTACTTACCTAATAAATCTTTGCTCTCCATTTCTTTTTCTGGGTCCTTCAGTTTTAGGTAACTTTTTTGTAAACAGCATGAAATTAAATTTTGCTTTTAAATCCTATCTAAATAAAAGACGTTGTCTTCTAATAGGGCAGGTAAATTCAATTATGTTGATTGTTATAAATTTTACATTTGGTTTTCTCTCTTCTTGTTTCGTGCTTTCTTTTTTAAGTCCTTCCTTCCTACTTCCTTTATCTTTCTGTCTCTGATGTTTGTGTGTCTCATCTACGGATGTGGAAAGTGCACATTCTCAGGGTAGGGAAAAGCAAGGCTCTCAAGCGGGGTGCTGGGGTCTCAGGCCTGCCGCTCCCTGGTTCTGTGACCCAAGGCACATTGCTTAACCTCTCTGTGCCTCAATTTCCTCACATGCAAAATGGAGACAGTAATAGTCCCCATACCTCGCAGAGCTGCACAACGGAGTAAGTGAAATAATACCTGGCTGATGCTATTACACTTTTAAAATTCTACCTGTGGTTATCTTTAGGTTGAAAAAATGATTTAAATCATATTCTTCTATTAAAATTGAATGATAGGGCTCATTAAATTCTCTTCTACATAAGATGATGAATTTAGCATGCTTTCACTAATCCTTTTTAGTCTTCTCCTCTCAATTTTTTTGGGGGGAGGGAGGAAGTTTCGCCCTGAGCTAACATCTGTGCCCATCTTCCTCTGTTTTGTATGTGGGTCACCGTTACAGCATGGCTGACAAGTGGTGTAGATCCGTGCCTGGGATCCAAACCCGTTAAATCGCCGAAGCGGAGCCTGCCAAACTTAACCACTACACCACAGGGCTGGCCCCCTCCTCTCAATTTTTTAATCTGAGGGTTTGCAGCTCTCCAATTATGGAATTATTGTGTTTATATCACACAAATACTTTTCCGAGAATCCACTTTTTCTTTGACGTTAGAATTTGATTTTGTAACCACAGTTAAAGGCAGTCTAGACTTCATGTTTACCTGGCTTCAGTGCTGTCCACCTGTCTTTCTTTCACACTGGTCCATTATTAAGGTCTTAATTGTGATTCGTCCCTTAGTCAACTGGTATACAAGCTCCCCCAGAAAACCTTCTGAGCCCATAAAGCTCCAAGAACAGCTTTCGTTCCTTTTGTTTCCTCTTGTGAGTGACAGTAACGCCCTAACGTCTTCTGGGACTTAGGGTTTCTAAGGAAAAGCCTGTTCTGTGCTGTCTGTGTGCTTCCACGGTTGTTTAGCCTTATAGCTCAGTGCATTTTCCTGAAAAAGACAAATTTCTTAGGCTATTTCTAGGGACGGCTTTCTCTCTCCATTCTAACTGGAAAACAGGAAGCCTCTTGGATGTGCCTGATCTTAACCTCCCACCACCCCTCCAGCCAGCCAGAAATTCTGGGAAAGTTTTCGTCATGTATGTCCTTGATTATGCTTTTACCCAAATTGTTCTGGTTTCTTGCTCCAAAGTAACTCTAATTGTTGGATTTAACCTAGATTCTGTAGCCTCCTATTCTGTCCTGTTTGCCCTCTTCTCTCATCTCTTTGTTCTTGTCGTCTTCATTCTGAGAGAACTTTGAAGTTTGCCCTCCACATTCCACATTTTTTTAAATTCATTGCCCCCAGTATGGATTTTCTTTTTGGTAAAACAGTTTTAGTTTTCTGGAACTCTGCGCTTATGTGAAAATGCTTATGCATTTTCATTTCATATCTGCCCACTCTTGTCTATTGTGGAGAGTGCATCTTCCTGCACCGTTAGAGATGCCCAAGACTCTTTTAGTGTCACTTTTTGTTTCTCAGAATTAAACATTCTTCTGCATCTTCAGGATGATTTTCCTCTTTCTTAATGCTGCAAGTCTGTCTCAAAGGCCTCATGTAGGATCCCCATCTCTCCCTCCACACCCTCCCTCCCTTCCTCACTCTCCCCCCAAGCCCCTGCCATGAATTCATCTTTGAACAGGAGTGATCTATGGAGACCAGGCACTAGAGGGCAGGGTTCCAGAGTCTAGCAGGCTTCATCCAGTGTGGCAGGGGACTTTCCTATCCTCACTAACTAGTCCTCTGATACCCGAAACCAGTGGTCTGCAAACTTTTAAGATCACAGACTTCTAGTAGTAAAAATTTCTTTTTTTTTTAATTTTTAATTTTTTTTTTAAGATTGGCACCTGAGCTAACAACTGTTGCCAATCTTCTTTTTTTTTTCCTGCTTTTTTCTCCCCAAATCCCCCAGTACATAGTTGTATATTTTAGTTGTGGGTCCTTCTAGTTGTGGTATGTGGGACGCCGCCTCAGCGTGGCCTAATGAGCGGTGCCATGTCCATGCCCAGGATCCGAACCCTGGTCCACCACAGTGGAGCACAGGAACTTAACCACTCGGCCACGGGGCTGGCCCCCTAGTAGTAAAAGTTTCTTGAGCACGCATTCTCCCCCTGCTATATGTATATTTATTATAAATTGCACACATTTCACTGTCTCCCTGCATATTCAATATTAGTAAAACAATTTTTTTAGATAAAAATAACTACAAATAGAAGTTCTGATCATTTCTTCCCATTCTCCCAGTGGGTCACGGTGCATATGTTCCACACTGGAGGTTGTACCTCAAACCAAAGCGGCCTGTGAGGAATCAGTCCTCGGCCCGTCTGTTCTCAGCTCTGCCCAGCTCACAAGGGCTCTGCCTGGGGGCTTGTGTCAACCCCATGCAATGTGCTTCAACCTGTCGGCTGTCTCCCTGCTGCCTGCTTGGAGTTGAAGCCCCCTGCCAGAGGTGGTAGGAGGTTGTGGGAAGGAGATGAGGGGGAGGAGGGAGCTGTTCTTGCTCCCTGGCTTCTGGCTGGTGCAGACCTGGGTGTCTGAGACAGAGGCAGAAGAAGATGGAGAAAGGAAGGCTCTTGTTATCTTCCTTACAATGGGAAGGGTGACTCTGTTTTAATGAGAGAAAGAATGGACCACTAATGGTTTTTCTCCAGTTCCAGGGGCCAGATCTCCAGAATCAAATTTCTCATTAAAATATGCAGAAAAAGATGAAAATTCACATCACAACCACCAAAGACCTGTTGCCAAGCTGGAAGGCCTGCGATCCTGAGACAGCCCCTGCGACAGCCGGGGTGCAGAACCTGGAGCCCCCCCAAGGGAAGAGTCCAAAGGGAATCCATTCAGGCGGCTGAAAGGTCATTTACAAAACCTGGGTTGGGATCACGAGCCTCAGCCCGCTTTATCCATGTTATGGGAGGCCTGGCCACTCCTCCCAGGGAGATAAAGCTCCAAATGAGCCGGCAGACCTCTGCTCAGCCGGCCGCACCAGGAAAGCCCACTTCCCCAACCTGCTGTGTTAGGACTGGGGCCTCAGACGGTCTCTCCACCAGCAAGGCGGCTTGGCGTGTGACAGTGTTTAATGAGGGGGTTCCTCAGATGGGCTCCGAGAGGCCTGTGGGAGGCAGGCACGCAGCCAAGAGAATCCCGGAGAATGCCGAGTGCCGCAACTGTCAGGCCTCGGAACCCATGATGTAATGCCTCCCTGGGGTCCAGGGAAAACAAGCCTGCTGTTGTCGCTGCCCTCCTGGCAACCAGGCACAGCCCTCCCAACAGCAGGCAGTTCTGGTAATTACTGATTTCCCCTCCCTCCTTGGAAGGAGGAAATGTGAAAAACCTTTATTGTCACATAAAAGCCAACCCAAGAGATGAGAAATGTCTTTTAAAATGCATCTTGCTGAAGAGGGATTTCCATAGCAACTTCAGAAGTGTGTGTATACAACCAGAGATAAGTCCAGGCCGATAAAGCCACCTGGAATGTGGACAAGCCCTGCTCTGGGCATCAGCAGACAGGAGTTTTTCTAGAACCTGTCATGCTGCTATGTGACCTTGGGCAAGTCACTTACCCTCTCTGCTATCTAAGGTGACAGAATCATTGTCAGATCAGGCTGAGCGAGATCAAGGTCATCTTGCCCACGTCCTCCTCCCATGGCGGTCCCACGCTTCAGTTCCCCGCCACGTGGCCCCTGCTTCCAGTTTCTACCCAGTGTCTGGTTGACTGATTCCTGTCTCAAGGTCTCTGCCAATCTTACTTATTATTTGACAGTGGGGAAGGACAATGATCATTTAAGCTTGATTCTAAAAGAAATTGCTGGGTCCTTTTAAAAGAAGTGCTTTGCCTGATTAGGAAAAAGTATACTTTGCTTACTTATGCATATTTCACAGTTCCACTGGGCAGATTCCTGGGGAAGAGTCTCTGAGACTCTGAGACTTGAGTGCAGGAGGTTTATTAGGGCTGCCCTTGGATCAAACCCATGAGGAGTGAAGGAAGTAGGACTGGGGAGAGGGAGAAGATGGAGCGATATGCAGTCACAGCGGGAGCTGTGGAGCCCCTCATGGCCCTGCAGAGTTGTCCTGCCAGAGGTAAAGAGGCTGGCCCTTTAAACTCCTACAGTGACGTCATCGGGTGCTTGCTGCCCCTGCGCAGGGGGCTTGACCTTGGCCGAGGCAGCTCCTTTAGCCAGGGCAATTCTGGGAGAGGGATTCAGCCCCAGCCGATAACCCCAGCTGAGGGAATGAGAGCCTGGGCCTAGAGGGGGCATCTGGGTGGAGCACCACAGCCTCCCTTATACTCGGATGTTTGAACTTAGCTTGAGGTCAGCCCTGAAGACAGTGTGATAAAGTGGTTACGAGCATGGACATCAGAGGCAGACCAAACAGCAAGACTGGGACTTAAGCATCAGTCTCGGTGGCTTCGAGACTCCCAGATGGGGAAAGTCTCCAGGAGAGTCCGGGCCACAGTTTCCTCGTAAGTGCAGGATTCAGTCTGGGGGGTGTGAAGAATCAAGTTCAAATTCTGGCTCCACTTCCCGAGCCCGGTGACCTCGGGCCGCATACTGTGTATCAGTTCCCTCAACTCCAGAATGGGGACAGTCACGGCAGCTCTGTCACGGGTCTACAGTGAGGGCAAATACAGTAATGTGTGGAGATCTCACACAGACCCGGCACAAGGTAAGTGCCCAAAAAACCCCCACCATGGCTTTACTATACGTCACGTGGGATCGAAGCAGAATCTAACATGGGCAAAGGGCCTTCTCATGAGAGAAGGGGAAACGTGAAGAGGACTTTTGATTTGCTCGTTGTTTCTCTGGGCCTTTGCCGTGGACTTCAGCTGGGGCTTGTCAGTCACATCTGCGGACAGAGGCCTGGTGCTCTGCCAGGGGCTGGGGGAACCCCGCTCAGCTAGGAAGCCGTGGAGGGCCGTTCAATGCCAAATGAAACGCAGCAGGGTACTTTGCAAACTGTGCACTTTGAAGCACACTTATTTTCCCGTAAAAAACCATCACCTGTACTTGGGAGAGGTTCAGTAAATAGTGAAACTCATTAGCAAGTTCTTTGTTCCATGTCCAGCCCATTTGCTCATCTGAAAAATGGGGTGAGCATACATGCCAAACGGGGCTGGTCTGAGGATGTGGAAGACTTCAAACATCTTAACGGGCTATGCGAATTCGGTTATGATTGTTGTCAGAAGACTTGGCTTCAACCAGTCAGAAAGGAAAACAGGAAGAGCATGGTCTACCTTTGGGAGGAACTGTTTTGTTCAGATGTTAAGAAGGCAGCCACAAAATTCCCAAAGAGCTATCAAGGGATCACCGTTACTATTATTAATTTTCCCTACCATTGCATTGCAGGGTACAGTTCCCGTAAAGCATCTTGTTTGACTCTAACAACAAATCCTGTAAAGTCGATATTATTATCCTCAGCTCGCAGACGAGAAAACTGAGGCCCAGAGAGGTAAAATGAACGGCATGATGTTGCTCAGTTAAGAGAAGCATGAGGGGTTTGGGGCTGGAAGCCAAGCACATGCTTTGTCCACGGCAGAAAGAGTGTCTGCTCACCAGCGAAGGTTCATGAGCATCATGAGGTGTGGTCCTATGGAGAGCAGAGGTTGCAATGTCAGCTGCTGAGGAACGGGGGGTTCTGAATAGGTGGGTATCGTGTCCCTGGGGCTTTGTATGTGAGAAACATCTAGAACACTGCACTGGCTCTCAGAGACCGACTCTGCCATGCTTAGGGGCCCTTGTCCCGTTGCAGAAGAACGCCCTCGTAGTTTGACTGTGTGTCTGCTGGCCAAGGATCTGAAAGAAATGTCTGCAAACAGGACATCTCAAATAGGAGGGGAAGCTGCTTCAACGCACCCATGTGAGATATTCTAGGCTAACTCTCCTCCAGACTTCTTTTTCTTGTTTTCTCTCTGCTGGGACTGGTGCATGGAAGATTTGGCAATACAATGATAAATGTTGATGAATTAGGGCGACTACCAGGATCCGTGTAAATTACACAGACGCTTGACCAGGTCTCCCAACATAATAAAAATAACCTGTCTCTAGTGAACACATCCTCCTTCTATCTCAAGAGATCTTCATTTTAAAATGAGGACAGTGAGGCCCAGAGAGGTTAAGTGACTTGCGCAAGGTCTCAGAGCTACTTAGGGGCAGAATGCAGGTTTCTAACCTAGGTGTTCAGTCTCCACACATGAAATCAGATTAAAATGAACATTCAGGGTCAGCTTGAAAGGGAGAGGAGTCACCGAGGGCAGCTTGAGGGTGGAAGTGGAAGGAGGGAGCAACAGTCCTACCCTAGAGTCTTGGTGATGGCAGTTCTGAGGGGCTGACATTGTGGGTTACAGCCCTGGATCTCTGCTGGGCCATGTGCTCCTTCCCTCCCACCAGCCGCTTCTCTGAGTCACTGCCCAGCCACCAGCTGCCTAAAACAACGTTTCCCAAAGTACGTTCCACCAGCACAGTGCTTCTTAAACTTTAAGGTGCATATGAGTCACTGGGTGAACTTGTTAAAATGCAAATTCTATTCAGTATGTCTGGGGTGAGGCCTGAGATTCTGTGTTTCTGACAAGTTTCCAGTGAGGCTGATGCTGCTGGGTCTGTGGACCAAACTTTAAGCAGGGAGGCGTCAACAGTGTTGTACAATGACAAGGGTTTGTGGGTGAATAATTTTGAGAAAATCTGGACTAAACAAAATTAAACCAGTTTCATTACTGCAGGACTTCTCAGAGGCTTTAAAAGGCTAGTGAGTATCATTAATCTCCAAGAGGAAGAGATAATACAGAGATTGCGAAGTGTTGTACATGAGAAACAGTTAACAAAGTAACCAGAATACTTTGATATATTGGTTTACAGAGAGAGAACAGAAAATGAGGACTATTATGTCTTCGTTTTTCCCAGCTTACCTTGGTTCCAAAGTTTCCACGTTGCAGCTCATATTCAGCCCTGACTTGGCCCTCCCCTTTGCCATTTTCTCCTTTGAGGTGCTTGGGGACATGCTCATCTCCATCGGACCATACACATCCTGGCACCCCCTCCTCCTCCCATCCCCCACCCCAGCATGGGCTCCGTGCTCAGATGGCCGGGATTGAGCGCAGAATGGGACCCATGGGAATACCTTTCGCAGACGCGGACGGTCCAGGCAGCGATGATCCACAGTGAGATGCTGAACACGAGCAGCACAGTGCCGGGGCAGATGGTCATGAGGGTCTTCATGACGAAGCGGGTGTTGAAGTTGATCTTGTTGAGGGCTCCGATGCTGCGGGACGAGGCATCCGTGAAGAGCTTGCTGTGCAGCAGCATGACGCGCGCGATCAGGTACAGGCGCAGGAACATGGGGATGGACAGGATGATGTCCACATCCGCCTCCGCCCGCGAGGGTGTGTAGGAGAAGGCCAGGCGGGCCGTCCAGAAGAACTTGTACTCGCCAGGAATGGGGTGGATGGCGCACACCAGCATCTCCAGGCTGATGTAGAGGATGCGCTCGTAGGTCATGGCTATCCGCCAGTCGTCCGCACCATTGTCGATCACGAAGAGCTGGTGGGAGCAGAGAGCCCGTTAGTGTGGCCGGGCCGGAACCGCCCAGCAGCCGAGGGAGGACGGGGCAGCTGACCCACCTCAGGGCCGGCTTTGGAGGCCTCGCTTGTGTGGTGAGAGTCGTGGGTGGGGAGTCGGGAGACCTGGCTACGACATGTTCGCTCTCTGGGCCTCCATGGCTGTAAATTGCTTCCCAAGCTCCCTTCTTGCTCGAAGGTACCCCCAAACTGTTTCATGAGGAGGAAGAACAGCTCATTTGTATTAAAAACAGGTCCCTGAGCCCTGGAGGGGGATGTGGAGATGAAACAGTTTTGTTTCCTGGGTGGGTGAACTCACAGGGCTGGCACAGATGCCTCTCCCCATTCAGAAGAGAAATGGACTGGTGTTTGCTGGCAGTGCCTTGCTCTCGCACAGTGCAGTGGAGTGTTGATATGTGGGCCCTGGAGCCCGACCTCCTGGATCTGGTTCCTGATCCTAACACCAACGAGCTCTGTGATCTTGGGTGAGTTACTGAACCTCTCTGTGCCTCAGTTTCCTCACCTGGGGACAATAATAGTACCTGCTGCATAGCGGTCTCTGTGAGGCTGCAGTGGATTAGGATATACGACGTGCACAGAATCCTGCCAGGCACCCAGTAAATGCTCCGTATCAGCTAGTATTTTTGTTAACATTATTAATGGATAGGGCCTCAGTCTTTCTGTAAAATGAGGGTTGGACTCAGTGACATCTAAGCCCCCTTCCAGCCCTAACCTTCTGTGAAGCTGAGATTCCTGCTGTCCTGCCATGTGGATGGGCAAAGCAGCGGAAACAAGCATTTACTGAGCACCTGCTGTGGGTCCAGCCTAGGCTCATACGGGGGCTCACATACAGGGAAGGCCCAGGCTTCTCAAGGAGGTCCCAGCAGAGGCTTCAGGGTTGACAAGACAGCTCTGAGCATGGCCCCCACGATGAGGATCCTGGAGGGGAACTAGAAGCCTCCGGGGCCGACTTCGGTCCAGGCTGCTCTAATTAGGAAGGTGTGATCTCTGAACAGGAGAGGGTACCCAGCACAGCACCCAGCTGAGACTCCCCTCCCTCCTGCCCCAGGGCAGCCGAGCTGGAGTGTTTCCAGACCCAGGTTTCTACCATCTGTAGGCACAGAAAACACCTAATAGGCTGCTCACAGGGTTCCCTCTGCTTTTGCCACCACCGCCAGGCCAAGTCATGGCCACATGACTGCCTGGCCAAACTCTCCAAATACCAAATGCAAAGCATCCACCCTCTAAGAAAGAACAGCATCAGGTTACTATAGTAACCGGGTTCACTCTGGGCAGGAACCGAGGCAAGAGTCACAGATCCCTTTGATTCCCTGATGGGGAACGAGACTGCATGCCAGCCAAGTTAAAGAGAGGGCACACTGCTCTGCCCGCTTGACAGGAAGGCGCTGGTCCTCGGCTGTGTCACCACCTGCCTCTCAGGTGCCCTGCTTCTGTCTCAGTTTCCTGGTGCAGGGTGGGTGCGGGGCAACATGGGCTGGTGGAGTGAGAGGCTGGCGAGCTAGACTGAACTCTCACACATCCAGTTATTAGCTGTGTGCTCTTAGGCAGGTCACACCACTTCTCTGAACCTGGTTCTGCATCTCTATCATGGGACCATTAGCCTTGACTTTGTCTACCTCATGGGATTAGTGGTAGGATCCAAGAATACAGAGAATAAGAGGTAATGTCCTTTACTAACCACTCTAAAAACAGGAGGGGCGGGCCCGAAGGGCATTCATAAACAGGGTGTGGGCTGAGGGGTGGATAAAGGGCAGACAGCAATAGGTTGCAGATTGAGAGCCTCTGCTAGATAGAGCTCCAATGCAGGGATCTGTGGATCTGCAGGGTAGGCAATATGTTCCAGAAGATTCCATTGCTGTCCCACATGAGGACACCCTTATGCCTACTCCCCTCTGGCCCCTGGAACCACAGTTCTCTAAAAGTAGCCTCACTCCTTTCAGACTTAGAGCAGATAACAGATACCCAACTCTGCTGTGTCCTCACTCAGCATCCTGCTCATTCCTACAAATCACAAATCTCAGTTATGTATCTATTCGTGTTTACTTGGTTTTTGTCTGTCTCTCCCCCCAGAGCAAAGGTTCTCAACCTGGCTACACATTGCAATCACTTGGAGAGCTTGTTAAAATACCCATGCCTGGGCCCACCCAAACCAAGCAAATGTGAATCTCTGGGCATGCAGCCCTGGCATAGGGATTTTTCTTAAAGCTCCAAAGCTGGTTCTAAATTGTAACCTGGATTGGGACCCACCAGTCAGGGTTGGAGCTCCAAAGGGACAGGGCCTGTGTCTTTCTTGTTCCCTGGGCTATCTCCAGTGCCCAGCCCAGATCTTAGAACATAATAGATGTTCCATAAATGCTTGTGTGGTGAATCAATCACTGCCGCTTACTGTGTGACCCTAGGTGACTAAGCTCCCCTCTGGGGCTCAGTTTCCTCCTCTGAGGAATGAGGGGATGGATTAGATGTGCCGAGGTGCCTTCTTCTCTGAAGAGCCATCATTCTATGGTCCTCCGCAGACCCTCTGGCTTGACGCCTCCCACCAGGTGTGTGTTCTTGGGGCACATGAGCTCCCCAGGACAAGACCCACACCCGGCTCAACTCCCTCTCTCCAGGGCCTGAGACGTGCCTGGCACACAGTGGGCAGTCAGCAGGACTTTAGAGAATAAAGGGATGGGTAGGTGGATGATTGTGTCATACGAAGAAAAGGACAGATTGCCAGGGGGCCTTGTTAGCCACCCAGAATGGAAATTCCTGTAGAAAACTCACTCCTAAGCCTGTGACTAATGAGGTGCCTGACAATTCATCTTATGTCATGGGAAGAACACCTTCCTATTCCTAAAGGATGGTCCAATCTGGAATAAATTGTCCCAGGTGATCTTCAAGACTTAGAAAGTTCTGGAGCTAAGCTGGAACCAGGATCTTGAGTAGTGCTGAACCAGAAGGGTGAGGAGGAGTGGGCAAGCAGCTCCAAAAAAGGACTGTCCTGTGCTGTGGTTTCGTCTCAGCCACCCAGCCCCGGTTCTAGAGCAGGTTCCCCAGAGGTTTGCCCTGATGAATTTTGGGAGAGTGCTGAGGTGATGGGGCAGGAGCACCAGGGAGCCCTCAAGAGGTCTGCTCTGGGCTGTCACAGAGCAGAAGCCTCAGAGGCCTGGGGCCGACAAGTTTCCTCCTGACCTGGCCTGGGTTTGCCCCTTGCACACTGAATGGGGAAGGAAAGCCACATTCTCCACGTTGCCGAGTCTTTCTGTTTCCTAAGCCTAAAGCAGTGATGTCACTCATCTGGGGTATGGCCAGCCTGAAGAGCCAATGCTTCAGTGCCAGTGCCCATGGTCTCCTGCAAGACCCGCTCTTTCCTCAGATAGAGCCTTGAGCAGAGCTGGCTCCAGACCTATTCCTTCCACCACTTCATCGGTGCTTCTGAGAGCCTGTAGGATTGTCAGCCTGTTAGTATAATTCTGAGAGCTCGGCAGGGAGATTTTATGCAACAGAGCAATTCCAAACCTGCCTTCAAGGAGCTTGTGATTAGAGAGAAAGGAGAAGCAACTCAATTCAACTCAACTCAATTCAATAAAACAACTAGTACTTTAAATTTTCTAAGAGAGTAGACCTTAAGTGTTCTCACACACAAAAAAGGTAACTACGCGAGGTGATGGACGTGTTCATTAACTTGATTGTGGTGATCATTTCACAATGTATACATATATCAAATCATCACATTATACACATTAAATATATACAACTTCATTTGTCAATTATACCTCAGTAAAAAAAGAACCAACTAGGTTAGGGCACTCTGGTGATATAAATACGAATCAGACACACGTCCCATGAATCAGCGCCCAGGCTCAAGGAGCGCCAGCACAGGAGAAGGGCGTCTTGGGAAGCTTCTTGGGCGAGATGGGTTTCACAGCGCCTGGAAGCCTGCATCAGACGAACCTGGTGTGGTAGCTCACCAGGATGGTCACGGGTTCCTCCCATCCCGCTTGTGTGCTTCTTCACCTATGACTTTGCCTCTCCTCCCAGCAACAGGCACAGTCTATTTCTCAACCCCTTGAATCTGAACTTGGCCATGCGCCTTGCTTTGGCCAATGGGACATTAGAAAATGTGATGCAGCAGAGGTTTGGAAAATGGGGCTTGAGGAGCAGTGGGGCTTGAGGTAGACATGTGGCCCCGTTTTCCCTGTCACCCCAGCCTACAGCCGGCACCAGCTGACAGGCATGCGAGTGAGGCCATCCTCGACCAACTGCATGACAGATGCGCACCCCAGGTGAGACCAGCAGAAGAACTGCAGTGCTGAGTCCAGTCCAGATCGCTGACCCACACAGTTGTGAGCTGAATGATTATTGCTTTAAGCCATTAAGTTTTGGGGTGGTTTGCTATGCAACAAAATAATACATAACAAAACTAACTCACACACTTACTTAGTACGTCATTTAGAAGAGTCGGGTATTTGCCTGCCATGCCCGACATTTCCCTTTAACTTCTCATGCCATAGTCCCTAGAAGGAACTTCCACCCCCCACCCACCCCTCCTCCCCACCACAGTCGATCAGTGAGGGCTGGCCAACATTTCTCAAGTAACTGGGTAACTGGATGGGTTGCGGATCCTGATCAAGTAGCATGCTGGCTTCCCCCACCCCTACTCCCATCCAGTGGACACCTCATCTCATATATCAAGGAATAACTCAAAGCATTTAAAAAGTTATTTTGCAAGTAGTTAGTTATTTTGCATGTGGAGTATTTCTCACAGGTGAGGAAGTCAGCTGGTAGACTGAATCAAGGAACACAGGCAAAACGGAGTCCATGGAGTGGAAAGGAGAAAAACCACAGGGAGTCCGGGAACAGTGAATCTTGTTGGCAGATTTGGGGGGTACATTGATTAGCTGACAGCCAGCAAAGAGGTCAGGGTGGGCATTCCATCCTTGAATGGCCAATCGGAGCTATCAAAGAGAACAACTGAAGTTATTTATGGGTTCTCCAGAATGCTTGACTTTTAGTCCTGGCACATGGACACACAACAGGCTCTCTGTCTGTAACGTCTGCGGGGCCCTCCATCTGCGCCTCCATCTCAGTCAGACCAGGTCTGCACGCTTCCCTCAGCCGAGCTTCTCACAGAGCAATCATGTCCTTCACTGGCTCCCCATAGGGGCCAACTCTGAAAGGCCATCTGGTCACCTCAGGAGAGGTCAGTTCAGTGGAATCTCTGGGGCCCACCATGTGCTAGCTGCATGGCCCGGGACAGGCCATCCTGACAGGGGGACATGGAGTCTATCCTGGAGTGTCAGCCTGACAGAGCACTGAGCGCCAGGCCCGGCTTGAGCCCCCTGCATTTCCCTCGGAGGCCCACAGGAAACCTGCCTTTTTTTTTTCCTTTCAGGGTAAATAAGTTTGGGGTGGATTCATCGGATTCACTAGTTTTCCCCATTCTGCTTTGAAAGCCTCGAGGCCTTTCAGGTTCTTTATTTAAGCAATATCTTTCATTAAAATGTTCTCAGCTGTGAGGGGAAATCCTGCCTAGACATTTTCTGACCAACCTGAAAAACTTTCATTCTTGCGCAACTATGAATTTTTTTTTAATTAAAGGAGAGAAAATGGAAAAGGCCTTTTGTGTTCTCTACTGTTCTCTCTCTGTAGGAGAAAAACTCCAGGGAAAATTTCCATCATTTAAAAAAATGTATGCAGAAAAAAGGCAAAAGGAAAAAATTAAAGATTTTCTTAAAACCCAGTAATAATATATATATATATTTTTCAAACTCCCTGGAGCATATATTCTGCATGTACACCATTATTATGGGGGTTTCCATGGAAACGACATCAAAAGTCCTGTAATACCTAATTAGGTTTCCCCAAGGACAAGAGCTGATCGCCAGTGATGAACTCCTGGGTCTGCAATAATGGTTAACATAAAATTTCCAGTCAGCAAATGCTCCATGGAACTAGCTGAAGACAGGGAAAAACTGAAAAAGCAAAGGTCAAAAAAAGGTACCTCTAAAAGAGGCCAGCAGGTAAGTGGGCTGTCAGAAAAGTTGATCATTCTGCCACCACCCACTCTCAGAGGGGTGGGGTCCATGCTAGCCAGCTCTGTGTCTTTCTAAGAAGAAATCCTCCTCATCTGAAACTGCTGTGATGGATTGAGTCAAATGGCCCTGGGCCGTGTGTGATGTCCCACAGTGGCTCTTTGGTGGAGGCCAGAGTTCTGAGTGCCCCAGGCCGAGGTCACCTACGGTCTCCCGCAGGGTGTGTGAGAACCCACGGGGACCTTTGAGCCTGAAGTTTGTTTGGGACCATCAGAGACCAGTGGTGACCATAAACCCTTTCCTGTCCCCAGTTCTTAGAGAATGAAATCCAAGTTATAGCATTTGAGGAAGCAAGTAATTTTCACTCACATAAGAATTTCTTGATCCCTGACCATGGCACCGTTGGGGACAGAGCATTCTGCCACTGACCATCTGTGCGTGGGCAAGTCCCCTTCCCTCTCTGGTCTGCAGATTCCTCATCTGTAACATTCCGAAGGGTTGGATCCAAAAATGGAAAAAAAGGTTTTCCATTTTTCTCCTAGCTGTGGAGCCATTTTTTTCTAATGAGATTTTTTTATATAAGCCCAATAGGGGAAACAGATAAACTCAGATGTTTTCTCGTTGAAAGGGTGGAGAAGAGCATTCAAAGGGCGACTCATTCACCTCCTCCTCCAGCCAAGCTCTTGGTGGTGGCCCCTCCCACCTCCATAGAACCCTTTAGTTGGAAAACCATTGGCTGGACCAGTTGGCCTCTACCTATAATAAGGGAGGAGGTAGGTGCTGGAAATCAAGGTGCTTTGAGTCTAGTCTGAGATTCTGGATGCACAGGCATGGAGCTTCACCCAGATCAGATCGTTCTTCATTCATTCATTCATTCAGGGTGGGTTGAGTCTCTGTTCCGTAACAGTCACTGTGCTAAGCTCTAAAGATATAGCAAGAACAAGTAGACAAGGCCTCAGTCCTCATAAAGTCTACACTGTAGTGGAGAAAACCAGACAATAAACAGGTAAAGCATTTAATTTTAGTGAGAAACGCCTGCTAGGAAGAGACTAAGGCAGGGCAAAGGAGATGAGCACAGTCCGGGTGGAGGCAGCCCTGTCCTAGGCAGGCAGCCCGGGCAGGGATCTCTGAGGAGGGGGCCTTTGAGTAAAAGGTAAGCCTTGCAAAGGTGTGTGTCACAGACAGAGGGAACGGCAAGGGCAAACGCCCAAAGCAGGATGGAGCTTGGAGAGTTCGACAGATGAAAGAAAGAGGGCCAATGTGGGAAATAAGTGAGGAGTGGTACTAGACAAGGCCAAGAAGGTGGCAGGCTCAGCTCCTTGGGACCTTGTAGGCCACAGAAGGAGCCGCATGGAGGGGCAGGGAGAACACAGGTCCACCCCTGCCAGGGCCGTGTGCACTTGGTCACCCCTTTCTGAAGACACACTGCTGGTAGGTTAAACACACGCCTGCGGTAGTCTGCTTGGGCTGCCATAACAAAGTACCACAGACTGGGGGGCTTAAACAACAGAACTTTATTTTCTCACAGTTCTGGAGGCTGGAAGTTGGAGATCAAGGTGCCAGTATGGTTGGGTTCCAGTGAGGGCTGTCTTCCTGGCGTACGGACAGCGCCTTTTCACTGTGTCCTCACGTGGCAGAGAGAGAGCTCTTCCTCCTCCTTTAAGGCCACAGTCCTACAGATTAGGCCACTCTTATAACCTCAGTTAAATGTAATTACCTCCTGAAGATGCTATCTCCAAATACCATTACATGGGGGGTTAGTGCTTCAACATATGAACTTTGGGGGATACAATTCATTCCACAGTAGTGTCCTTATGTGTCAAAATTACCCCAAAGCCCCACTACAGGCCAAGCCAGGTGATTTTGCACATGCTGTCTCACCGCAACCTCACAAGCTTCCTGTAAGGAAGAATATTATGCCCATTTTGCAGGTGAAGAAACTAAAACCCAGAGAGGTTAAATCAGTTGCCCAGGGCCCTGCAGTATTCTGTGTGACTCCAGGTCCCACGCCCTTTCACCAGCCAGTCTGCCAAGCAGAACCCTCCATGTCAGAGACTGGCCAATTCGGGCATTACTTTGTTTTACTCTAAAGAAAATTCAAGCCCGCTCTTTAAATGTTCATTTCTCAGAAGAACCTTCACTGACCACAGAATCAAAACAAAATTAAAACAGGCTGGGTCTGCGACACCCTGCGAAACCCGCCTTGTCATTAGCAATCCAGATGGGTCCGTCTGTGGAACTAAGACAGTTGCGTCCATTTCCACAGGCAGGATATCCGTGTGTCATCTTCCCCGTCCTCCTCAGCCCTCCAGTGAGCAGATCTGGCTGTGGAGTCCCCACTGGGGAAGAAACCGTCTTTGTTTAGGAACCCACCCAAAGCTGTTTGCTAATGAAGAAGATTCCTTTCGGGCAAAGTGGGGGTGAGGTCAGAGGAGAGCAACACAGGGCGTAATTTCTCTGCCCCAGAAATGAACAGGAATGTTGGAGTTTGGGGGTTGCAGGCTGAGGGATCAGGAAGTGAGGGGAAGTGGCTGGGCAGCACCTGAGGCCAGTCCTGGGCCAGAAGGGAGGATAGAGCGGCTGCCACCGACCCCCACCCCACCCCCACCCTGAGGGAGGAAGTCATGAGACTTTCAAGAACAAGACTATGCAAAGTTCAATGCCATGTTGTCTGTTGTGCCAACAGCAACATCACCCCCACCCGGTGCTTCCGAACCACAGAGAGGTTGGCTAACCCGAAGGCCTTGATCGTGGGTCCTGTGGGGATGAAGCGACCAGGGGGTGACCCACTGCCTACAGGGCTCACTGTGTGCAGGATGGAGCTGGCGAATTCAGCAGAAGTAGGAGTTTGGGATCAGAGGAGCTGCCAGGAGAGAAATGGAAGTTCCCAAGAATCTCCAGAGACCTGGGAGAGACACTGAGTCCCTCCTCGTGTGGCGTGGGAGTTCATGCCCAATTCTATTTGAAGCAGTTAGGGCAAGGCAGCCCCAGCCCACGCTTGGGTTAGAGTGGCCATGCCCTGGTATCGTGACCCGCCCTCCCCTCATCTTCCACCCTGCTACTGAGCCAAGGGTCTAAAATGCAAACCAACCACGTTACTTCCCTTCTTAGAGCCTTTCAACGACTCCCCAGAGAGTTCAGGATCGAGTCAAACCTCTTAGTTGTACTTGGCAAAAGGGCCCTGCCCCCACGTGGCCCCAGCTGCCACCCCCTCAACACCTGGCATCTCATTCCAGCCAAACCAAGTCACTCGTGATCCCTGAACTTCTGTCCCTTGGAGTTTTGTACAAGCTGTTCCCTCCCCTCAGCTTCTTCGCCCGGGAGCTCCTTCTCAATCTTAAAGATCCAGATCAAGTGTCTCTCCTTTCCGCATGTCTTAGCTGGCCTCTTCCCAACCCCAGGCAGGGTTAGGTACCCTCCTGGGAGGTTCCCAGTCCCTGTGCCCCACATTGTCCTAGAGCCAATCCTCAAATAGCAGCTGGGGACGGACGGTCAGAAGGTCTGGAGTGCTAGCCCCAAGTTTGGAGGAGATGGGGAGGGCGCAGGGTGGCCGCCTCCATTAACAACGATGACACCAGACACGGCGTATTGCAGCTTACTGTGTACCAGGCCCAGTGCTGTGTGCTTTACAGGCATATGTCACTTAGTCCTTAACAGGGCTCTGGGAGAAATACTATTATTCCCATTATACAGATAGGGAAACTGAGGCCCAGAGAAATTAAGTAGTTTGCTGAAGGCCATAAAGTTAAAATGGGCAGACCTAGGCTGTAAAGCCAGGACAGACAGGTTCCAAAGTCCACAGTCTTGACCACTGTGTCCCGGTTCCAGGCTGTGCAAGCGGGCTTGTGGGCCGACCCCGGGGGGTTTGTCCACTCAGTCCAGGCCAGCGTGTGTTTCTGGGTCTCTACGTGCTTTGGCAGATCAGGGAGCTGGAAACTGTAGGGGCACCTGCTAAGCCTGGGGTGAGAAGAATCGTCTTCTCAACAGGAAGTTTCTCAGAAGTTTCCATTTCGTTTTGACACAGGAACCGATCCTGCCGAATGTTTGCGGGGTAACAGCGCGGTCACCACCGGCCGGAGCCGCTGTAACTGGAACCTGCTCACCGCGGGGGAGGGGCTCTTTACCCTGGCGCCCAGGGCGTGTCGGCAACTAAAAATAAAAAGGTTTCTGGACCTTTCAACAACCTGGGGAGCTGAGGAACCAGGTCACGACCAGGTGGCAGTGGTGGGCGGGGAATGTTTGTTTTCCCCTAAATGACTAACATGCGCTTCAACCCATCCTCAAGGACCCGCTCCCCTAGGGGCGCTTTCCAGCCGCCCAGGGGGAGGGGCCGCCGCAAACGCCAACACTGCCCATCCGGTGCTTCCGACTTGCTGGCTCAGTCTGACGTCTTTTCGTTACATGAATTCTTAGTCCTCCCAACACCCCTATGAGAAAAGTACTATTATTTTCCCCTAGCTTACAGATGAGCCGACTTCCCCAAGACTGCCCTGCAAGTGAGTGGGGGAGAGAGGATTTGAACCCTGAGTCCACACTCGCATCCATTAAGCCTCTGGCGCTGCCAGCTGAGCCGCCTCACTGGACCGCCTGTCCACCCGCTTGTGTGCGCCCGGCACTCACGCTAACGCGGGGCCCCTGGAGGACAGAACGTCTCCCCGGGCGGGTACCACCACAGGGCCACGCGCAGCCCTCAGGAAACACAGGCTGCCCAGAGGAACGGGTAAATGGTGGCAGATATTCTGAAAATGTGACACGTTAAGGTGTCAAAACTCTATCAGTGTGACCGTAAAGAAAAACATGTTTAATAGTTCACCATTGCTATAATTCTCCTAGGGCAAAATAGCCCTTGCAACATACGAACGAGGTAGAGAGAGAAACCAACGGATATTTAAAAGAGAACAGCTAATAATTAAAAAAAAAAAAAAAACCCAAACCTGGAAACAGCCTGAATACACATCAGTAGGGAAAGAGTGGAATCAATTATGGGACTCATACTGTGGAATATTATATAGCTGCTTTAAAAAATGAAGTGGATCTATTTGTATTGACTTAGAAAACGTCCATGGTATATTATTAAGGAAAAAGAGAAAATTGCAGCGTAATCAGTATAGCGATTCTTCTTTTTTAAAAAAGCAAACACCAACATACAAAAACAAAAATCCCTGTATATGTATATATATTGGTATATTTTTGTACATACACAAAAATGGTGAATGTCTTCTGATTAATCACCGAATTGTTAACGCCAGTACTTCTGAGGAGGGGGGGGTGGGAATCACAGGAACCATTGATTATTTTTTCCTTTAATAATGAAAACATACCTCTGTGTTAAAACAAGCTTATATTGCTTTTGTAATTTCAAAAACCCAATGAAGTGGTTTTTTGCAAAGAACTGTCTTGGGGAAAGCCACTAGTTGGGCCTAATGGGGACGTTTTAAGCATGGCCATTCTTGGAGGGACAATGATCTCCTGAGTCCTTTCCTGCCCTGTAATTTTCCGTATAGAGCTTTGAAGCCCCAGGAGGCCGCCCCCAGAATTTTGTGAAACAAAGCCCTGCTGGAAGGAGTTAATAACTGGGCTCCTCTCACAAGGTTCCCCACTCCAGCGCCAATTTCATTACCTGTTCCATAGCCCTTCTGATTAAACTACTCTGTGACAAATACTTCCAATGTACAACAATTGAACAAAGGCCCTTATTTCAAGGTCCACCTCTTGTGCACATTTACATTGCAGGCACTGAAAGCCACATTAGTCAGCAGCCCGCCCTGCTCACCCACCTCGGGCAGAGGCCTGGGGTCCCCGCGGGAAGAGGTGTGTCTCCTCGCAACTGATATCATCATCATCGTGCTCCACAGTTCCCTCCATTTAGAAGGGGCGGGGGCTGGACAGGGCACAGGGGCCACAATCACCAAGGTGACTGCTGGTGGTGAAGGCTCACGGGGGACTTGGCCACAGGGTGCCAGGTGCAGTGCTAGGCTCCATGGGTTACAATGGAGATAGGACGCAAGTTCCTGCCCAACCGGGAGCTTAGAAGTAAACAGACCTAAACAAACGTAAGGCTACGGAGGTGACAGCTTGGCGATGAGGGGCAGAAGGAGGATGAGCACTGATGCAGCTCAGGGTCCTGTTACACTGCATCGTCAGTGCCCATGTCTGGTACTGCCCTGGACCCAGACTCCTGGGGCTCCTGCATTGGGTGCCCCCCAACTCGAGGGCCATGCTCCATGCCTCCTCTGGTTTTACCTCACCCCATGGAGCCAGGAGTCCACAGGGCCAAGGGGCCATGTCCACCTACACTTTGTAAACCACCACTTGGATACCCAGGACCCCGAATTCCCTGTGTGAGCCTGCTTCCAGGGCCTGCACCACCTCTTCCCCTATCTGTCCTCTGGCAGGCACACCGCGGCTGCTTGTAGATGTGGCCCTAAGCCTGAGAGGTGGCCAAGAGGCACAAGACTCCTCAGGGTACTGGATGAGCCAGGGGAGGAAAGAGCATGCTGGGACTGAGGGCTGGGGGCTTGGGTGCCTCCATCTGAGACTGGCCCCAGGCCCTGAAGATATCAGGGGTGAGTCTGTCCATAATCCTTTCTGACTGGCTGGGGTATCTATATACAGCAGCAGCAGCTATATTTTCTAGATTGTTCCAAAGTCAGGCAAACAGGACCCTGATACTCCCTCTCAGACAGCCTGTCCTACCTTCCTCCACTTTCTGCACCAACCCCAGGCTTCCGGACTTGCTCTGAAGTGGATTCTGCAGAACACTAGTCTTTTGTAGGAAGCACCCTAAAAAGGGGTCCAGTGGCCCATGTTTGGGAAATGACTCTTGGAGATTCGCTAGGCTTATCCACATATTAAAGGTTCTGAGGCTTCCTAAAGAAAGAAAACTGGTCAGCTTTGAAATGTAGTTTGTCAAACTTATTTGACCACGACTCTTGTTTTGGAGTGACAGCTACTAATGCTTCCAGGAAGGCAGGAAAGCACAGGGTGTGGAGCATTCACTAGAACAGATCCTTGAAATTCACCCTTCAGCAATCTCTGCTTTGTTTGAACCAAGATGGCTGACAGTCTTCCTGAAAGGCACCACATCCTCCCCCGCCTTCTTCAACAGGGCTCTGCTGAGCAAACCAAAGATGCCACGCCAGTCAGTGTCACCTGGCCCCGTCCCATGGCCTGTCAGCCAGGAACATCCACATGCTTTGTAGGTATTTTATTTAATAAATACGTACACAGTACTTTCCAGGTTCCGGGCACTGTTTCCGATGCGTTACAAATATTAACTCCCTTAATCCTCATAACAACTCTATGTGGGGGCCCTTTTATGATCCCCATTCAAAGATGAAGAAACTGAGGCATGATGAGGTTAAGTGACTTGTCCAAGGTCACGCAGCTGGTAAGTGATGGAGTCTGGATGGAACCCAGGTAGGCTGGCTCCTTGTGTATTAGTTTTCTATTGCTGCTCTAACAAAATTAGTGATTTAAATCAATACAAATGTGTTCTCTTCCAGTTCTGGAGGCCAGAAGTCTGAAATCGGTCTCACTGGCTTCAAGTCAAGGTTGTTAGCAGGACTGGTTCCTTCTAGGGCTGGAGGAGAATCCATATCCTTGCTTTTTCCTTGCCTCAAAGCCCCTTCTTCCCAGCTTCCTCCCGCGCTCCTGCTTCAGTTGTTGCATCTCTTACTTCTTCTGTAGTCAGATCTCCCTCTGCCTCCCTCGGACAAGGACACCTGTGGTTACATTTAGGACCCACCCAGAAAGCCCAGGATTATCTCCCCATCTCCAGATCCTGAGTTGGACCACACCTGCAAAGCCTCTTTTGCTATATAAGGTAATATTCACTGATTCCAGGGATTATGGGCTGGATATTTTGGGGGGCCATTATTTGGTCTATCACACCATGCTTTTAACCATTGTGCTAGGTTAGTTTAATTTTCTCAACAATTCTGGGAGGATGCTGTCATTATCCCTATTTTACAGATCTGAAGGCTAAGGCTCCAAGAAGCCCACTGAGCTGCCAAGGGTCACCCAGGTAGTAAAGCACAGTGAGGACAGATGTAGATGACTCTCTCCTGCACCCCGCATCCGCTGCTGGACGGCTCAGGACAGGTGGAGCCCCGGGGGGTTCGGAAGCAGCTGCTGCTTTTGCTACCCTCCAGACTTCCAGACTGGACCCCTTTGGCATCCTAACCCCACTGAAAACCTGATGAGAGCTAAGGATGTGCCTTCCTCAGAACAAGATGCATTTAAACCTCATTTTTTGCAGATAGTTTCTGGGAGTTCACAGGCCCTAAGTTAAGATGCTCGCTCTTGAAAGCAAGGTCTCAAAGAAGTATTTCCATACCCGTGTTCACAGCAGCGTTATTCATAACAGCCAAAAGGTGGAAGCAACCCAAGTGTCCATTGCCAGGTAAATGGATAAGCAAAATGTGGGTTATACATACAGTGGACTATTATTTAGCCTTGCAGAGAAAGGAAATTCTGACACATGCTACAACATGGATGAACCTTGAGGACATTATGTGAAGTAAAATAAGCCAGTCACAAAAAGACAAATACTGTAAGATTCCACTTATGTGAGGTACCTAGAGCAGTCAAGTTCATAGAGACAGGAAGCAGAATGCTGGCTGCTGGGGTCTGTGGGAAGGAGAGAAAGGGGAATTACTGTCTAATGGGTACAGAGTTTCAGTTTTGCAAGACGAAAAGAGTTCTGGAGATTGGTTGCACAAGAATGTGAATTTACTTAACACCACTGAACAGCACGCTTAGAAATGGTTAAGATGGCAAATTTTATGTTATGTGTATTTTACCACAATTAAAAAGAAAAAAAAAGAAAGAAAGAACACTTGCTCTAAGCTGAGAATTCTTGGCAGGGTAGGGATCACAGCTCGTCCCTTCTTGTGGCTGGTGCACAGTAGGGGCTCGACAGATGTCTGCTGTGACCGCTGAACGGGCTGAATGGGCAATCCTGCTGCCTCCCCCAGCTGTGGGCTGGCACTTGGAGAAGCCCTACACGCTGGTGATTAAAAAACCATCCCCAGCTTGGTTAAAAACAGAAACAATAGAAGCATTGAGAATTGAGAGTGGGGTGGATGCAGAGAAGATGAGAATAAATCCCATTGCCACTGTGGGAAAGAGTGGGGGGCTCTACCCATCCTTGAGAGGCATCTCAAAAGGGAGCAGGGGTTCTGCTGTTAATTTGACAAATAACTGGAGGCCCCCTCTAGCTTGAGAGTGATTCTGTGACTCTCCCACGGCTTGAGGCACATGGAGTGTGTACCTCTTTTGTCAAATGAGCGGGGTTATAATAGTTGAGGATTTTTTAAAACTTCTCTGCTGTTTGCATGAATTCAGGAAGACTAAAACCTGCTCCAAGAGCTGACTTGTGTTCCTTTGGGCACTGTGCCAGCCCCTCAGAGATCACCTCACCTGCCAGCCTGTCTATAATATCCTGGCCGTAAAAGCATCTTTCCACTGGGCCAGGGGGACAGCAAAGGAAACAACGTGATTGCAAGAAAATCCGAGCCAGAGTGGCAGGTGGCAGTTGTGTCATGATCAACGGAGGGTGAAACCACTGAGGGTTCAGAATCGATGGTGGGTGTAGGCAGACGGGCACGAGAATAAGTTCTGTCACCATTGTGTTAAAAATGGGTGGTGCTCACTGTGGGAATCTTGAAAGGGAACAGAAGGCCCTGATGCTGCTAATGGGTGTCCCTTTGCAGACGGTCAGGTGACTCAGGCAGCACCTCGGGGTGTCCCTTTCTCTGCCATGCTTCCACAACCACGCCAAATCCTCTCCCTTTAACTGGGATTGTATTAAATAGCCTCTCAACCAGCAACAGAAGGAGGTGGGCTCTTAGTGGAGCCCAGTCTATAAATACAGGGTAACAATAGGAACCAGAATTTTCCACAGGAAGCTGGGTAGGACTTGCCCTCCCCAAACAGAGTATGAAAGATTTTCACAGGGATTTCTGCTACCGTCCTCCCCAGTTAGAATCCCAGAATGGCAATAACAAACTGATGAGTTTATTCAGGTAATATCCATGAGACATAGTTCTCTTTCAAAGGAAGGGAATTTGTATGTTTTGCTATATCTATCCTTTATTCCACTTTAACTGGTCCCTAAGATGCTTTAACTATAGCAAGAGGGATTCTGGTTACAGAGATTGTCAAACCTTGAGAAACAGAGAGAGACGGAGACAGAGATACATATTGGAGAAATTCTCCCTGGGGAGGTGTTTTCAAAACGGAGTCTGGACCCATCCTTCTGGGAGAGAAAGTCTGGTCTGGATTCCAAAGCCCTTTTCAGTCTTTTTCGATTGACCAGCCTTTCCTTGCCTGGGATCCAGGCAGAAGTTTGATGTTTTTCTATCCCTGAAGGTGTTGGCAAAACTAAAAGGTTTCTCTGCACACACTCCCTCCTTCAGCCAGGTCTCAGGAGACTTCTGGCGTGTTCCTCCCCATCTCTTTCATTTCCAGCCTGATCGAGGGCAGTTCCCTGGGTTATGGTCATTGGTTCTGCACTAAGGGCAGGAAGCCCCTACCCAAGACCGTTGCATTCATGAACATTCTCACCACAAACTCTCAGTAGCCAATCTTCCCATTCCAAACGGATAGGGGCAGTTCAATCCAGAAAGAAAGGGCTATTTAAAAAGTGTAATAAATCATGTGCCCAGTGAGGTGTCGGGCATGCAAACCACTGACTGAAAAGTTGGAGAGTTGCGATTGGAGAGCTGTGTTGAATAGCTTGCAACTGCCTGGTTCTTTCTGCTCACAGCAAAGGCCCGGGGTCACTGTCCCCACCTCTCGGCCAGGGGATACCCAAATGTCTGTTCCTTGGAGAGAGACTGACATTGAAAAGTTCACACCTGGATTTCCATCCTGCATCCTACAGCGAAGGGGATGATGGGGAGGGTTGGGGGGTCATGGGAAGACAAAAGCAACCAGTGAGGATGGCAGACCCCAGTGCAGCCTCCAGACAAAGCCAGCAGGCTTGGGAACTGGCAGGCTCCACTTGAAAGTTATAAACCACATTAAGAGGATTACCATTAATGATAGTTATTAATGTAAACCTTAAATTCTCAATAAGTCATTAATAATACTTTTAATAAAGAAAGAAAACAACAAATCAGTATTAAATCTTGTAACTTATTCAAGATGCTAGGAACGAGCATCAACAGTTTTTCAAACCAACTGGTTTAAAAAAAAAAAGGCAGAAATAGAACATAAAATGCCTGCAGTGAAATACCTATAGGACTGGTTGGAGCAGTAATTTAGCTGACCTAGTCAAGGAATGCCAAAGACCGGAAGGTAAAACCCAGCCCGCACCAGATCCCCAAGGTCAGCACGGTGGGGAAGGGGTGGATCTAGTCCAGGGTTTGCAGATACTCCTGAGAGCATCCATCATTCCATTGCACTCGATTCCTGGATCCCTCCCTTCCTCACTGATGCGGTGCAGCCATTCCTCAGACACGTGCATGGTACTGTCCCAGGTGCTGGAGACACAGAACCACTGGTTCTGCCCAGTGGTTTCCTGTGGTGCAGAATGAAGACCAGTCATCTTCTCAGGGCCTGCAGGGCCCCGAGGGGTCAGATTCCTCCTTCTCCGCAGCCTCCTTTTGCATGTCATGCCCCTCGCGCTCTCTACTTCAGCCACACTGGCCATCTTTCAGGCTGTCACGCTCATCTGCTCCTTCCTGACCCATAGCCTTTGGGCATGATGTTCCCTCAACCTAGAATGCTCTTCCCTTCATGCTATGCCAAGTTAGCTCCTATTCATCCTCCCATCGATTAGATCAATCCTAGGCTACTTGTGGTACTTATTATAGTTGCAATTTTGCTTTTGGTGCAATTATCTGAAAAATGATCTGTTATGAGATGGTAAGCTACTTTAGGGCAGAGGCCACATCTGCTTCTATCTCCTTTGTTTCCCCAGAGCCTGCCCTGAATACTAGGTGCTTAACAAATACTTGAATGAAAAAATGAGGCATACCTTCAAGGAGCTCACACCCAGGCAAGAGAGACCCTCTTGGGTCCTCCATGTAAATGACTCCATCAGGCCTTTCCTACAAGACCAGTTTTTAGAGTGAGGCACTGGGTCCTCTGGTGGCGGTCAGGGACCCTCTGAGACGAGAGAAGGCTTGGACTCTGGAGGGTAGACGGTTGTTACGCTCAGTGTATTTGACTATTGCCTTTCTGGTCTCCAAGTCAGTCAGTTATGCAGCTGTACTGAGCCCCACAGGGAACAGGCGCTTGGTCCACGGTTGCGTCAGGAAGTCGCAGGAGCAGCAGAATTCCAGAGGGTGGGCACCAGGCATCGAGGTGCCACAGGAGGGAGGATGCCCTAGTGCAGAGAGGGATACCAGGCTCTGCTCTCGTGTCGGCTTCAGGTGACTGGAGGTGCCTGCCCAGAGTGCTCTGGGAGAAGAATTCTGGGAAGACATTTGAGCTCATCTAGAAAGAATGCTGGGATCAATTAGTCATGTCTGCTATGGTGCAGTATGGGGTCCTAGTGGCTTGCGTGTCACATGCTGGCAGCCCTGCTCTGAGGAGGCAGGGGAGCCTGTTCACTGACCTCCACTGAGCTCTCTAGAGCTTCCTCCTGCCCAGTCTCTGAAGGCCTGTGCTCTGTGCAGAAAGGGAGGCCATTTCTTCACAGTTAGTGGTCATGGTGGATTTGCCACAGTTGGATGGTTCCATAAGTAGACAATACTTAAGTTATTGAGGGAGGCATCACCTTAGGTCATTCACATTTTTCACAGAATGTTCTCTGAAACACTGCTAATGGAACCTTGTGAGAGAGTGACATCCCCACGTGCCCAGGGGAACAAGGGGACCACAATGCCCGGGTCTCAGTTGTCATGATCCTGGGTCACATGTGCAGCTATTGGCCAAACAAAAACTGAAGTTCTGGCATTAGGTCACCTTTGTGTGATCTGGGAAGCCATGTCCCTTCTATGACTGGCTTCTGAGGAAAGAATCCGGTCACCCTTGGTAGAAGAAAGCACTTTGTAAACAGAAGAGGACACATTAGAGCACACAACAGGGCCCGCTCTACAGTGACAGTGGCACATCCAGGCCTACTGACCACGAAGAGAAGGCGTCTTTGAGGGCGGAGCCTCAATGCCGGGACCTCCCGAGTTAACATCTAAGTGGACAGAGGAAGTTGCACATAATTCACTCATTTGGCAAACACTCTGTGAGACACTTCTTCTATCAGATGCTGTATAAGGCATGGGACATTCGGAGGAGCGTGAGCCTGGGATGCCCTAAAGAGAAACAGTCATGTCAACAGAGGGATGTGTTGTGCATGAGAGGCACAAGAGGGGTCTGTGTGCGTGAGGCTGGGGGCGGTCAGCTCCAATGCAGGAGGTCGGGGCCGCCTCCCAGCATGGTCAGCACAGGCTGGAGACATGAGAAGGCATTTGCTGACCACGTGATGTGGAGAAGGGCACTCAGGAGGAGGGTGGCAAGTGCAAAGGACAGAGAGGCAGAACAGTGGGCACAGGGAGCTCCAGGGGGACTGGCACAGTGTTCAAAGAGGAAGTGGCACCGATGTGGCTACAGAGCAGGGCAAGGCCAGCTTCTGGAGGGCCCAGTATGCCGCGCTGGGGAGTCTAGACTATATTCTAAGAACAGAGAGGAGCTGCTGAAGGTTTTCAGACAAGGACAAGGTCAGATGTGTCTGTTGGGTTCCTCGGAAGCAATGTAGGTGGGGTGGGGTGATGGAGGAAGAGCAAGGAGGCAGGGGTACTAGTTAGAGGCTGCCCTACAGGCCCCATGAGACCCAATGTGGGGAGAGGAGTGGAGACGGTGAACGCTCCAATCAAAAGGTGCTTTGTCTTAGAAAATATACACTGAGCAACAACAGAGAGAGAGCTCATAGATTCTTGGGTTGCTCAGCCTCCTAGGACCCTTTTCCTGGTCTCCACTCCATGTCTGAATTCTTGCCCCTTCCCCTGATCGCCACAGCTCTTTGTTATCAGTCTGTCTCCCTTGAATTACAGACCACAGAATATCATCTCCCACCCCTGTCTGAGAACAGGTTGAGGGCAGAACCTGCAATCCACACATCTCTGTAATTCCCCATCAACCTGGCATGGAGCCTGCCACCTGGCTGACATCCAACCATAAACACACATATATATGGTTTCGTGCATATATATGTTTTTGTGCATACATAAATGTTCAGATATAGTTTCTAATTGGATGAAAAATTTAGGTGTGTGGACTGCCCAGGCTACAATTCATCTGGCTGCAAAGGCTCACGGTGAACTGGTTGCAAATTTGTGGTTTGGGAGACAAGTCACGATTCAAAAACTGATTGTATCCATAAAGCAGTGGGTTCAGAAGTGTCTGAGGGGGAGAGCGCCCCAGCCCAGCACGACAGCCCCGATGGTCGTCGACGTGCATGGCACTCACTCACCCTGGCGTACGAGGTGCTCCTGGGCACTTGTCGATCATGGGGCAGGAAATGAGGCAGCACCCAGAGGACAAGATATGGCTTTTTTTATTGTATGGTTTGCTTTTGTGATGAATGAAAGGGTTTTTCAGATGAAGCTGGTGGAATTGAAACAATCACTAAGCCGGGAAATGAAAAAGGCATTTGGGAGCTAGGACGTGAGCCTGTCAGCCTGGTGTGCGTGCAGAAACAGAATGCTCTGTCTGGCTTCATAAGGAGCCTGGGACAAATTGTGACCTAAAATAGCCAGCCCGTGGGCAGTGTCATCTCACGTCTAATGAGGCCAGTCCCAGGAGAGGAGGGGGAGAGGCTACCTGGATAGTCTACCTCATCCCTTCCCCTAGAACAAGAGGCAGAGAGAGTCTGGCCTTGGATTTGTAAAATTTATTTTATTTTATTTTTTGGTGAGGAAGATTGGCCCTGAGCTAACATCCGTTGCCAATCTTCCTCTTTTTGCTTGAGGAAGACTGTCACTGAGCTAACATCTGTGCCTATCTTCCTCTATTTCATATGTGGGACGCTGTCACAGCATGGCTTGATGAACCTTGTGTAGGTCCGTGCCCGGATTCAAACCTGCAAACTCCGGGCCGCCAAAGTGGAACACGAACTTAACCACTCTGCCACCGGGCCAGACCCTGGCCTTGGGGTTTTTTAATGCTCATATTAATGGTCACCATATTACCATGAACATTTAGGGCAGGGTTATCTTAATTCCAATCAAGGGTGGTGGAAAGAACTTGGCCTTTGGAGTCAGGCAGAGTAGGCTTCAAATTCTGACTCCTCCACAGAACAGCTGTGTGATCTTGGGCACATTAATTAACCCATCTGAGCCTCACTTTCCTGAGGAGCTAATATTGTAGCGGAAAAACATACAGAAAGGAGATAATATTAATAGGAATAAATCTCACAACATCAACATCATCATCTCAAAGAGGTCTTCCTTGAAACCCCAACCCTAAGTAACGTCCCCTCCATCATTCTCCATCACTACCCCAGTTTGCTCATCATCCTCGTCTGCATTTACACTGACCTATCTGATTCTTGCGATTGCCTGTCCCTCCCCCTCCGCCACGCTAGACTGGAAGCTCTGGGAGGGCAGGGCTCATACTGTCTTGTTCGTTATTGTAGCCCCAGTGCCTAGAATAGTGTAAGCACCCTTTTAATTTCAGGTAAGTGAACTGAATGGGAACACAGTGCCTGACACACAGTAGATGTGCAAGGAATGGTGGTGAGTATGGCCCAGACACCTGGAAGGCCTAGAGGTGTGGGGCTGGAAGCCCAGCTCCGGCCTGGAGCGAGTCTTTGTAACTTGCCGTGTGGACCTGGGTGAGTCCCTCTAGGCCTCAGTTTCTTCATCTGTCCAATGAGGAAACGGCCTGAAGATGATCGCTGAGGCCCTCTCCAGCATCCCCGGCTCTAACAGTCTCTGATTCTCCACATGGATTCTGAACTGAACAGGACCACGTGAAAAGCCAGCTCCATCACAGAAGCCTATGTGTGTAACTCTCAGCTCCACAACCGCCATACAAAATGAACCAGAAAGGCCCGGGTGCAATTCCTGGGGAGAGGTGGGCATCGGGAACAGCCAAGAGCCACCCCAAGCCCCACTCCTCTGCTCCCTGTGCCTTTCCTGCCCAGCGTCAGGCCTGGGGGACTCACGAAGACTCACCTCTTAGCCTCAGACCTGGTCTGAAAACATAGGAAGGAAGGAAGGGAGGGCAGGCGAGAGGAAGGAAGGAAGACAGGTGGGCACAGACGTGTCCCAGGCCCTATGCCAGGTATTCTGGCATGAGCTGGCTTGTCTGCTCCTCACTGTAGCCTGGGAGATATCACTATCCCCATTCACAGACCAGGATGGCATGTGAGTAATACCCACGGAAACGGCAAGTGACAAAACAGGAAATGAAGCTGAGCCTTCGGACTCGAAGTCTCCCACACTAAAGAACTTAGTGGAGTGTAGACATCAGGCCTCTTATCTACGACCATTAATCAGGATACACCCGAAGTGTAATTTAAGGCAGGGAGACACTGCTAGTTCAGGAGCAGCCCCTACAGGAAGCATTGTTTACGCTAATGGAATAATAGGAGGCGTGAAAAGCACTAACATTTCTAGAGCATTTCCTGAGGGTGAACGGGCAGCGCTAGGCACTTCACATGTGCTCTCCATTGTCAGCCTCACAGAAACTCAGTGAGGAGGCATTAACACCATACCTACTGTCCAGATGAGGAGCCGGGTGCCAGAGAGGCAAAGTACTTTCCTGAGGTCACACACCTAGGAGGCAGTAGAGCCAAATTCTAGCACTCGTCTCTCTAACTTCAGATGTTTTGTCTCACCACCTTGCCATACGTTGGGCAAACCGATGAGACCACTGGGATAAATTAACATTCAACTATATGACACTAACGTTTATTGTATTTGTGTGTTATTAATATTTACCATGTACACATACACAAAACATGCTATATATAATGATTTATACCAATACAGTACCTATAATACAATCAAACTGAGAAGAAAAGGGGCGAGCGCTCTCCAGTCTCAGCCGGCACTGACACCAAATGGACTGGGTCAGTCTCTGGGATCAGATCGCTGTCACTCATTGGGCGAATGCATAGCGGTGCTGGGCGTTTGCCATGATCTGGTCAGGGCACCTCTGTAGACTGGCCCTGTGAACCATGCAGCATAGCTAAAGTCTGGGAAACGTGGGCCGCTGACCCTGCCTTTGGAGCCCAGACACTCCAAGCCCATAAAGTGAAGCTTCCAGAAGTCGTGTCCCCTCCCCTGCACAGGGTCACGTAGGAATCAGCCGTAACTGCCCTACAGAGTGGCAGCGAAAGGGCTTAGCCCCTACTGAGGGCAAGGAGAGCCTCCCGTGAAGAACACACAAGTGCCCTGGGCTTGGGAGACTTGTGGCTGGCAGTGAGCAGGCCATGGCCTGGAGCTGCCCGGTCAGATGGCGGCCTCACCCCTCAAGGGGTCAGGCAGCAGACGCAGGACCCGGGAAAGGTCACTGAGGTTGCGTCTGCAGCTGGACTTGAGATGGCTTTGAGTACTGGGGTATCCAGGGCTCTGCACCCCACATCAGGAGACAGCCACCCTGTCTTTTACTGTCTGGACAGTCCTGGGCACGTCCCCTGACCTGTCGTCCTCTCAACTGTCTCATCTGTAAACAGAGGCCCACTACCAGTCTAGTCACGGGACTCGTGTGTGGGAAATTGATTTCTAGAACTGTAGAGTCCTCAACAAATATAAGGGACCTTGACTTTCGTATTTGGGGCCCCAAAGTCATTGTCATTGTGCTGTTTGGGATGGTTCTGTTGGCTGTGTTCTTACAGAATGGGCCATATAAGTGGCTGACTCTGAAATAAAAGGAGGGCCCTGTCCCTCCCGGGGCCCCTGACGTAGCCCATGGCAGATCACAGCCACGGCCTGGAGTCCTGAGGAACCACCCACCCCTGCTGGAGAAGACGCTGCAAGTTCCTTCATTTACCCATCCATTCCACTGTGGGTGGGTATTTACTGAATCCCCACTGGGGTAGGGCCCTGTGCTGATGTTGGTAACCATGGTGGCCACCCGGGCCTCCCTCTGTCCTCACAGAGCTGCTGTTCTACCACAGGACATGGCCCAGGGAGCCAGAGCTGGCGCAGGGCAGGGTTTGTTATGGGATCCCAGTGCAGAGCTCCAGAGCAGGCTTTGTTGTCACGGCTGGGATGCAGGACCCACCGGGAAAGCAGGCAACACCCAGCCCCGCGCAGACCAATGCTGGCACCTCCTACCTGGGCACCAGTTACGATGCCAGCCAGCCTGAGAAGGGGTCTTCCCAAGGGCCCATGAAGCAGGAATTCCTTTCCTAGACTCTACACTTCACCAGGAGACACCTGTTAGGAGGAAGCAGATTAAGACTCTATCCACCACGCTGTCCTGGGCCGAGGCTGGCCAGTGGACTCCGGCCTCCAGCCTCCTTTCTTTGAGATTCTGGGGGAGACCAGGAAAAGAGGGAGGGGGAAGACTCTCACCCCACACAGAGGAGGCCCTTCAGTTTTACATGGAAAGCCCTGCTTCTTTGCTCACTGTCCCTGACTACAGAGAACCATTTATCTTGGCAAAACAGGAGAAGGCCCTTTACATTCTGAAACGAACTGTCAGCGTGCAATGACAGTTAAGGTCCCAAGATACCCCCAGAGTCACTTTTTATTCTTTTCTATCCACAATCATTAGGGGAAAATCTCTCTGCAGCTTCTGTGGAACCCATTCACTGGAGGGAAATAGATCAATGAGAAAGCCCAGCCCAGAGCAGTCGCTGCCAGCTCTGAAGCGAGGACATTCATCCTTCGCCGGAGCCCGCGCGCACAGGACAAAGGACGCTCGCTCCCACCCCCTGAAAGAAGAGCTGGCCACAAAAGTTCTTTAACTAGATATCTATTTATTATCTTTTATACAGTAGGAACAAAATCTCTTCCTGAGAGCGACATACCTTACACTTCAAACAAGTGCAACTTTTGCCACTTATTTTTAAGTGCGCTTGCCTGCTGAAGTGACAGCAAAAATCCACGGGGAGGAAAAGGCAAGATGGTGGAGGCACAGCTGTTTCCATAGCTGGCATCTCTAGCCAACAGCTGCAGGACCTGGGAAGGGTTCCCAAGAAGAGCTTGAAGAGCTGACACCCCAAGAGGATGTGCAATCCAAGCGTGAAAACTCGACCTCCAGGGGCTCCGACACCCTAAAGGGGGCTGCGTTAGAGCGGCAGGCGCATGCGCACCAGAAGGGGAAGGGGCCACATCCTCAAGAACCTGGGGGCGTGGTCGGCTAAGAACATACGTCAACGTTCATTCACTTGTTTTTTGATTCCACAATTCTTAGTACCTACTGTGTATTGGGGTGGGTGAAATAAAAATAGCAACAAAACTAACAACACACATTGAACTCACACTCTGTGCCAGACACCCTGCCAAGTGCTTTCTGTGCATCGTTTTCTCTGAGGGTCACAGTAACACCTTAAGGAAGAGACTAACATGACTCTACTTTACAGATGGGGAAATTGAGGCAGAAAGGTTTAAGCAACTAGCCCACAGTTATATAGCTAAGAGGAGGCAGAGCTGGGATCTATCCAGATCCGCTTGACTCTCCGCTGGAGAAGGACAGTCTGTGGATGTGTGCTTCCTGAGCTTGTCAGTATGAACAGGCACTGTGTTCACCCAAACCTGCATAGAACAGCCCGCCACGCTGCCCCGCGGTCCAGGAGCTCGCTTCCCAGCTGAGAAGGAGGAGAGTTTGCACAAATGCAGGAGGGGGGTACAGGTAAGATCCAGTCCGTGCCCCGTGACCACAGGGCAGCTGGCCTGAGGCAGGGCGGGGGCAGCATGGAGCCCAGCCACACTGTGGGACCTTGGAGGCCAGGCTTAGGGGGTTGGCTCTATCTAGAAGTCACCAAAGAATGGGTGACTAGGGGATGGCCCACTCAAAGTCATGTTTTAGGAAAACTACCAGCTGTAGGTGAATATTTATAACCCAAGAATACGAGGCAAAACAGAATATCTGAATATTATAGGGAAAAAAAGGATCCATTTATTGAAACCCTCCAGCCAGAGCTAGGCATCAGACTCAACCCCAGGAACCATGAATCTGCCTGCACGGCCCCACCTGCTGACACACACTTGCACGGAGCCCCATAATGTGAGGCAGAACTTAGCTATCCCAGTCGCCTCTTTTGGTTGCCTCTGGCTGTCACTTGGAGGTGACCTTATTCTCTAGCCCTTTCCTGTCGCTGTTCTGCCCTCTTGGAAGGGAGAGCTTGCCTGTCTTTGTAAGGGCCCTTCTCATGCTGCACATGACAAGTCAGGGCTCCAGCCTCTCAAGCTCACAGAGGCCGTGCAACGGTCTTCTGTTGGGGAGGGCACCATCTCTGCCACACCACCTCTGCTCCAGCTGTGCACATCGGGCTTTGGTCTCTGGCCGGGCCCTGCATAGTGGCTTAGAAACCCCCTCGAACCCTACCCACCAATGAGCCTGAGGGGCTCTCCTTCCCTGTGCAGATTCCTAGAGACTCCAGTGGCCAGGGAACAAGAAGGGACATTTCTGACCACTAGCAAGGACCACTAGCAAGGGTAGACTAGTACAGCATCCCATCATGCCCCAGGCAACTGCAAACATTTTGCCACATGTCATGTCAGGGCTGCAGCTGAAAGGTCGGCAGAGTTGAGCAGGCTGCTCCAACAGAGGTGGCGTCTAAATGATGGTTCTGACAGTAAACCCTCTGAGCCGCAGGTCAGAATTGACACCTGTCATTTTGGTAATGATCTGCTATTATTATTGGCTCACATGATGGCCCTTACAAACACGCTCGTTAGTCAACATCTGTCTGCCCTGAGACAGGTAGTTTTCTTCAAAACAAGAAAACCTGCAAGCCTATCACAGGTGCCCCCACCGTCCTCCCCAGGCAAGCAGCAGATTTGTCCTCCGAGCACATATTTTACAGCTGGAAACCAAGGAGCGCCGAGTCCTGTTTTTAAGTGTGTTCAACCAAGTGGGAAGGGGTACGTGCCAGGAAGTAACACGGCCCAGTGGGAGTGCACAGCTGTTCCCACAGCTGGCAGACACCCCACAGCTGCCGGCAATGTGGGCCAACCTGGAGCGAGTGAGGAGCCAAGTGAGAGGCGTGTGGGCAGAGCCACTGGCCACTTGGCTGGAGGGGATGGGGTGACACGCTCTGCCCCGAGGACTTCTCTCTCCAAAGAGCCTCTCACACCCAGGATTCACCCTCTCCTTTCCCACTAACCCCACAGCCACCTTCAGCACATGAAGGTTCCCATGGGCGGGCATCTTCTGTGCCTCTCCTTGGGGGTCCTGAAGGCCCCCTGGCCCTGTGCAACCCCAGGTCTTTCTAAGCAACTCTGAGTTTTCCTTTTACCTCTCTTTTAAATTGCAGTTACCCCCTTGTTTGCATGACACGTCCTCCTTCCTTACTCTCTGAAGTGGACTCTAGCTGCAACCTGAGACTTGCCCCGAGGGGACTGGAAACCTCCTTGCAGAGCCCGCCCATTCTTCAGAGGCAGGTTCTCCCCATGCGGGACACTTTCGGCAGGAAGTGGGACGTCACTCACACCTTTCAGAGACAGAGTAACAAGCACTAATACTATTGACCTGAATTCACAATTCACAGAACAAGTCCAAGGGGCTTGACTGGGGGTCACAGACCACAGTTTTGGAAGTAATGGATCACCAATAATATTTTATTAGTGCTTAGAATGCATGATATGCCTTTACATCCACAGTCTCATTGAATCCCCGCATCACGGATGTCCACATCCTTATTACCCCATAGCAATAGGGCTCCAACTCTTAGCACTGTATGATTACTTGTCCACCTGTTTGACTCCTTCCTCTTCTGCTCAACACCCCTTCCTCCCTCCCAAGACCACGAGCTATCTGAGGGAGGGAACACTTCCTACTCTTTCCTGCCCTGGCTCTGAGGGGTAATCAGTGTGTGTTGAATTTAATTGAATCCCACAGGGCTCGGTTAAGAGAACAACAGTCGCAGCAGGAGCAGAAGTAGTAATACTAGCAGATACTTACATAGTCCTACTGTGTGCCAGACACTGCTCTCATCCCTTTTACATTAATAAAAACCATTAATTCTCACACCAAGCCTAGGTAAATACTATTATTATTCCTACTTTATAGATGAGGAAATGGAGGCACAGAGAGACGGAATAACATGCCCCTAAGCTCATAGTCCGAACCGGCAGGGCTGGAATTTGAACCCAGGCAGCCTGGCTCCAGAGTCTGATCTCCAGTCCTCTATACACGCTGCCTCTGAAGTTGAACCGACGCGGAATCCCTAAAACGCAGTTCATTATATTTTCTAGGAGAGGCCCTTTATAGAAATACAGCACATGCAAGGAGGAAATTAGTAAGATTCAATTCTGCAGACGCCACGCAGACAGGCATGAGAGACCCAGGAAGAGAATAGGTCCGTTCCCAAAGGGGTGGGTCCTCTGTGCACATTTGATGCTGCTCTGCACACAGCCAGGGTGTGAGGGAGGCTGCGAGAAAGAAACTAGGGAGACATGGCCGTTCAGGGCAAGGGCCCAAGAGCAAAGTCCGGGGGGTGGGAGGGGTGTGTCCTGGGCCTGGTCAAAGGAGCCTGCACATGATTGTGGGGGTCATGCCTGGGCCGTGGATTAGCTCAGAGCAACGACTCCCACCCTCTGCTGCACTTTAGAATCACCTGGGGAGCTTAGAGAAATCCGTGTACTCAGTCCCTCCCCAGAGCAATTAAACCCCAGTCTTGGGGGTAGGGCTCAGGCGCCAGTCTCACTGTAAAACTCCCTGCGTGCTTCCAACAGGCAGCCGAGTGGAGGACTACAGGTTCAGGGTCTGTGCAGTGCTATTCACCAGAGAAGTCTGTTCTTCCGTTATGGGCTAAAATGGTGTGTGTGGATTCAAACCAGGTGATCTCCCTCCCTCTCCCCTTCTCCCACTGTGAGGGAAGGTGTTTTCTCTGGTTTTCTCAAGAGCCCTTTAGAGCGGTGGCAGGTTTGAGACCACGCAGCTCTAGTCCAGATTCCAACCTTGCTCCTTACCAGCTGCATGACTTTGGGCATGTTGTTAACATCCACACTTCAGCTTCCTCATCTGCAAATGGGGGATTCCGGTAGGCAGAATAACGGCCCCCCAAAATGTCCACGTCCTAATCCCCATAGCGTGTGAATATGTTACCTTACGTGGCAGAGGAATTAAGGATGCAGACGGAATTAGGATGGCTCATCAGCTGACTTTAACGTAGGGAGATTATCCTGGATTATCTGGTGGGCACAATATAATCATAAGGGTCTTTAAATGTGGAAGAAGAAGGCAGGAAGAGTCAGGGTCAGAGTGATGCGATGTGAGAAAGACTCTACTGGCTATTGCTGGCTCTGAGGATGGAAGGCGGACAGCTTCTCGAAGCTGGGAAAGGCACAGACGCAGATCTCCCTTGGAGCATGCAGAAAGAACGCAGCCCTGCAGACCCCTCAATTTTAGCTGCCGGAGACCCGTGTCTGACTCCTGACGTCCAGCACAGTAAGACGATCAATGTCTGTTATTCTCAGCTACTAAGTTTGTGGTAATTTGTTACAGCAGCAACAGGAAACTAATACAAGGCGGATGGGAATCAATGGGGGAGAGCAGGAAGATTAAATGAGATAAATTTTGTAAAACGTAGCACTGTTCTCGGTACTTTGTAATTATCAGTCGTTATGATCATTTTTACCGTCACCATCCCGTCATGGAGCTGCCAGCTCCAGCAGTCCATGCACCTGCTGTGGGGATGCCTACCGTCCCTAGATCCACTCCCTGGCTCCTGCGGTGGCAGAGGGGTCCCAGGCCCGTGCGTTAGCAATAAGCTTGGCTTCGTGACTTGGGCGCAGGCTGGTGGGAACTGGCCAGTCTTTCCTGGACAGGGCAAGAGGCTCCCCAGAGCCCTGCGATGCCCGTCAACACAGCAGGGAGCAGCGTTTCTGCTTCCTGACTGTTCTGAGAAACAACAGGAAACAGGGCCATGTGGTGGGGAGGGAGGCCCCCAGGGAGAGTTTCTGACCACCCGCTAAGAAAGCACCGTGGGAATGGTGAGCACCAGCCTCTGAGACTTCATCTAAAGGGACCAAAGGTGACCAGCACCTCGGCAGTTGCCAACAGCAGGCAAGAGCTGGACCACCGAGCCATAAACAGAGGGCTTGGGTCTGCAGCAGTGATCTCCTTGGCAGGGAGGGTCCACAATTAAACATGCATCAAGCCCTTGTTTGTGCCAGGCTCTCGGGGCCCTTTCACCCAGCTCTTTAACTGACCCTCACAACACTCCTGTGTGGTCATCATGACCCCATTATACACAGAGGGAAATAGACTCAGGGAAGTTCCGTGATTCGCCTGAGGTCACCTGTTAGCAGCAAGCTGAGATTCAAACTCTTGATTCCAAATCTAGAATGCTCCCCTCTGTACCATAGTTCATTTTCTCTTCATAAAGGCCCAATTAATATTCCAGTCATTATTGATTTAATCCTGGGAGCGTGAGAACACAGCTAGTACAGACTATTAATCTGTATTTCCACCTTGAAATGTGTCAGCCATGAAAATGTAGAAGCTTTGAGAAATACAAACAACTCGAAAAAGCCTTGGAAGAAATTTGGTGCCAGATGAATAAATCTTGTGTCAGCTCAGAGTTGCCGTAATTGCAGTTCCGCATAATGGTCATAAATCTTGGGTTTCATGTGGCCCCTGAAGTGGACTGGGCAGGTGAGGGAAGACACATCTACTCCCCACCATGGGCGCCCAAGGACTCCCACCATATTAGAATGTTGCCTCAGCCCTGGGAACTACATTCATCCCGAAAGGACACCCAGATCAGAATGTTCTCTGCTCCAAGAAATCCCTGTCCCTCACTGTCCTCCTCTTTCTCTTCTTCCAGAGCCAGGCAGTGTCAGCTATAAAATTTAGCCCTGTCAGTTCAGCTTGCAAGCCACACACACATGAAGACAGGCACCACATATTTAGATATGAAACACAGGAAAGATTGAAGTGAACAAGACAGGAGAGCCAGAGAAGATATCAGAGAAGGTGGAACAAGACAGGTTTAGATGATGCTGATAAAAGGGTTGAAAGAAGCTGAGAAGGAGAAAAACCGTATCAGGGCGGCTGCCGGCAAGCTCTCACGCTATATGCCAACAGCAGCATGAGCCACAGTGGGTTCTGCTCGACCTCAGCTGCTCCTTAACAAGCCACATGGAGCACATCTCCTCCCATCTTTCCCCTGCATTTGCACCTTTCGAGCCCACTACAAACTGAGAAGTCCCCATGTCAGCCCTGGGTGACGTCACTGCTCCTGCAAGCGACAGGCGGGCTTTGGGGACAGGAGCGCCCATCCTGCCAATGCTCCTCCGGCAGGGCAGCCGTCCCGGGCACGCCCCCTTTAGAAACCTGCAGGTGGAATGCGGCAGGCAAAGGAAGGACAGAAGGAAAACTCTCTGCCCTCGGGGAAGCGCCGTCTCCCAGGCTGCTGGCTCGGGAAAAGTGTGTTTCTAGGTGGAGGCTGGGTTCGGGAACAAGGAGAGAAGAGCAAACTTGTAAAATCCTGAGGTTCCTGTAAAGTCTCATCAGTGCAGTTTCTGCTAAACATCTAAAAAGACCTGACAGAGCAAGATGAACTGGGGCTCCCCACGCGGCCCTGGCTGCTACCAGGGTCCTGTTTACATCAGTGAGATCACGGAACCTCAGATTCTGGGCGGCAGGGGTGTTTTCCCATTCCTGTCACTCTTGAACGAGAGTGTGCCAGGTAGCTGTCGTCTTTATTCCTAAAGTTCCCCCAAGGAAGGAGATTTCTCAACGTCTCCTCTGGCCCAACCCTGTGCTTTTAAGTCAGAGCAGGTGCTAAAGCTTGGGGGGCGGGGGCTTCCACCATAATCGCCACCAGTCTCCCCACCCCTGGCCCCACCCCTTGGCCTTAAAACGTGAAATGCTTTGCTAAGGCAGCTTGGGGCTAAGTTCGCTGGCTTCCTTGTCTCCCATCAGATTGCCATCCCAGAGCCCCTTCTAATAGACAGTTAGGGGCTGCTGCTGTTGTAGACACAGACCCTAACCTCTCCTGCTCCCCCTCACCAGGATCTGGCTCCACCCTCCGTCTTCCATTCTCCCTTCTCACCACTGCCTTTATGGCCAACTGCATCCCTCCCATTCCCCAGAAGCTCGGAGCTTTCCCAGCTCTCCACATCTGCTGGAGCAGGTCCCTTCTCCTAAAGCACACTCACCCACCTGCACCTGCAGGAACTCAGCCCAGCCTTCAAGGCCAATCACAAACGCCCTGCACGCAAGCGCCTCATTCCCACGTAGGGGGAAGTCCTGGCTGCGCCCGCCGAACCGTCACTCCACAGCTCAGGTCTCAGAACTTGGCAGCCCAGGCAGTGGCGAGTATTTGAACGCTTATCTCCCCATTAGATCACAAGCCCATTTCGGGCAGGGACCTTGCCGCCCCTGTGGTGCCCGGCTCAGAACAGACCTTCAATAGCTCTGTGTCAAATGAATTAATCACCTTTTGTCCAGTCCTCAGGGGAGGTGGAGAACAGTTGCTATTTCTAACAGCAGCAGGAAAACAAATATCTCCCTGCCTGCTACCCACCCCCATTCCACACACACGCCCAGTGGCGGTAATTTCTCTTTGCTCTCAAATCAATAAGGTTTCTAGCACATTCTAGCAAGAGGCACAAGAGAGCTAGGAAGAGCCTAGGAGAACACTGAGCTCCCTGCCTTGGTTGCACAAATGAGGGACCAAAGAGTACTGAGGGGCAGGGCCTGTGAGCACCAGCATAGCAGACCAGTGCCAGCCGTACCTGCCACCCACCCAGTGCGCCCGCTGAGCTGTCTCGTGGTATTGAGTTCAGAGGCTGTGGTTGCTCTGCACCTGGCGGATGGCTCCACTGTGGCTGGTTACTGATCTCTGGTTTGTGGCTGTGGCCAGTGCAGCCACAGGTCAGCAGCCACGGCCAAGCCCAGCTGCTGCGGCTGAGAGTGGCTTTGGGAACGTTGGAGCCACAGGGACAAATGGCCATGCAGCAACTCTGTCCTATGACACAGCCTGTTGGGGCAACATTGAGACAATCTAACCCTGCCAGGTGGCCAAGCGCCCGCTTCACCCTTTCATTTCACAGACCGGAGCAGCCCAGAGGCGGGGTCCCCTCTGCAGCTCCCAGTTCTCCCTTCCTCCCCCGAGCTCAGCTCAGTAAGCACTTGCTATGTGAATGCACAGCATGGCTTATTTTGGGGGGATGAGTTTGGAGTTTAGAGTTTGGAGGCAGCATAAAGCCGCAGCCCAAGGGGAGGCCACAAAATGTTCAGAATGAGAAAGACTTGCAAATCCTGAATTCCTGTTTCTCCATTCCTCCTGTCTTTAATCCAACAAAAGGAAGTCTATGTTCCCAGGCTCCATTTCTGGTTCCACATTTGTATCAATGGTTTGGATGAAGCTATCACAGTCAGGCTCATGAAATGTGGGAGGACAGGAAGCTGGGAGGGCCCAAACACACGTTGCTGAGTGAGATGCTCGAAGACCCAGACAGACTAGAACGGAGGGCTGAAACGAACGTGGGGAAACATAACAGAGGCAAATGAAAGGTGCTGCTCTTGCCCCCAAAAGCCAAGATGTGTGATCTGTACAAGCAAAGATGGGAGATCGGGGCCCGGGGTCGGGGGGATATGGGGCAGGGGACAGGGGAGCCTGTGGCTTAGCAGCTCCGTGAAGAAGACAGGTTTCAGGAAGCATTCCACTCCAGGTGAACTACAGGCTGCCTTGCAGGTCAAAGGGCCTGGCTGCCTTTGTCTGCAGGGACAGAAGGAGAAAGCAGGTCAGTGGCCCTCTGCACTGACCAGCTCACAGCCCTGGGCATGTGCAGACCAAGTGGGTCCTATGCAGGGCAGGGTGGAAAAGAGCTGTAACTGTGCCAGGGAAGTTGGGGATGTTCCATCTGGGGAGGAAAAGACCCTGGGAAGTCCTGTGTCCAACCCAGGGGGACTTGGGAAAGGAAGGCTGCAGGCCCCTGTTCCACAGGGACAGTCAGAAGAAGGAGGAAATACGGGTGGGGAAACTGAGGAGGCTGCCAAAGCTTGACCCACCCGGGCCACTGGCAGCCAAGGCTCAGTATCTACACCCAGGCCTTGGCTGGGGCCAGAGGCAGGTCTGGTCCTGAGGGCCGGGGGACCGGAAGGGACATTGCAGCTCCAGGCAAGCAGTGAGTGGGCACGGGGAGCAGAAGCCAGCCCCTCGGAGGGCAGGGGGCCAAGAAAGAACAAGACCCTGTATGGGGCCCAGCCGGGTAGCCAGGGATTCAGGGAGGACTGTAGCCCAGCAGGGAACAGGAAGGGAGGCAGGCAGGGAACTGAAGCAGGGCCCCAGTTCTGAAGGCTGGGCGTGCTCCCCTGAGATGGCACCCCCAACTCCCTGAGGGTGCTGGACCCCATCCTGGGGGCAAGCCTGGGACCAAAGAGGAGGACGATAGGGAAACCTGGATAAGGAAGGGCTTTCTAACAGGCAGAGGAGCCACCAGAGGGCAGAGCAGAGGCTGGGGGTCCCTTCTGGAGGTGAGGCTGGGGTGGAGGGCCCAGGTGCTGCTGTGGGGCTGGACCAATAGCGTCTGGGTTGCTGTTCCCCCCTGGGCTGTGTCACGTTCACTCTTGCCCTGTTTGAGAGGGGGTCCCCATGGCTCAGCCCGACCTGCAGGCTGCTCTCAGGCACTGCAGGAATTGTGGGTAGGAGAGACAGTTTGAGGACGGAGCTCTACCTTAAACAGGAAAGCCCAACAGGCTTGGAGACAGTCAGCCTGGCTTGAGCCCAGCTCCGCCTCTCACCAGCCACAGGACCTTGGACACATCACTTACCTTTGTGAGGCCTCAGTTGCCTTATCTATAAAACGGGGATAATAGAAGAATCCACCTCACTGACTGATGTAAGGATTCATTGAGCATAAAGGAAAGGGCACAATCCCTGGCACATAAGAGAGCAACAAAGGGAGGCTGCCATTATTACCATTTGCAGGGTTACAGACCACGTTCCAAAGCTAAACTGGGAATCAGAACGAGGGCCTGTGACGTGAGGGTGTCGGGACAGGGCGGCAGTAAGTTCAGGGCTGACGCAGTGGGGGCTGCTGGTGGGAGGTGAGTGTATGAAGAATGTCCACCATAGGCCTTGGAGGGGGCGCCCATCCCCACGAGCCATCTGGTGACTTAAGGTTACACAAAAAATGACAAAGTCAGTTCTGGAGTGGACGGTGGTGATGGTTGCACAACAATGTGGATATACTTACTGCCACTGAACTATGCACCTAAAAATTATTAAAACGGTAAGTTTTATGTTATGTATATTTTACCACATTAAAAAAAAATTTTTTTGATGACAAAGTCACAACTTGGCCCCAGTTCTACTGACTGCAAGCCCAGTGTCCCTTGCCCCCGACCCAACAGGTTTTACATTGTTGATGTGTTGAAGGGAAATGAACTCTGCTCGACTGAACTGAATTCTTTAATTCAAAGATAAACGAAGCACTGTTCCTATCTTTTCCAATTATTGGGTTTTGGAGAATTTGCGTAGTGGTAATTTTGCCATCTTTTCTCTTAAAAACAGGAAAATGTCCTTTTGCTAGATTCCTGCTGAACGGGAGACTAGAATGATCAGAATTTTCTTGGTATATAATGCAATGATAACTAAGACAGCCTCCAAACAGTCAAAAGTCCACAGTGCCTTCCAATTCCCCAAATCCTCAGAGAGTCAATTATGCTCAGCCCAGAGTTAGAATCACCAGGCTCCAACTATACACAACACTCTTTATCGGCACAGCAGGGATGGCCACAAAGATGGCTAAGAGAAGACACGGCCCTCGCTGGGCTCACAACTGAGCACGATGTTTCTCAATCAGGAGGTGCCCTGGGACCCCTGTGGGGCTTTGAGAACACGCAGTGCGGTTCCCCAGCCTGCGGGGCCCAGACACGGCCCAGGGGATCTGACGCCCATCCCTGATGGAGAGCTGCTGCCGGGGGGCAAAGATCACCATTTAAAAATAGTAACAACAACAATACAAAATAGAAAGAATTAACTCTGAAAAAGTCATGGACAGTGGACATTGACACTCCCAGGGAAATAGAATATTCTATTAAGTTGAACACTCGCTCCCCAGTGACTTTGGAGAAATGAGAGTTTGTATTCGTGGAAGGAGGCTGGAACTGAGCCTTGAGGAAGCGAACTCAGTCACTTACTTTAATTATCCTAAAAGCTTTAAGACGTCTGACCAGTTTATATTTGCAAGAGACTTAAGAGGAGTCACCTTTAAACTTTAAGACGTTGGAGCCAAAGAAGTGTCTTTTTGATTGTTTACTATTTCAAGTTTGAGGCTATATTAAGGGGACAGCCAGCTCCCTTTCTGAGCCAAGAGGCAATGCAGTTTGGAGAAGGGACAAGGTTGCCTGGACAGTCCCCCATGAGGGCCTCCTGAATGCACACTGCATTGGTGATTGCGACCAAAAAACCGTTCACAGCTACTCTGCGTGTGTTTTTCTCTTCTTGTCACTGAGCATCCTTCAGACATGGAATCCTGGAGACAATCGGAGGCCCCAGAGAGCATCTGGTCCAATCTGCCCACTTTACAGAAGACAAAACTGAGGCTGAGAAAGTGGTTCGTCCCAGCACACACAGCGATCAGTATCCCAGATGGACCAGGCCACAGTCCCTCGTGCCGTGTCAGAGCGGCAGAGGCTGGCTGGGTGGAAGCCCCTCAGCTGAGACAGTCACCCGGCTGTTTTGACTTCGAACCTTTCATTCACTTAGCTGCCCACGTTGGGACAGGGGGGATTTCTTGTATCCCTGAATTCCAGGGGAAGCTTCTTGAGAAGCGTGCCCAGCCCCCACTTCACAGGGCGCAGGGCGAGGACAGTGTGTGGTTTCCAAGGTGACACACAGATGGGTGGATTCAGCCTCCCAGGGCCGCCTCGCCTGGTCCCGAGCCAGCAGGGGAGGAGGAGTGGGAGGTGAGGTGTCACTGCCTTCCCATTCATAAACACCGACTCTTCCGGAAACCAGTTTTCCCTCTGTCTCACTGCCAGGGTTCAAGGGCAGAGGACAACCCTAACATCCTGGACTCCTGGAGCTGAGGAAGCTTCTGGAGGACTTGGCAAGAGGCATTTGCCTGGAAGCCAGTAGAGCCTCAGTGGGCTGCCTCCATTAGCCTGGGACTGTCCCTCCTGGCCAGGGCAAGACTTAACATGCCCCAGGCAGTGGTTTTCACACCTGTTAACAGACACTGCACATGCCCTGTCAAGAAGCATGACACAGGATGACATTTCCAAGTGACAAAACAGAAAGTCAATAGAGGTAGCTGAGAAACGGCCTTGCTGCTACACAGGACACACCAGCCCCGTGGGCTCTGGTTTGTCATGAGACACGAGGGCCTGGAGACAGCAGCAGGATGCCTGCCTGCTACCAGGAGGGCAATGGAGCAGGAAAGCCCTCTTTGAGGCAAAAGGGTTAAACCCACATGTTTAAATATTTAGCAAATAAAACTAAAATGTCACATAGGGACTGCCAGGTAACCATGGCAATCCATGGCCAGTAGCAGATCCAAGAGTAAAAAGGTGCTGGTGATGTGGATCAGGGCTGTCCCAGGGAGAGAAGCCCAAGGCGTCCGGGCCTACATGCCGATCTGTATGACCAGATTCATATCTAAAGTTATACGACCACACAATAACCAGACCCCACTTGCACTGATACCATTTAATGATTTTTTACATTATCTTTCCTTTGTCTAGTAGAAAATAAGTCACATACCCATGCCTTATAAATTTAGCTCTAACCCTCAATGCATGGCAGCTCGTCACTGCCCATGGGTCCTGTCCTCATGCTATTCTCTGAATAAAGGAACACTACGACCAGACCTTGAGAGTCCAAGAAATCTTTCTTTCGACTCTTTGGCTCTCCGAGCCTGCATCACTGGGACTGAGGCTGGACAAGAAGAAACAAGAAGGTGGCAGAGAGGGGCCACAGTGAGTATGGCCAGCTCGCAGGCGGCAGTCCACTGAGACCCTCGACCCCTTATGATGCAAAAGCAAAGGCCAGAAGCCAGGGCTTCTCAGGCCAGTCTCCCAGCCTTACAGAGACCCCAGAGTGAGTCTACAGAGTGAGGGGAGAGTAAACTTGCTGCCTGGCGCTCAGGTTTGTTGATCTTTCATTTGTTTACATGTATTGAATACCTGTTAAGTGCTCTCAGCCTGGAACACAACACTGAACCCAGCTCAGTCCCCAAGCCACGGACCCACAGCCAGGGAGCGGGTGTGGGCAAGAAATAGGGTTTACAGGGGCTGGCCCCGTGGCCGAGTGGTTAAGTTCACACGCTCCACTGCAGGCGGCCCAGTGTTTCGTTGGTTCGAATCCTGGGCGGGGACATGGCACTGCTCATCAAACTACGCTGAGGCAGCGTCCCACATGCCACAACTAGAAGGACCCACAACAAAGAATATACAACTATGTACTGGGGGGCTTTGGGGAGAAAAAAGGAAAAATAAATAAATAAATAAAATCTTAAAAAAAAAAAAAGAAATAGGGTTTACAATTCAACAGATATGCAATGTCAGGGGTCAGAGAGATGCTAAGCCAACTCCTAGAAGGGGCGCGTTCCCTGGGGGAGTGGGCATGGCCGGAGTGGTTCCTGGAGGAGGAACTCTCTATGCTGAAACCTAAAAGTCAAGGAGGCAAAGTCAGGCAGGCAAAAGGTCTGATGATATATGTGAAAACACTCCAAAAAATACAAAGCACTAGACAAGAGGAGGTGACACCATCATCGCTGAGGCAGTTGCTAATATGTCAGCCACTCAACCTTCTCTCCTCGAAGGTAGTCTGACAACGACACAGTGTTCAGACGGCGCAGCTGCTATGAAGTCTGAGCTGCCACTCACCTCCACTCCTTTGTCCTTTCTTTGCAGCCCCACCAGGTGCAGGGGGGCCAGTAGGAGGGCGAGTGGTATCCTCAGCTGATGCACGGTGGCCCAGCCAGGTGCTGTCCCCTGGAACGCACTCCCCATTTCCAATCTCCTGTGTGTGCTTCCATCTATCCAGGAAGCGTTCATTAGAGTGGAGCAGGAGACGGATGTGAGCTTGGCAGAGGAGGCCACCATCCAGAATTTTCCTGTCGAGCTCCATACCCCTGTGGTCCTGGAGTCACCTGGGGTGCTTGGAGCTCCCTCCTCCTCTCTGTGCAGCACACCTGGTTAAGGAGCTGGTGCCCTCAGACCAAGCAGGCTGAGAAGGCCCTCTGGAGGTCTTGGGATCTCAGGGGTCCCCAATCTGTTCAGCTCAAAAGGAGTGCCCATCTCTGCGCCCAGTGAAGGCAATTCAAATCCATCAGCCATCCAGCCAGGCACCCTTAGGAAATGTCTACTGGAGGCCTGCAAGGATGAAGACTCCACGCCCCTGGGGTTGGGCAGCCACCATCTCCCATAAAGTATAGATACACCTTCCTTCTCTTCTCTTTCCATGCCCCTGAAATGCTCCAGGCCAGTTTTGTCCCAGACATGCAAGGTCTCTGCTCCTGCTGAGTGTAAGGATCAATTAAAGCCTCATCTCCCTATGAAACTTTCCTGGTCCTCTGTGGCCACGTGGTATTTCACACACACCTCGTATTATGGTGCTTATTAGCCTGAGTCACAGTGGATCAAGGTCTAGGACAAGCAGCTTCAAGGGCAGGGGTTGAGTCTGAATTGTCTCTGGATTCTCAATGCCTGACACCCCGTAGTCCTTACCCTACTGGTAAGTTCAGCGTGTGACTCGAGCCCACTTTCTTCTACAGGGAAAAGGGAGGGTGAGGGCACAGAGCAAGACTCAGCCTGAACCGTCCTGCCCATTCCCTAGTGGGAAGATGCCACTAACTCATTTAGCAGTGGGACCCCTAAGCATCTGAACCAGTGACACTTCCTGCATTCCAGATGCCTATGTCCCTGTGACAATGGGTGATGAATATCCAGAAGGGTGCTTTCACCTGTGGGACCATCATGCCATAGCGGGTGAGCCTTTTTGTAATGTGAGCTGTCTCTTGAACATAATTTATGCCCCATAATTTGAAGTAATTTCCCTGTCAGCTGAGAACTCTATTGGCATTTAATAAAAATATCCACTTTTACATACCTAATAAATTAAAAGTCTCTCCTTTTATTGGTCCCCTGTGCTTCAAATTCATGAGGTTGAAAGCCCATGTCATGTCACTATCGTTACGTTTCTATCAAGTTTGAAGTAGACGAGAAGCAACTGGAAGCCAATGCCATATCTTGAGGGGATCAGTACCTCCAAACAAGAGTGAAGACCCCACCCCATTGATCTGATTGATACCTTTTACTTTGAATATGGCCAATAACCACAAACCAAAATTAATTATCTCTCAAGTTCCAGTCCTCACACTGGATGATGGGAAATCCGCCACTGCCCTATCCAGGTCGTATCCTAGGCTCACAATGGGCCCCTCAATTTATTCAACAAACATGAAGTGAGCACCTGCTATGTTTCAGACACTGTCCTGCAAATTCCTGCTCCTGCAGCTTCATTAAAGACACAAGGCTGTGTCCCACACGTCCAAACGTGGGAGTGTCTGCACCACCCACCCCATCATCCCCCATCCTGTCCTCCTGGCTCGGAGCCAGGGCGCTTCCTCCTTGGAGCTCTTGATCCCTTCCCTCCTGGATGCTCCTGGACCAGAAACTGGCCCCCTGGTCATTTCCTCTCCCTCTCAACTGATGACTGATAGACACATGCAGTCTCTCCCAGCTATATAAACAGACCAAACATCCCTCCCTCAGCACCGTGTCGTCTCCAGCTGCCACTCTGGCTTCCCTCGCCTCACAGCCAGACATCACAGAAGACTGGCCCATAATCACTGTCTCCACTTTCTTACCTCCCACTCAGTCCCCCTGCCCCACCACTGCCCTGTGAAGCCACTCCCTGTGACTGCACTAAGGGAGGGCACAATGACCTCCCCAGGGTCTAATGCGAAGGACCAGTGCGGTCCCCAACTCCTTGACCTTCCTGTGCCATAACCGACACTCCCTTCTCCGCCCCTGGCGTTGTAACCCCCCACCTCCTGGGTCTCCTCTAACCACCTTGACTATTCCTTCTCCTTTGTGGGCTCCTCTTCCTCCTCCCACTTCTCTCCTGATGATGTCCTTCTAAGGATCTGTCCTGTGCCTCGTCTCATCTCACTGCCCCCTGCTCATCCAGCCCTGGCCTCTCTATCACTGTCCTGGAGGCAGCTGGATGCCCACCTCCCGCAAACCTCAAACTCAACATGTCCAAAACTGACCTGGTTATCATACCCCACCTTGACCTCCTTCAGTGGTTCACTCTTAACGAATGGCACTCCCAGTCACTGAGTTACCCAGGCAACTGGTAGACTCCTCCTCTCCCTGCACACAGTACCTCCATCCTAATTGGTGACCAAGTCTGGTCAATTTCACTGGCTCAACATCTCTCCTGCACAGCCCGCCTCCTGTCCTGGCTCTTGTCTTGCCTTGGTTCAGGGCATTGCCATCCTTTACCTAGACAATAGAAACATGCTTCTAACTCATTTTCCTGCCTCCAAAATTGACCCTCCCAACATTTGCCATGCTGCAGCTAAAATTCAGATCTGATGATCTCTCTCTCCAGCTTGAATCCTTACATGGTTCCCACTGCTGCCTACAGGACAATTCCAAAACCCTTCAGCAAGACAGACACCTTCCTGCTGGCCCTGCCCATGCTCCATAGTGGATCTGCCCCACTGCCCAGGACTTGCCCTGGAGACATTCCAATGCACTCTGCAGTTTCCCAGCTCAGGGCCTTTGTTTATTTTGAGAACTCTACCTGGGATATCCTTTCCACCCTGTCTGCCAGGCAAACACATCCTCATTTAAACTAAAGTGTTTTGCATATATTATCTAATTTGATCTGCACAGCAACCCTTTGTGGCGGGTCCTATTATTAGTCCCATTTTGCAGAAAGGAAGTAGAAGAAGAGGGATTAAGTAACTTGCTAAAGGCCACCACACACACTGCACCGTGACAAAGAGCATGATTCGAACCCAAGCTGCGCTACTCTAAAGTCCATGTTCTCGGCCACCTGCTATCCTGCCCTCCAGGATGGCACCAGAGACATTAATCAGAGCCACAGATTCACTCAAGGTTGGCAACTCTCGGGAGAAGCAAAGGTGATGTCAGGGTTTCTAATGCAAAGCACTGGGCTCCTGTCCCAGGTTCTGCAGAGTAGACCCCAGTAAGCATATGTTGAATGAATGAAGGAGCTGGATGGGCCATCAAGAGTAGGGGAGGGAGGCTACTGGGGAGCTGTAAAGAGCTTGGCCATTTACATGTTGAGCCAGGGACACACCAATGGCATCTAAAACGTGAGTCTGCAGCCCGGGAAGAGGAGGCTGCTGCTGCCCCTCTGGAGTTCTTAATGATTGTCAAACTGAAAGAGTAAATGGACTCTCCAAGGGAGAACAAGGTTTTCAAAGTTTTGGTAAATAAACAAAATGCACTGGGTTTTTTTTGCTTTTCATTTCTTTCCAGGACACAGTGGCCTGAGGAGAAGAGATGCCGGAGCCTTCGAAAGCTGCATGCTCCAAACCGTGAGAGGAGGGGAGATGGAGGAGGGACAGGGCAGCCATCTTCAAAGACAGAGCCTTCCTGGTGGGAAAGACGGGCGCCTCCTTTTCGCTGCTCCAGAAGCAGAGCCGGGGCCGAGTGGAGGTTCCAGGGAGGCCTGTTTCCTCCCCATGGCCGGGGAGATTTTCCAAAGACTCCCACTGCCCATCAAGGGAGGGCCTCCTGGAAGAGGCAGGGCCTCCCAGCCATGGCGGAGCCCGCGGAGATGGAGGGGTTCCTGCCCTGGTGGGGCACACTGTCGCCTCTGAGGACCTTCCAGGCCTGAGGCTCTATGACTTGAAGCCAGAGTTTGGTTGAGAGCTACCCAACAATATTTCAGAGTTCTTCTTCCTCAAAAATACACACCATCCAAACTAACAACTAAGAACACTATTCTAGAAGGTACCCCAGCCTCATGTGTATGCTGGGCCAGGGCCCAGGGCCTGGATGTGAGTGTCTGGGGCAGGGTTGGAGGGAGGTGGAGACACGGTCATCTGGTCCCTGCTAAAATGTAGCCAAGTGACCAGCAGCTGGTATGGCTGAGGGAAGCGGCGAGCATATCCTTAGCACAAGCCCCTGATGTCACTCCCAGAGAGGATGAGACCCCCGAGCCTACCCTGCTTCATGACAGATGAGCAGCAGCGCTGCTCCCCACCCTCATGGCAGGTGTTCGCCCAGCCCTCCCCTCCCGGATCAGCCCAGCTGTCACTCATGCCGGGAAAATGCCTCCCTCTACTCTCCAGAAGCATGGTCTCCCCGCTGGCCCTGAACCACACCTAAATCAGAGAATGACAGAATTGGGGGACTTAGAATCCCCAATGAACAGATGGGGAAAATGAGGCCCAAGACCACAGAGCTAAATAATGGTCTAAATCGCTTTGGAAACCAGATATCTTGAATCTAGCACCCTGTCATTCAAAACATGTCCTGCAAATACCTGCTGCTTGTCAGCACTGTGGGTCCTTAGAAATGCAGAGATTAATGACATCATTGTCCCTGAGGTGGGGGAGAAAGACACAGAACAGAAAATGACACTATGATCCAGTGGGGTGCACTCAAGGGGTCCTGTCAGAGCAAGCCCTCCAGCCACCCCACTCCCACTGACTCTCTGGGCCCAAACTCTGCCCATCTCCCTCTGGGAGGAGAAGGTCCAGCTACATGCAGAAGGAACATTACTGGAAAGGTAAGAGGCACAGAGGGAGCCAGGTACTGGTGACTCCTCACATGATAGTGGGCCAGGTAGGATAAGGGGCTGAGTGACGGGAGCTGAGGGTGTAGGCAGGGCTGGGCCAGGGCGGGGAGGAAGTCCAGCCACCTGCTAGTGCGGGCAGTCATGAGAGTGACCATGTGGTGGGCCCAGCTTGTGCATGGATGAGGCCCAGCTGGAAGCAGTGGGGCAGAGGCCACAGGAAAGGCACCAGTTTCCATTTCATGAAAGCCCACTCTGTACTCTGTACTGTTACGAACCCGCCGGAGTTCAGCGAAGCAGGTGATATGCCTCCCATACTTCAGATGGGGAAACTGAGGCCCAGAGACATTGTTACTGGCCCAAGGTCATTCAGGCTGAAGTGCGAGCCAGGATTCAGTGCCACTGATGTCCCTTTGTTTCTCCAAACTGTGAGTGCCGGACAAGATAAGTGACTAACATAGCATCCTCCACTGCCCACAAGTAGGGCAAAGCAGAGATTGGCTGTGAGCTGAGCATGGGATAAGGGTGCCCAGCTAAGTGCTGGCCTGTCAGCAACATGGCCCTGCTGCTAGGCCAGAACTGAGGTCACAACTGAAGCTGGGCGGGATCAGGCCTGAGAGCTAGGGCTGCAGGCCCTGGGCTGGGAATGAGGACCCCAAGAGAATCGGAGGGAGGGACACCTGGCTCTTCCAGCCACAGTGCCTGGAACAGAGAGAAGCAGCAGCGAGGCCCAGTGGACCCATAGTGTGGGGCTGAGGCTGGGACTGCTCCTCTTCCTCAACCGCCCTCAAGGCTGCATCGCAGCTGAGCTTTATGATTCTGCCTTTTTTCTTTGGCCTGTGTGATACCTTCTGCACAGATGAGCATGACACATAGTAATACGGACTCCCTTTAGATGAGGACATGGGGGCTCAGAGGGTTTAAGGGACTACCTGGGTCCCATGGCTGGTTTGGGTGGGGTGGAACCTGGCCTGGAGCTCAGACTGTGACTCCTGGTCCTATCTTGGTTCCTTGCCCCTGACCCTCCTACCCAGACTCCTGGCTCCTTTGTGGGGCTGACTGGACAATGGTCTGGATTCAAGACCCCTCACTCTGTCCAGTTCAGACTCCACGTTGGCAGCTGCTCAGTGGCGTCTGGAACTCTTAGCCCTCAGAACACAACCTCTGTCTGAGCACGTGTGACCCTCTGAGAGTAAAGAGTCCCAGCCGTCGAGATTAGTGGCCTCCGGTCATCGAGAGCCTGGAGCCCTGCCAAAGTGGCCTGGAGCCAAGGCTTCTGCATCCAGCCAGCCACAGTAGCCCCTGGACACTCAGCAGGAAAGCAGACCACTCTCTAGGAGGAGAAGGTGCCCACACCTGCATCTGTCTGTGTCACCACTCTGCCCCGAAAATGCCGAGTAACAAAAGGGGAGAGATTTTAATAGTGGTTTACAGTTTACAGGGCACTTTCTTGTACACAGCTCATTCCATCCTCATAACAACCCACAAAAGGTGAATAAAACCCCCTATGTTCCAGATGAAGAAAGGTTCACATGTTCCAGCCCGCAAAGGTCACAGGACTGGCCAAAGACACACCGTGAGAAGAGGTCATGGCCGAGACTTGACCCTGGTTTTTCTGACTCTGAGTTCTGGTCTGCATCAATTTCTTGCCTGCTGCCCAGATGTGGATCTATCTGTGCTCCTCTAGCCAAAGGACAGGGATTATTTCCAGATTCTCATAAGTGTGAGAAAAAACATCTGGATATTTTAGAAATACTCAGGTCCCCAGTGGAGCAGGTCAGCCTGAAGCGCCGGGTGATGGGGGAGACCCATTGTCAGGAGGGAGGCTGCAGATCTGCTCACTCCTGCCTGCCCGTCCCAACCCAGGTCGAACCATCCTCCCTACGTCAGCCAAACTGGAAGTGTACCTCGGGGGCCCAGCCAATATTTCTCTGGGTGCCAAGTCACTCCTGGGCAGCAAGAAACAGTGGCCTCTTTGACCACAGCAGACATCTCTTCTATCTAGAAAATGACTCCTCCCAGCCTGGCAGGGTCCACGGGGGATAAAGTCTACACCACTCAGAAATATAGATGCCTGGTGGTATTTGTGTGCGTGTGTGTGTGTGTGCGTGTGTGTATAGGGGGACACGAGGCAGGTCTCCCTCACAGCGGTGGGGTTGGGGGGAAGGAGTTCAGTGGCTCAAGTTCAGAAAGGATCCAGGAAATCATAGAAACTCACAGCACAATGGGGCTAAATGAGGATCGTGCTCAGGACTGCCCCCAAATCATGAAGCCACGTTTGCCTCTGGCATCCCCAAATGAAGATAATGTCACACAGTTGTTGTAAAGCCACGGGGCAGCCTCACAGTTCCCTCTCCCATGAGGGTCCAAACCGGAACAGAAGAGCCACCATCTGGGACATGGCGTAAAATCTCTAGAGTCTTTGCTTGTGCAGTGGGTTTGGGGGTGGGGACAGGCTCAGCCCGGAGCAAAGTGAAAGGAGTGGCCGGTGCGTGAAGGGCTGAGGGCCAGGGCACCTACCTGGACTTCACGCGTGTGATAGGCGATGATCAGACCCAAAAGGATGATGGTGGACAGACTGATAAGGCATTTCAGGGCCAACGAAAACATGGAATCCTGCAGGAGAAACAGAAAGAGAGAATTAGGGAGGGCCAGGAATGGGGCATCTCATTTCACTCTGAGGACACAGAAAGGGGAAGGAGAGGGAGCGATGCAGGGACTGTCACCAGCCCCTCCTGGGAGCCGATAAGGCACGAAGTTAGCCTGAGACACAAAACACTCGGGCTGGGCCCTGGGCCGGCTCGGGCTCAGCAGCTGCCCCTGAGCCTCTGTTTTCTAGGGTGAAATTGTATTTGCATTCCTGGGATGAGCTCTACTTGGGCATCATGTATTGTGTTTGTTACACATGGCTAGATTCAGTTTGCTGATGTGTTGTTTAGAATTTTGCCTCCATGCTCATAAGTCATTTGAACATAATTCCTTTTTGTGCCGCTATTATATGTTTGGACATCAATACAGAGCCAGCTCAGGCCTCTCTTTTCTCTTAACAAACCTGGACCAGAGGATTCCGGAGGCCCCTTCCATCTCTGACAATGCAGAGTTCTTCTAGAAATGAATTCCAACGTCTCGACCGCTGCTCTCATCTCCTGTTTCAGGCCAAGAGCAGGGAGGGAGGCAAGGATGGCAGAGGAGCTCCTGGAGAGAGACGTGGGCCGAGCAGGGAGCAGAGGGGGTCCTGGGCAGGAGAAGGGCCCCGAGGGTCCCTCCTGATGAGGATGGGGAAGGCGGGGTGAGCCACTTGGCCTTCATTACAGTCTTCCAGCCCCAGGGCAGCTTAGAGAACCCACGTGGCTAGCAGCCTGCACTCTGGGCCAGGCCACCCAGTTCAAACCCTGACACTGCCACTTGCTAGGCGACCTCAGACTGCTTTCTCCACCTCTCTGTGCTCACTTGCTTCATGAGTCAGACAGGGATAACATTAGTACCTGCCTCATGGGGCTGCTGAGAAAAATAAAGGAATTCCTATATGTAAAGTGCCTAGACCAGTGCCTGGCTGTCTAAGAGTTGGCTACTACTATATTTTCCTTCACATCCTCTACCAATTCAGGGCATCCAGGTCTAGGACTCGATCCCTTCTTGGGCATTTGGAAGCCAGGAAGTAGACATGGCTCCCAGTCCCACAGGAAGACGGGAACACAGCCCTGAGCAAAGGTAGCAGAGGAGAGCCAGGCAGCACTTCTGAGCACTCACCTGTGGTGGCCCCGCGTGTCCTGAGAGATGCATGCAGCAAAAGAAACAGTCCCTGTGCTGCCGTAGCTGGTGATCATAACAGCGCCTGACTCCCGTAACGCACCTTACCATGTACAAGGTGGTTTCACGTATTGGTTCCCATCCATCCTTAGGCCAGCCCTTGGCCTCTATCCCAGCTTTACAGATATTGCGGGCAGAAGCTCAGAGGCATGACTGGCTTGTGCCAGAGTTCAAAGCCAGGGCCTCTGACTCCCAGCCTAGAGCACCACCCACAAGCCCTCAGGCCCACTCTCCAAACAGAGGGAAACAGAGTAGAAACGTGAGACGTGTCCATTTAAACAGACTCGAATGACACATAAGACAATAACAGAAGGTATTTCAAAGATAAGATATGATTAATTGCCAAGTGAAACCTACAACGGAGTGGGGTGCAGGGCTCAAGGTTGGGAGACATCACTGTCCAAAAAAGTTTTCAGAGACAGAGTGAGAGGTGGCCGAGATCCCCAGGGTCAGGCGGTGGTGTCCAATATGGCAACCGCTAGAATGAGTGGAGGGCTTGGACTTGAACCAGGACTTCCTGACGCCCGAGTCCATGCTCTCAACAACCCTCTGCCAGCTGAGATGGAAAGAAAGCAGCTCTCCCTGGTGTCTGTCAAGCTCCCATTCATTTATTTGATGCAGTTATTCGGGCCCACTGTGTGCCAGGCACAAGCTAACACTGTGGATCCAAGGGAGAACTAATGAAGGAGCTCATTCATTCATTCTTTCTTTCATGACAATTTCAGGCACTTCTCATTTCTTGAGCACCTACTACATATCCAACAGTGTGCTAGATGCTGTAGGGTATTTATAGAGAGTCCCTGCCCACAAGAAGCTTCCAATGTGGCTTATACAGAAACTCCATTTCTACACCGTGCAGGGTCCTCCAGCTGTGGGGAAAAGTCTCTCCATCTGGTGCTACCCAGACCGCGGTCTAAACATAAGCCACTTTTCATTTAGCCTCTTCCATGTTCTGCAGTTTAATGAAGAGCGGCCTGCAACCATTTACTCAGCACACATGGATAGAGGTGTCTGAGGCGGGGCTGGTGCCGTGCAGCTCCAACCACAGCAACAAACAAAAACAGAACACAGTTCTGGCCCTCAAGAAGGTTCCAGTCTTTGACATTAACTACTTGATGCCTGAAATACCACCCAAACCACAGACCTAGATGAGGCTGAAGACAGCAAGCAGTGAATTCAAGGATGCTCAGACTGTTTCAGGATAAGACAAACCTCCCTACAGGAATCAACTGGGGACAACTCACATGATTCTGAGCCAGAAATGACCATAACTTTCTTCTCAAAGGGGTCTGAAGGCATCTGGGGAGCATCACGCCTCCCCAGGGGAGAGTTTGGGGTCAGCTGCACATTTCAACCTCTAATTTATTTCTTTTGGCAGGAATGAACTGAAACCAGAATCCAAGTCTATTTCCATCATTTTTAGAGGAAGAGGTGAAGGAAAGGGGCCAGATGCTGTCTCCTCTCCTTTGAGTCTCTTCCTTTTGTTCTAAAACTCAAAGCCTTTACGTAAGCGGCAACTCTCACCTGCTTGTTGGTTTTGGCCAGCGCAGCCTTCTTGGCCAGCTCCAGCCCCATGGGAGACGAGCTGTGCGCCGGGTCAGCGGAGACAGTTGCTCCTTTGCAGATCTCCCTGCCTTCTCTATCACATATCAATACAAAAACAAACCATCAACCATTTTTTAATAGCTGGAAAACATGTCAAAGAAGACTGCCTGGACTACAGATGTTTTCTGTTTGTTGAAATGTTGCATTATCATCTTTTCTTTGCTGCCTAAACTCCAATGAAGCTTGAAATTGATATGGTTCTTTGGGTGACGGCAGTGACTCAGGGCTGGCTAATTAGTCGCCATACGCCACGTGGCAGGGGGTCCTGCCACACCTGCTCTGCTCCTACTCACCCCCATCCAAGGGCCTAAAGGGACGCACAGGCCTGGGAGGGAGTCCTGTGGTCAACTGGTCAACCCTCGTCCCCTGCAACACAGAATTTTTCAACAAAAGAGTAATAATCTTTAATATACAGGAATGTTTAAAGCCATTTATTCCTAAGTGTCCAAAAATATTAGAGTGCTTAAGTAAATTTGAGCACATCCAGTGATGGAACACCATGTAGCCACTTAAAACCATTTCTGTAGAAAATATCTGGGGACCTAAGGAAAGGTTCACGATGTGATAGCAAGTGAAACCCCCAGAGCCCAAAGCCGTATACATGGTATATTTCCAATTATTTTTAAATTGTTTGCTTCTTTAGTGTAAATAAAAGGCTGTGAAAATATATCAAATATGCCAAGGTAGTGGAGTGTTTTTCTTATTGTTGATTTTCTTTTCCCCCAAAATGTCTTCAACGAGAATATACTATTTTTATAATTGGAAAAACTTGTATCATTTTTCTTTAAATCTGAGCCCTGGACTGCTAGAAAGAGACATCCACGTGGGTGGAGGGATTCACCCTGGTGACATGGCAAGTGCCCTGCCTTGGCTGGTGGTCGGAAATCGCGAGAGCCTCCAGCCCATCCCTTTCACGGGGCTGAAGGACACGAGGCTCCAGTCTTCTAAGTACCATTTCATTTACTCGATGCCCGTTTCCTAGCATCCTGCTATAAAGTGTCAGGGTACTCTATCACAGCACGAGATTCTACCCTCCTGTCAGGTAGGGACTAGGGCCGTTTCTGACCCCGGGGCTGTGTAGAGAGAGGCAAACACCTCAGATGACCATTGCTCTTCATTTGACGCCCAGTCCACGAGAATCCAGGCAATGCTACATCTATAGTGTATTACCTCTGTTGCTCTGAGTACAACTGGGGTTTAATAAGTGCTCCTTGAAACTACATAATAATGGTACTTTCATTTTTACCTGACTTTTATTGAGTACCAACTGTGTAGAGGTCCCAGACTAGGCTGTCTACACATTTTATCTCGACTCCTCACCTTACAGTAGAGGTTATACTGTCTCCATTTTACTGATAAAGAAACTGAGGGGGCTGGCCCCGTGGCAGAGTGGTTGGGTTCCTGCGCTCTGCTGCGGCGGCCCAGGGTTTCGCGGGTCGGGATCCTGGGCGCAGTCATGGCACCGCTGGTCTAGGCCATGCTGAGGTGGCGTCCCATATACCACAACTGGAAGGACCCACAACTACAAATGTACAACTAAAGGGGCTGGCCCCGTGGCCGAGTGGTTAAGTTCGTGCACTCTGCTGCAGGCGGCCCAGTGTTTCGTTGGTTTGAATCCTGGGTGGGGACATGGCACTGCTCATCAAACCACGCTGAGGCAGCGTCCCACATGCCACAATTAGAAGGACCCACAACAAAGAATATACAACTATGTACCAGGGGGCTTTGGGGAGAAAATGGAAAAAAAAATAAAATCTTTAAAAAAGAAAAAAAAACAACTATGTACCGGGGGCCTTTGGGGAGAAAAAGGTAAAAAAAAAACTGAGGATCAGAAAGACAGAGTGATTTTTCCAAGGTCACACAACTAGCCCAGATTTTACCTGTATATCAGAGTTTTCTATAGACCATGCTTTCGCCCTCAACCCTGCCTTCACAATGAACTAGGCTCCCTTATGAGACAGTGAGTTCCTGTCATCCTAGTACAGGCTGGCTATGCCACCACAGGTGCTGCAGAGGAGATTCCTAGCAGGGTAGGAGGGTGGACCACATTCCTGCAAGATGGCCCCATCCATGCGGTCCCTGTTCTGCGCCAGGCTATGAGCCAGCCCTTCCCAGGTCTGTGATTTCTCATTGATGACATAAATCTGTAATAAAGCACTACTGTAGGGGCTTACCATGCACCATGGGCATCATCAACCCACTTTTACAGAGGAGGAAACAGACTCCACGAACACAGTCAACCAAAGGCAAAGTCAGGATTGAAGAATCCAGGATTTACTCCCGATCCGTCTGCCTGCAGGTTCCGTGACCCACCGGTTCCCCAGCACCCCCCACCCTGCCGGTCATGCCTTGCTGGCCTCTGTTTCCACAGTGAGGCTTGTCAGAACCGCTCCAGCCCTTCCTCCCCCGAGCCTGTGCAGAGTGTGTTCCCTGGCTTCTGAGCCAGGTGCATAAATTGTCCTCCTGGCCCGCCTTGTAGCTTCCAAAGACAGGCCAGAACTGTAATGATTATGGTAGATCTTCCCAGAGACTTTGAAGTTCTAAATGTGTTTTATTGTTTGGAACATTTGGAAATAACAGAAAACTGTGCTTGCAGGCAGAGTCCTGAAATATCAGCTTAACCAGGTACGAAAGTGCAGGTGCCTCCCCCACCCAAGCTGATACCCCCAAATGTGTGTGTGTGTGTCCCCACATATGTGGTCCATTCATGATGTTTGTCACTGGCTGGAAACCCCACAGGGGAAGGGGTGATACCATCTAAAGTCTGTATTCACTGAATTAAGATCTACATTTTGTGCAGTTCAATTTGGGAAATAATTGATTTAGAAATCTTTTCTGTTATAAGGTCAACTTTTCCTTCAATTTCATGGAAAGGCTCCAAAATTGATTGATATTCAGCATCAGCTTAATACTGTGGCTCTGTAATGGTTGTCCTAATTAGACACTCTCACTAATTAATGCTATGCAAATTAAAACCAGCCCCCCTCCACTGGCAGGGAAGACTGCATTCCCAGTTGCTGTTCTCCGTGGAGACGCAGCTTCTTCCCTCAACCTGGTGCTTGCACGTCGGTGCCGAGGCCCTGCCTTCTCCTTTCCTCCGCTCTCATTCGGCTGCTTTCTCAGGATCTCTCCATCTCATCCACTCTGCACATCTTTTGCCCTCATGCTCACCTTGTAGCTCAGGCTCATCCTCCCAGGTTGAGCTGCCTGATTTAAGCACAGTCACGGCTCCTACTGGCATCCTCAGAGCGACCATCCAGCCTGGCTCCAACTAGCAGTCAGCCACTAGAATCCTATTTTGGTCCTTCACGGTCCAGAGTGGAATCACTCAGACCCTCTGCACCCTTGGAGTGTCCAACTTGAGAGCAGGAGAAACAGGTGAAATATCACAGTGAGATGGGAGGGGGACCCTGGAGGCCCCAGAGGGCACCTGGATCTCTAACAGGCCTAAGAAGAGAGAAGTTCCAAGAACCCGGGACACGTCTAACCAAGAGGGCTCTGGAGCTGGGCCCTGGGCTTGGCATCCAGGGGCCCACGGGGTCTCGGCCTCCTCTGCGGTGAATGCCGGGCTTTGGACAGGTCACGTCACTCTTCTAGGCCTCTGCCCCCTAGTAAAATGAGACTCTTGGATCAAATAGTCCGTGAAGTTCAGCTAAGCCTAATGGCCGACGGCACCAGGCACACACTGGCCATGACACACACACAGGTCACAGGGACACTCCAAATATTTCTTTCTTTTTTTTCCTTTTCCCAAGCATTTCTATACATGATGAAATTGCAGGTGGGAAACAGTCAACAGCCAAACTCACTCATGCCATCTTCTCCTCGATCAGAATGAGGTAACAGGATTTGAAATCAAAAGACCAGAATTCAAGTCATGTCTTTGCCACTTACTAGCTGTGTGACACTGGACCTGTCACTTACCCTCTCTGGACCTCTGTTTCCTTCTCGGCAAGCCTGGTCTAACAGGACCTACTCTCACTATACTCACAGGTATTGGGGGATGAAGTGAAATAATGTATACGAAAAAACTCATTCTTTTTTCACACAAAGAAAAGCTCACATTCTCTTGTAGCCAAACACCTTTTCTCTTCTCACAGATGTCAGCGCAGGCAAACTCAGCTGGTCCTCAGTTGGGGGCTGCTGAATGCACTTCCAATATCAGCGCTGTAGGGTTACAACAGTTTACAAGGATGCTCCCAGGCATTTCAGAAAGACACCTCTGGCAGTCTGCAGCAGGCCCAACACTCATTCACCCATTCAGTCACGCTATAAGTATTCACTGAGCACTTAACTATGCCCAGGCCCTGAGCTGGGTACTTGCAAAATGCCAGGGAGTCCCCCACCCCTTCCACCCACGGCCTGCTGAGCCTGACTCCCACCAGGCAGATGAGGCGCAGGTGAGCAGGGCCTGGAGGAGGGGTCGGGCTGGGACAGTCAGAACCGGGCAGGAAGCCCAGGCTGAGAAAGAAGACCTGCAAGTAGCTCCTTGAATGAACAGGGCATGACAAGGACCAGAGGAGGTGACCATAGAGAGGCAACTGAACCTGAACTTGACCCTACATCCTGAATGTGCGGTGAGGAGTGCAGACTAACCCAAGGGCAAAGAGGGCGCCTTCTCGCCAAAGATGCTACTTGCTGAGGACGCAGGCTCCCCACACGGCTGTGCAGTGGGGAGGGCATCGACCTTCTCCTGCCACACCCACCAGAGCTGAGCACGAAGCCTGGGTACCAGAGACCAGGCTTCAGGCACCTTCTTCCCTTCCTGAGCCCACTGTGTAGGTGAGGGCATGTCTTTATTAGGCCCCAGGGGCTGGAGGTGGGGCTGAACATCCTGCTGCCCTTTCTGCAGCCGAGTCACCTTTCACGTGGAGCTTCTGCTCTGGCTCCCCCACCCCGCGGCTGGGGATGCATGAGGTGTATTCCCAGTGGGCAGAGAGCTGAGGCTAAATCATCCACATTCTCCTTCCTGTCTCCAACGCTGGCAGGGACATTATGAGCCAGCTGACCAGGGCCAGGAGCAGGGATCGGATCTACACCCCTGAGAAGATGGCTTCTCGGAGCCCCGTCCTCAGTCCTTGGATCCTGATAGCCACCATCTCAGCAGGGAGATCTGTTCCCTGCCTAGATGCTACACAGGATAACCTTGGCACCAAGAACCCCACTAGCCTGCCCTGGGCCCCTCACCCTTCTTGACAGGCCCTGCCTAGCGTCACCCTGTCAGCCACTCCCCGCGCTGGGGTGATGGAGCACTTATCACCATCTAAGCCCCGTTTACCCGCTGGTGTTGCTGGCTCTCTCATCCGCCGGAACGGGAGCCCCAGAAGGGCAGGATTCGTCAATTTCCTTTGTCCACCTCTACGCCTCAGGCCTAGGACATTATTCGGCACCTAGTAGGTCAATAAATATTAGCTGAACGTTGAGCATCTGAATGAAGGGAACCAAATGAGAGATGTATCAAGCAGATAGACACTTCCATCCTGAACTTCCAAACACATGAAAACTAAAGGGACATGAGAAAAAGAACAGCTAACATTTATCGTGCGCTCCCCATGGGCCAAGCACTGTTGTAATTGCTTTAGATCCTCAGAACGACCTCACTGGAGGCCCAGGGAGGTTCAGTCACTTATCCATTGTCCCCAAGCGAGGAAGAGGAGGAGGACAGATTCAAATCCAGGCAAGTCAGACCTAAAAGACTGGTCTCTCCACCCAGTGAATCCCATGACACGCAGATGTCAGTCATCGGAACATCACCCTTCCAAGCCCAGCCTTCCCAGGGGGACTAACACCTTATCTTGCCCGCTCCCTGATGAGGCCCCAGTCAAGTCACCATTAAACCTCGGTCACTTACTAGCATGACAGGCTGTGAGCAGCCTGAGGTCAGGGCGGGGATTGCATCCTCGCTGCAAGTGTGCCTGAGACCGGGCCTGGTGTGGGGAGGGCAGGCCGGAAATGCTTGTGGAGTGAAGGGAGCCAATGGTCCCAAAATAAAACTCATCAAGTCAAGTTGGCCTGGGGCATTTCTCTGTGGCCCTCCACTCTGTCACTCCCAGGAGGAGATGGAACCTGATGTCTGAGGGACATCATGCACTTAATAACAAGGGCATTCGGGTCTGAGCAGACGGTGGCCTGGTAATGCTTAGTGAAGCTAGCAGGCTGACCAGGACACCAATTAAGAGGAAGTGATCCCCCCCAGGCCCTGGCTCTCCTGCTGTGCGATGCCCTAAGGAAGGGAAAAAAGGTTATTTGGGAGACCATGCTACCAAAATATCAAGTCAGATGGGTCACCCCTAAGGCCACAAACATAATTCCAATTAAGGAGATGGTTCCCTTTACAAGATCTGAGCAGAGGGGAACTGGCATATCATGAATTCTCTACTGCATGCTTGCTTATGATTTATTTTCCTGCCCCACTTACAACATTGGCAAAGATCCCATGCAATTCAATCAAATTTTTTATTACATGCTTGTCATGTGCCAGGCACTGTGCCGAGTCTGGGAGGTAGAAATACACATGAGGAGATCTTTCTAAGGCAGTTTGGTGCTTCCTGCTCATAGGGTAGCCAAAAGGTTGCCCACCTAGGACTCTTCTGGACACAAAGTAAGCACTTAACAAATGTCTGCTGGGTGAATGGATGTGGACGGGTAAACACAGCCTCAAATTGTAACTTTATACCAAGGCAGAATGAAACCAGAGGGGGTTGTATCCTCCCACCCCGTCAGGGAGTATGAGGGTGGCATGGAAGCCTGCCAGGCACAAACAGTCCCGGCCTTCTAGAACTGAGGGCCCCACCCCAGAACAATTACATCAGAATCTCTGCAGGTGAGGCCTGGGCACTGACATTTTAAAAAATATTTCAGCGATTCTGATGTGCAGGCCAGGGATGAGAACTGCTGCCCTAAAGGCACAAGAAAGAAGCTCAGAAGGCTCAGGTCACCATCATAGCTTTGAGGAGACACCGTCAAACAGGCAACACACAAGCAGTGGAGCCCCAGAATCCTGGAGTTAAAAGGAAACTTAAAAGCCATCTAATTAAATGGCCCTTGACTCTCCTCTGTAAGATTCCTGGCATGGGGTCTTCCAGTCTTTGCTTGATTACCTCCAGGGACAAGGAACTCACTTCCTCTCAAGGCAGCCCATCTCTACTTTGGAAGGCTCTGACTTTTTCAAAGATCTGGCTTCAGTTTTCTCAGGTGCTTAGCCCCCAGTAAAGCTAAACAAGCAAACGCCTCTGTGAAGCCTCGCTCTGACCTTGGCATCATGGATGCCTACACCAAAGTCCTTGACAAGTGAGCCCCTCCCCGAGACAAACACCCATAGAAATACAGAACACCAGGCCTGGAGGCACCCTTGGAGATCAGTCAGTCCCCCACCCTTCGTTCTGCATGAGGACACTGAGGCCCAGTGAGGGTGGCTCATCCCTATCAAACATTAACCTGTGCTGAAGCAAATCTGAGAACCTGGGTATTGGGGGCTGCCAGGCCTATGGTCATGGGGTAGATATTCCTGCCCACCCTGTCTTCCCTATTAATAAAAATAGAATGACCCTGAATTTATCTGTTCTCCAAAAGCCTACATCCCTATCCTGGAAGTCACCTCCATACCTCTCACAGGCACTCTATTTCCTCCTCCAATAAACAATCTGCTCCCGATTACCTTTCATCCTCCTCTGCTTGTGGAATGTGAGTGCTCTTGGCCAGCCAGCAATTACGTTACTCTTGTGTGTCAAAAAGCCCCTGAAGCCTTCTCCAGCTTTAATGAACGCATACCTGTCACCATGCAGCTTATTCTGAAGGTCCCGAGCCACACCCTCATCTCGGGAGAGGCACACGCTGAAGGTCCCCTGTCCCAGCCCCAACATCCACCCTGGCAGCCTGGGGCTCTCGAGTTACCAAGAACCACTAACCTCTACTCTCCCTTAGCTGTGGCAGAGCCCTGCTGGAAAGTGGCTCAGTTTGCCATCACCGTGAAGGGGGGTCCTTGCAAATATCCACGGCTCCCCTCACCAAGACCATGGTCCCCATATTCCCTTCAGCTTCTTTCTCCAGAAGCCCCCATTTTCTTAAATGTTCTAGAACGTTTGAAACAAGTAATTGTGCTTTCTGGATGGCTTCCTTTGAAGCAGTTTTATTTTCTTTTATTAAAACCTATCTGACCCCTAAACCAATAAAACAGCAGGAAATCACTTGTTCTGCAGAAAGCTGTGTGTGCACACTGGGTTTCTGGCTAGAACTGAAACAGCCCAGTCCCGGGCTTCTCTCTCCCCATCCTGCCCCATGACACACACCAGACTCCCAGGGTTTCTGGAGGGGCTGTGGTCAACCAGTTGCAAGGAACTGGGTAAATGCATCTTCAGATGGATATAACTTGAAATAAGAATGTTGATTCGCATCACCTGACAGCCACAGAGAAGCACGTTAGTTTTAAAGACACAAAGTGAGGCCTACAGACCCCACCTTCACCTCTCAGCCTTATCACCCACTCCAATTCCTCTTCCCTCTTTTCTCCCTCCTGCTCCTGCCTTTGTCTGCACCACAGGTTGCCGCGGTGACAGAAGCCAACGCCATGGCCCCACCTGCACCTTCCGACCTCATCAGAGAATTCCAGAGTGGACTTCTCTGCCCACTCCCAGCCTGGGGCCCGGAGGCAAACCCATCTCCATCCCCCTACCAGGGCAAAATCATCCCCTGAGCCTGGCAACATTTGAGACGAAAATTTTAAGATGCCCAGAAATCACATATGGTGAGGAAAACACGCGCCTGGCAGGCCCCACAGACATCTCTGAAGGCTGCTCTGGAGCCTCCCAGATAGTGAACAGCCCTGTCCATGTTTCCCCTGCCACGTTTCCAGGCTTCCTGGAGCAGAATTCTGAGGACAGCATCACCTTCCTTCCACTTCCACACCCACGCTCTTGCCAATGAACGTGAGACAGCAAGTCCTCCACCGAACGCACAGAATTAGCTGGAAGCCGCCTTCTAAGCCGCCTAGTCCAACTCCCCCATTTTACAGGAAAGGAAATTGAGGCCTGGAGAGGGCCTCTGTCCTACCCAAGGCCACACACCAGTAACAGAAAGGGCGAATGTTGCCCTAAGTTCTCTGAGGGCTGGGCTGGCATTTTTCCCACATTGTGGGAAGGTCCCCATTCTGCCTGTCCATCAGCCTGAACATTCCTGAAAGGGGCAGGACTCTGTCTGATTGCTCTCCCATCCCCCTGGAAGTACTCAATTCAGGTGTGAGGCATGAACATTTCCTCTATGGCTCATCCAAGGGCAAATCAGGAGAAATAATAATTACCTACTCCAGGTTCTCCATCTTCTTTTTGCTTAAAAACATAAAAGCTTAAACATAAATAAAGGGAAATGGTCTGGAAAAATAACCAGTTGGCATGGAACATTGGCATTTCAGCGCTGCAGAAGAAATGGAAACGCTGTTTTTCAGAAACTCTGCACAGCCGTGCGTTGTTAACTCCTAGCCATTTGGCACAGGCTTTTCAATTCTTTGGATGTGATGGACGATGCTGATAGAAGTGGTGGAGACCAAACATGGGCTATTAATAGGCCGAACATGGCACTTTTATAACTCTCTCTCTCACTAGCTCCCTGGCACCAAACTGTTGCCGATCTGCCTACCTTTTGCTTTGAGGGGCCATCAGTTCCAGCAATGGGACACCACACGAGCCATGTCTCCTGCCCAAGTCCAAGCTCATCCATGGACCTAGAGGAAGGCCAGGGCTGCAGGCTGAGGGGGCTGCCTGTGTCCAGAGCCTCAATGGAAACATGAGGCCCTAAGCTTCCTTGGGTGTGGCCCGCATCTCGAACAGTGAATCCAGCACATTATCCACGGCCTAGGGGAGTCAGGAATCTCTCAGTTCCTCCACGTATTTGATTTACCCACGTCCTTCCTGCAAGAACTTGAGGCAGACCCGAACTCAAGGCAGCTCACCTACCCTAACTGGTTCAAGTTAAAGCTGTTTCAAGGTAGAAAGATCCCCATGCTTCCCTAAAGGGTACTGCTTCTGGAAACTCTCTCCAGATTCAAACTCTACAAGGATTTACTGAGCATCTGTGACACGTCAGACCCCGAGTCCACCCGTTTTCATACAGGATCTCACTTAGTCCTCACAACAAGGAACTACTGTCCCCACTTGACAAACGAGGAAACTGAGGCACAGAGTGAGGACGCAGCTTGCTGAGACTACTTAGTAAGTGGCGGAGTCTTCTAAGTCCAACCTCAGGAGCGAGGAAGCCCCAGGCAGAGCCTCCGCTGAGACCTGTGCCCTGTGCCCTCGGAGGACATGGTCACTCTGCCTCTGCTCTTCTGAAGCCGGAGCTGTGGGTTCTCTCCCGCTGAGCCCCACTGGTTTCCCCTGCTCCCAGCCAGCTGTCCTCTACCCACACAGGGTCAGCCACAGGGGAAGCCAGGCCAAAGACCATGGCTGGACTGGTTTGGCTCCATCACCATCTTTAACATCCATTAAAAGAGAGAAAAAATCCTTTCTTCCTTCCAGAGGTCTTGTGAGGAAGACCAGATAATGAATGGAAATGCTCTCCCTTCCAAGGGTTCCCAGGAGCTTAAAACAGTCTCCACATAGGGCGGCCATCTCTCCCAGTTTGCCCCGGGAGAGTCCAGTTGATGCCTGTTGTCTGGTGTCATTGTTAACATGAATAGTAATTATTAATGTAATACTCTCAAAAGCGTGTCCCAGTTTAGACAATGCATCATATGATCACCCTATATATGTAGCATTTGCTGCCATAAGGTCTGAGAGAATTGGGGGCCCCTCCCTGCCCTTCTGCCCCCTGTCTCCCAGCTCCCACCTGCCTTGTACAGTGGGAGGGGTGGGCTTTGGTGCTGCTGCTGTTAGCAGACCCTCTGCCAGGGTCCCTGCTCCCAGGCTCATGGACAGGCATCATTTTGCCAGATCAAAGCAGTTATTAGTAGGCACTATTTTTAGCAGGGCAGGTCCCAGTGCCTGGATTAATTGCAATTATACTTCACTCCTTTAAGGTTTATTCCATCAATTACGGACAATCTCAGTCACGTGCCTAGCCTGCCTTAACCCTTTGTGGCTTGAATTTCTCAGCAGAAGAGGCTGTTACTACGGAGAGGGCTGACTATCGGAATATATTTGCTACTGAATCATTGCGTCCTGGATGTCAGTTTAGTGCTTTCCTGTTTACAAAGCATTTTCTTGCACAGTTCCCTATTTGATCCCTGGGAGATACAGGGAGCCATTCCCATCTCACAGATGGGAAAACTGAGGCTCGGAGTATTTAAGCAATTACCCGTCGCACAGCTAGGAACCTCAATTCTTCTGACATTGTGTTGCCACAACATTGTCTTCTTACAGATTGATGAGTATGAGCCGCATAGGAGCCCTTCGGAAGTGACCCTTGGGCTTCAATGATCTGACACAGCCCGTGGCCAGGCATGTATCTGAGGGAGTCTAGAGGCAGGGCTACCGACACAGTCCGGGGCATCAGATGACGTGTGTTTGCCAGACAGAGAAGTCCTGTGCCTTGAGCATTTCAAGTGGCCTTATTGTCAGAAGGAAAAGAAAAGAAACTCCAAGAGGAGTATGTCCACACTAGAAAAACATAAAAACATGAACCTTCCTCTGGCATTCAGCTGGGAGAGCGGCCGGAAGGCCTCTCTGGAAGGCTCCTCTCCCTGGAGAGGAGATGGCAGGACTCCCACAGGCCCCACTGGGTATCTCTCAGTGTTGAGATGGCGGAAGCCAGAGGGACACCATGTTTTCTCCTCAAAGGGCCTTTATTTGGGTTCTTGCCACATGACTACTGTGCCCTGTCCTGGTCACAGAATGTTAGTCCAAAACAGATCTCCAAGATCCCCTAGCCCAAAGCCTCATTTTACAGATGGGGAAACTGGGCACAAGCAAGGAGTGACAGTCTACTACCCAGCTTGCCAGGGCAGAGCCAAGAGAGAGCAAGGGCCTCTCCCTCCGTCGGGTTCTTGCTGACCGTGGCTGTGAGCTGTGGCTGTCTGGAGCATCTCTCTCTCTCTTCCGCCCTGTCTCACTCTCCTCCCTCACATTTCTTCCTTCTTGCACTATTTCTATTTCCTTATTTTCTGGGAAGAGGGTCTAAGATCGTCTGCTAAAGGTTCTGAATGAAACGTCCTGCACTGGAGGCCCTGAGATCCCACAGCCTCTGGGCTTCCACTGGGTGGTCACCTCAGACACCGGGCTGCTTCGTGACAGGGTCTGGGTTCTATTTGTCTCTCTGTCCCCAATATCTCCCACAGGGCCCGCTACATGGTAGCATGTACTTGACAAATTCTTGATGAGTGAATGAATGAATGAATGAATGAGTGAGTGAGTAACATATCATGCCAAATTCCCAAGGAGAGGAGAATCAAGCAAAATTACTCCACTCCAGGTCTGACCTTTCAGATAGTAAATGGCACTTACAACCGGGGAGGGGGACATCTGAGTCACCTTTAATTTTCTTATTCCACTGACTAAACAGATACTTATTTGTTTAGAACCCACTGTTTAAGCCTTTAAATATAACAGCTGAGATCAAAGACCTAGGAAAACAGAAACCACATCCACCGCCTCCTCCAGGCTCTTCACCCCGGAGAAGCTCTAGGACCAGGAGCACTGAAGCTGAAGAGGTAACAGGACAAACGATGCTTGTGGAGGAAAACCTGTCTTCCCAGCCACAGGCGTTTTCAGAGCCTCCTGGGGAAGTGGCTCCCGGGGTCCCTGGGCAGAAGAGTGGATGCTGGGGCTCCCAGGCAACCACTGCAGATGACGACATGAGAAGCTTTTAAAACACGGGCCAGAGCAAAGGAAAAAGACCACAAGGGCCAAAGGCACTGACATCTCCCCACACAGATGGCTTCCAGGCGGCAACTCCAAATCAGCTGTCTTTTGTCACTTGGGGCCAGGTGGTGGGGGGTTTAAGCTCAGGAGGTGAATTGTTTCACTGATGACACCCAGCTGGGCCCAGGGCTGTGAGCTATGGGGAGCCACGTGGGCTGGAGCCCGGGGTTCCTGCAAGGCTGGAAAAGACCAGGCATCCATGAGCTGCGGTGGTCAGGAGGGTGCGTTCTTCCTGGAGGACTCACCCTTCTCCTTCCAGCTGCCACCAGCTGCTGAGCATGGGACAGCCAGGAGACACAGGTCAGACAGCCAGAGGTGGATGGACAAAGGGTGTGGGAACCAAAAAGAGAGATGGTCATGGGTGTGGAGAATGTCAGCGCTGGAACAGAATCTCCTCATCTTACAAGCCAGGACACTGAGGCCTAGACTTGGCCAAGGTCACCCACCCAGGTGCTAGGTCCAGATCTAGACCCCCTACTCCGGTGCTCCTCCTGCAATCCTGTGGCAATTCCACGGTTAATATAAAGCACAAACTGTGCTGCCCCTTTGCCTAAATCCCTCCCATGGCTGCCCACAGCCTCTAGGGTAAAAGTGGGTCCCCTAAGCAAGGCACCTGCAGGACCCAACTCCTGCCCACGTCCCCAACCCCACTCACACTATAGATTCCAGCCATGTTTAGTTTTTATATTCACACTCCTCCAAAACACACAGCACTCTCACTTCTCTGGGCCTTTGCACATGCTGACTGGGCCAGGAGCCACCTTCCTCTCTCGGCCTATCATGTTCCGAGTCAGCCTTCAAGACCCAGCTCTGCTCTCACCGCTCCCCCTGCCCCGCCCCCCTAAGCGACCTCCTCTTCCGTGCCTCCTCCACCACGTACACCAGGCCCCTCTGGGAGGACATCTATTTGGCTAAGTATCTGTTTACCAGGCTGTGAGCTATTTGAGTGTGGAAACCAAGTCTTTTTCATCTTTCGGTTTCTCCCCCACCACCAGCACCTAGCTTAGTGCCTGGTGTGTGAGAAAAACTCCATTAATGTTTATGGAATTAATTATCAAATTATGGAGTGAGTGAACCCCTGGGCAGTGTCGACAGTGCCTCGTTTATGTTCCTTATGGAGCTACTTAACCTGGAGAAGGGCCAGTGGCACTCATAATACTCTCTAACCCCCGATGTTCTTCTGATCTCCCTCCCTCCCCATGCGGGAGGCTGGTGAGGTCTCTGGCCCCAAATAAGAGTCATGTGAGGTGGAATTTGTCTGGGAAAACAGCAGCTGAGATCCAGGGGACCTGAGTAATGCCTCCAGTTGACAAGGACGCAGGTCACTGAACGGTGATGGCACAGCAGCCAGGCTGGTTACTGAGTTCACTTATCCATGAAATGAACCTGTCAACATGTGGCCACCGCCACCGAGTAAACTTCAATTAGCAGTCCTTGGGAAGCAGGGCACCGTTACGCCACACACCCCATCACTGTTCCAAGTCTCTGGGGACCTGCGCTGGAAGGGGAGTGGATTCTGGAACCCAAAGGAACAGTAGTCCCCAGAAGACCCTTGGGGGCTCTAAGTCATGCGATTTTATAGACCATTTCTCCTCCAAATTCATTTTCCCTACATGAAGTATGAACAGGATATTACACCTGGTTTACATGCCCTGAGCACCACCAACTAGTGAGGAAGGAAGGTGCCCGATGGGGCAAGATGACGGCGGGGACTTGCCCTGGGGGTGGAAAGGACACTAGAGGCGATGCACAAAGTGGATGGTGCACACACAGGTGACCAAGGGCTGGCCTGGACTCAGAGCATGCTCCCCAGGAGGGTTGCTGGCTCAGACCCCAGCTCAGCTCTCACTTGGCAAGGCCGAGGGCTCCCTGCCACGTGCCTGGGGCAGACCCGGCAGCAGAGCACCTGAGCTTTTCCAGAGCAGTCCCCGACCACCCCCGGGAGCATTTCCAGGTGCTCTGGCCACCCGTGGAAGTGTTTTGAATGATGGAGCACAGAGACAAACACAGACGGGACAAGGTGCCAGGAGCCACACCCCCGAGCCGCCTCTCAGAGCTGCAGACGGCTCTCAGAGGGTGTTCTGGCTGCCAGTTCCTGCCGGAGTGGGTCACAGGGCTGCGGGGGGCTCACCGGGAGGCAGGGATGCCTAAGACTCAGCCTGAGAACTTGGCAGGAAAAGCGCTGGAAATTGTACTTCTTCGCTTGGTTTGTCTATTTGTCTCTTGTAATTTATCTAGTATTTCCTGAAAGGTCACTGGGTGGCGATTTCAATATGGTAAAATTTGTAGAGATGTTCTAAAAGAAATGTACAAATTTCACAGGTTTACACCGGCTTAAAGATAATATATTTTATTAAAAGCGTCTATTCTGAGCGCACTTTGGATAGGATTTGGTGACCGACTGGTTAGAGATCCAAGAGGCGTGTGCTATTAAAAGATTCACTGTGTTTTTTGGGTGGTGAAAAGAGAAACCAAAGGCATCTGCAAAGGGATGGTTTGTGGATGGAGGAAAAAGCGGCGTGTGAGATCACAAAATGCTTTGTCGCCTTCCAGGTCCCCGAAGCAGGGAGCCGGGTAAGAAAGACACTGATGAAAGCTGGCTTTCCACCTCCTGGAATCTCACAGGACCCCTTCGCGCTTCCCTCTCACGGCTCCTCATTAGCTAAATTCAATCTTTGTCATTGAAAGGAAAACAAACAGGGAGCAATCGCCTGAGGGAGAAAGAGTCCTTCCGTCTGGACAAGACAGCTTCTCCAAGCAAACACCTTTTCCCTCAGCCCCAGTCAGAATTCTCTGTTTGTCTCCAAACAGCAAAGCCATTTCCTTCCTGTCAGCCCAATGATGCACAGCTTCCCATCAGGACAGCCGAGGAGCTGGGGGAAATGTGTCTTCCCTCACAGCCTCTGTCTCGGGTTTGCCCAGCCTCACCCAGGGCCAAGGAGTGGGGCTGGGTGTTGCAAAGAGGAAGCCCCGCCCCATATGTCCCCACCAACACCCACCCCGGAGGCCCCAAGATCAGGCCACCAAATCCAGATGGAGGTTCCACATGCCTGCATCTTGGGCCTGTCTCCCAGAGGCCTTTGTGGGGACCAAGGCTTCCATCTCCAAGGCCACCAGGAGGAGACTCACAGGAGGCCTGCTCAGGCACCATCCGCTCCTTCCAGGCCCTCTCCTCGGGACCCAAGTCTAGTCATGAGCTCCCGGGGGCCTCTGGGGAAGACTGAGGCCGCCCTCAGGCTGCAGAGACAGTGGGAGGGCTAAGGGAGAGGCTCTTCTAGTAGAGGAGCCACCAAGAGCCACTTCAGGGTCAGCCCTCGGGGGAAACCCACCATAGAGTAGAATTGAAAACGCTCCCGCCCCCTCCAGATGCCACAATAAACGGAGTGAGAGGCAGGCAGGTGGGTGAACAATATGCATCTCCATTGAGTGAGTCCTCCCCAGGTGCCTGCATTATCTCCTTTAATCCCCACACACCCTGTGACAGTGGTGCCCAACGTTGGTGCTCATTGGTATCACCTGGGGAGTTTTTCAGATCCCAATACCCAGGTTGCACCCCAGATCAAGGTAATCAGAAGGTCCAAAGCTGGAAGCTGGGCATCCGCATTTTTTAAAGATCCTCAGGTGATTCCAAAATGTAGCAACATCTGGGAACCACTGAGGTAGATGCCATTATTACCCTCATTTTATTAATGAGGAAATTCATATTCAGAGAAGTTAAGTCACTTGCCTACAGTCACACAGCTTATAAGTGATGGCATTGGGATTCCAGTTCACACCTCTGTGATTCCAACATGGAGCCCCAACTCCAAACCTCCTGCAGAAAGTCTCTCATATCTACCAACTGCTGCTCTCCCACTCCACCTCGCTCTCCAATCAGAGCATCCCCAGGGCACGTTTGCTTGTGATCAGTGGGCTTTGCTCCTTCCTCATCTGACAACTGCGTTTCAGTGCTCTCCAGAGCAAAGCACCGGCCTACGAGGATCTGAGAGGATGGCCAGGTGTGAGGGAGACACAGCAAAAGTGTACGTGCCTGGGTGAGTATGTGATGGCAGGTGCTGAGGAGGACACACAGCCTGGAAAGGAGTCCAGGGGAGCGAGTAAATGAGGGGGGAACCCAGTAGTGCTCACACCAGAAACCCAGGGGTTGATCTGCTTCTCCACTGGCTGTGTGACTTGGGGAAGTCACTTCCCCTCTCTGAACCTCAGATTCCTCCTCTGGGTAACATAGGATCCTTAGAGCCCTATCCTCCATGGTGCAAAGAATTCACAGGTCTACTCCTGTGAATGAGGGCAGCCCCATTCTCGGGTCTGAGCAGGTGTGGGTGTGGGAACAGCTGTGGCCTCACCCAGGTAGGCAGAGTCCACACGCAGTTCAGGTACTCACAGACCCCCGGCTCTCAGGGCTGCCTGGCCATCAGTGTACATGCTGAAGATACAGGCCACAGAGAGGAGCCCCTGGGGCAGCACCCCACACCTGCCCTGCCTGCCTGTCCCAGCCACGGCCCCCGAGCAGGGCTGGAGCTGAAGTCGGCCAGCCCCACCTCATGCAGTCCCACCCTGAGTGGGGCAGGAGGGGGCTGAGAGCATCTGGAATCACCCTGCCCGCCTGAAAGCCCCCACTGTCCCCTCAGCCTGCTGACCTGAGCCTGCACTGCCCTCTTCCCCAAGCGCCAGACAGAATCCGGTTTCCCCTCCGTGGCTTACTCAGGGCCACCTGCTCTGTGAGCCTCCCCTGGCAAAGTTAAGTGCTCTGTGCTACGTCTGTTCCTGGTTCAGACCTCTCTCCTCGCTCACATCACACTGTATCATACCCACCATCTGCTTACACCTCTGACCCTCAAGGGGAGGGTCCGGGGAGGGCCAGCAGAGGCCGCGGAGCACCGTGGTAGGGAGAATGGGCTTCAGAGTCAGAAGACCTGGCTGGAGCCCTGCTCTGCCGCTTACAAGCTGTGTGACCAAGTCTCAACTTACTCATCCATAAAATGGGGAAATGAGAGCAGTGACTTCATGAAGTTGTAAATGAAACGAAATGACACATGTAAACAAGAGGTTTAGCACAGGGCCTGACACTATGGTAGGAGTTCAGTCAAAAGAACCATGGGTTCTTTTCGTCCCCCTGGTCCTAATGCCTGGCGTGAGCCGTGGCCCAGAGAAGCAACGCTTCATACGTATGTCAAGCTGAGCTGAACCCCAGCCTGTTTGCAGCCTTGACAGTCTGCTCGGCCTTCCCAGGAGCTAGATGTGGTCTCTACCCTTGCTCAGTCCCCAAACAGGGCTGGTCCCTGCAGCCACCACGCAGAACATCCCCTTCTCCAGAGTAAGAAGCTGCCCCATCCTGAGAAGTGTCAGCGCTGTGTGGAGAAGCCAGCTGCCCCGCCCTGCCCAGGGCTAGCCCACCTCCACAGCTGGCTCCCCGACCCCGTCAGCCTGAGCCCCCACATCCCCAGGCTTCCAGGCAGAGCCCACTGGGGTCAGGCCTCAAGTGCCCTCAGTCCCCACCTCAGCCCTCATCAAATCGGAAGTCCTGAGATAGCAGGGAGGGACGAGCAGAAGGTGGAGCCGCTTTACAGCTAGAGGCAATGATCAGAAATGCTGGGCGAGAAACCAGGGAGTCTCCTGCAGACGCCTTCTCACCCTCACTCCCCTAGAGCCGGAGAAAAAGGCACCGGCAATAGTCACAATTCCAGACAGTGCTTAACGGAGTCCACTACCTTGGCCAGACAGACGTTTGGAGAAATAATGCCCCAGGGGACTTCTCAGGGAAAGCCGTCTGCACACGGAGGGGCGGCTGTGAGATTTAATGAAGGCAGTTCCACAGGAAAGGCCAGCACAAGGTGTGCACCCCTGCCTCCGTGACCACACAGGTGGCAGAGGGACAGACACAGGGCCAGCAGAGAAAGGCTGAGGGATGGCCACCCTCAGGACCAGTAGGAGCTAAGGAAGGAGGAGAGAATGGGTGTCCCCCATGACACACAGATCTGGGCAGGCGTCCTCACCCCCACTCTCCTGCCCAACCCTCCTCCAGCCCCTCCATTATGCAAATCAACTGACTACACAGATTTGCATAATTCATACATTATTAGTACGTGCCTTTGTCAGGCTTTTAGACTTTAAACTTCATAAAGCAGTTTTGCTATCTTTAACGGAGAGTAAGAGTCAAGGGGAGAGATGTTCTGTCCTTTTTCTCATTAATCACAAAAACTGTTCTAAATCTTAAGATGGGGAGACAGTGAGAGAAACGAAGAGACTTCCAGTGGGACCCGGGACCAAACGCTTTGTTGACACTTTGGCCAAGGCTGTATGAAGGGCCTGGCTGCCGGGCACACATCAGCCATGTCTCTCATACGCTCAGCCCATGGAGTGGTCTGGTCCTCAGTGAGTCAGAGAAGGTAGAGACTGCAAACATTATTATTATTAGGTTCCTGGGTGATTCAATACCAACAAAACTGCCACTCTGAGCTTGTGTCACTTTTTTATATTTCACCAAGTGCTTTCACTCTATTCTCTTACTCAGTCCCCACAATAAGCCTATCAGGTTGGAAGGGCAGTACTTTTATCCCCATCTTAGAGATCCAGGAAACTGGGGCCCAGAGAGGTAAAAGTTACTCACCTAAGATCAAACATAGGCTCTCCGTGTTCTTTCCACTACACCAGGGAGGGCAAATACCTTACCACTCCTCCATCCTTCCTTGCCCATGATAGACATCACAAATCAATCACCACGCTTCCCACCAAGCTCAGACTGTACCTCAGAATCTTTCTCAACACAGCCCTTCCGGTAGCTGGTACCAATTGTTCAGAGTTGACACCCAGATAAAACCTGTTTGCTGTTCCTGCACCATATCCTGCCAACTCTTCAACATCCAGCCAACACTGTGACGGTGCCATGAGTTTCTGGGAAGTGCCTACGGGCTACGCTTAGCCTGGCTGCTCAGCCCAAGGAGCCCCAGACAGCCACACGTCAGCCCACTCACTCGTTCCAAATGGGCTCCAAACGGAACCAGATGCACCTGCTGTGGGGAGCAGATCCAGAAGAGGGACTCCCCCTCCGCCAAGTCCCAAAGGCCTCTGCTCTCCTCACTGCAGGGGCCCCACCACACAGGACCGCTGACGCCCATCTTGACGAATACACATCTACTTCAGATCCAGCAGGCACCAAAAGGTATCTGACTCCCAAACAGACCCACCCGGGCCTTGCTATACCCCGGCAAGGAGACCCCCAAAGTGTTCAGGCAGAAAAGGGGTCAAACACGGCCAGACCCCCATCCCACACTGCCCTGGGTCCCAGCACCTCAGCCAGCCCCGGGGACACATTTTCCTTCCTTGTACATCTGCTGAGGCTCTCCAGTCTAGAGAGAGATGCTCCCACAATCCTTCCACCGGGGCCCCTCCCACAACCCTGCAAGGAAACCTGTTTAAATCACGGTAACAAAAGCCGAAAAGTGCTCATTTTGATCCTTAGCACATCCTTGTTATGCAAGGTGGAGAAATGTGAATCCCAGCCTGTCTGCCGGCTCCCCAAGTCCCTCCGAGCTCCCAAGCCCCAGGGCAGCCCTGGCTCCTTTCCCCCCGGTTGAGGGGCCAGTCCCTCCTCGGGGCACAGGGAGCAGCCTGCCAGTCCCAGAGAGCAGGGTGGCAGAGCGCCCACACCAGCTGGCACCAGCCGCCCTGGCTGGGGGGCTCTCTTTCTAGAACCCACAGGGCTCAACGCTGGCCTCCTGCCAGGCCTGAGGGAGAGGGAATACACCCTCTGCCTGCCCACGTCCAAGGGCCTAGACAATGCCTCCCCAGGCTCGAGCTCACAGCTGTCACCTCCACTCCCTGCACGTCCTCATCCCCTACTCCACCCTCACTTCCCCGTGAGGTCTCCTGGGCCCAGATCTGCGCTGCCACTGCCGTCAGAAGGGCTCTCCAGTCAGCGCCACTTCCCCGGCCGGCCGGGGCCCCGTGAGCCCCCTCCTGGCTCCATCCTGGAGGACTACTACGCAGGGGCGTACCCGCGCGGGGCGCAAGCATCTGCCCCGGGAAGAGGAGGGTTTTATCACTGACCTTACTTAGAAGAGCCAGTGCAGGGTGATAATAAAAAGCAGACGGACTGTTAGTCAGCTTTATTTATTTTTTTACCTTCTCTACAGACAATCACCCCTCATTGTCTGCACCAGAGCAGACTGCTGCCCCGCCCCTGCCCCGGGGTACAGCACTGCCCTTAGGCGGCTGCAGCAGTTTCCATAGGGCTGGGTCACATTTCAGTAGCGGGACAGCAAAGGCGTGCATCACACGCGGCCAGGGCAGAGAGAAGGTGCGCCTTCGGAAGCTCCACTTCTCTCTGCGCTGCCACAGTGGGGGGAATAAGGGCATTCGGGGACCGCCCTTTGGGGCAATTTTAGAGCAATTTGGCTCTAACTGCCTACTAAATTTACTAAGGGAGGACTGCATGTTAATTAAGTTCTCTGTATGTCCCTGGTGCTGTTTATCCACCTAGACGCATCACCCCGTGGTGAGGCAGGCATTACTGCGGCCCCCTAAACCCAACATCCCGTGTGACCGCCGCCCACACACATGGGTAATGAGAAAGATGGTGAAGGTCAAAGTCATCCCGGTAGCAGGGGACAGAGCCAGGAATTGACCCCTTCACAGCCCACCCTGACCCCTGGGCCTCTCTGCAGGCCTGCCCCGCACCAGCTCTCTCTGCTCCCTGCCCCACCTTCCCTTCATTCATGCCCCAAACAGATGCCTAGAGCCCCTGTGTGCCAGGCACTGTGGGGGCTTTCACATCCCTCATCTCATAGGATCTTCCTGACAACCATCCCACTTTACAGAGGAGGAGAGTTCCTCAGAGAACGCACGCACCTGTCCAGGTCACATTGATGGGGCAGGGGCAGAGCCAGCATGAATGTCAGGTCATTGATCCCAAATCCAGGCCTCTGGAGCCTGAGCTGGGCAGAGGTGGGGCCAGCCTCTGGGAGGGAGGCATTGAGGACCAAGGCTGGCTGGCCATGCTGACCCCGCTCCTGAGCACCATGCTGGGGTCACCCCGAGTAAGGCTGCTGTTTTGAAAAGTTCATCCCAAGGTAGCTAGTAGCGACGGTTTACGTGAACCTCACTACTGGAAGGCCCCAGCATCACCCGATTCCTGCTGGATATCCTCCTGAGATTTCCCCGGAGCCCCTCAAGGCCACAGATCCCAGAACTCGCCATCTCAACCGCTTCCCAGTTCTCCATCACCCTTAAAGGCAACTCAATCCTGCCTCTCCCACCCCATCGTGGCCAGTCTGTCAGCATGTCTTGTCAATTAAAAATAGTGGCCATTACAGGGGCTGGCCCGGTGGCACAGTGGTTAAGTTGGCACGTTCCGCTTCTCGGCATCCCAGGGTTCACTGGTTCGGATTCCAGGTGCGGACATGGCACCGCTTGGCAAAAGCCATGCTGTGGTAGGCGTCCCACGTATAAAATGGAGGAAGATGGGCATGAATGTTAGCTCAGGGCCAGTCTATCTCAGCAAAAAGAGGAAGATTAGCAGTAGTTATCTCAGGGCTAACCTTCCTCAAAAAAAAAAAAGTGGCCATTGCAAAAAAAAAATAGTGGCCATTGTTTGAGCTAAGAACATTACACCTGTGTTCTTCTTTAATCTTCTCTCACAACCACCCCGTGGGCTAAGCATCATTACCCCCATTTTACACGCACAGAGACTGAGGTTTAGGGAGACCGGGCAACTTGCCCAACCTCATAGCCAGTCAGCACCCGAGCTCTGATGTGAGCCCAAGCATAGCTGGCCCCTACACGCTGTGCTATTCCTCCCATGTCTTTGAAAATAAGCAGGAAGAGGGTGTATTCCATCTCCCTTGGGCCAGGCAGGAGGCCAGCACTGAGCCTTGTGGGTTCCAGAAGGAGAGCCCCCCAGCCAGGGCGCTGGTGCCCGCTGGTGTGGGCGCTGTGCCACCCTGCTCTCTGGGACTGGCAGGCTCTTGAGTGCTCACAGCTTCCCGTCCTCCAAGAAAGGGCTGGTTTTTGAGCAGAGCAGTGAGGGGACCAGGCCACAGCGCTCGCTTCGACCCTCACACGCCACCTAGTTATCCAGGGCAGAGAAATGTGAGGCCTCACACATTACCTGCCTCCCCAGAGCCCCCTCCTGCTCCCACATCTTCCCTTCCTTTGCCTCCAGCCTGGTTCAAGCCTTCACTTCTCCTTCTCTAGAACTGTCACAATAACCTTCTAACCAGCCTCCCTGCCTCCAGCTTCCTCCTTTTATAATCCATCCTCTGCTGTGGCTTGACCACACCACAGCTCTGTTCAAATACCTTCCTTTGCTCCCTGTGCTTCTAGACAAAAATGCAAACTCCTCAGCCTTGTGTGCGAGGACCCATGAGCAGGTCCCACATCCCCTTCCAGTCTTTCCTTCCCAGCACTTCCAGGAAAATCTACCTCCTTTGTCCCTCCCTGAGAATACCTGGTACTCTCCAACTTTGGGCCTCTGCCCAAACTGTCCCTTCAGCTTGGAAGACTCTTTCCCTTTTGCCTCACGAAGCCCTACCTGGCTTGCTGCAAAGCCCAGCTCGACCCCCACTTCCTCTAAGAGGCCTCCAGACCTGAAGAGTCACAGGTGTGCCCTCAACACGATGCTGCGCCTCTTTAACACACTTGTCACAGTCTGCCGTGCCTCAGAATGGTGGCAGCCTAACCACCCCCGCAACCATGTATTGTCCATCTCTGTGTCCCCCAACATTTCTGGGGCCAATGCCTGGCACAGAACAGGCGTCAGTTAACATTTGCCCAGTAGAACGTCCTCAGAGTTTCAACACGTTGGTGCAGCTCCTTCCCCAACAGGGAGTCCTGTCTTTCCTGGGGCTCAAAACAAATGCTTGCTTCCTGAGGTGGCCACTGGGGAATCCTGGCCCACTCACCCCAAAAGGATCCTAGCAATGCCCGGGCTGGCGCACTCGGCTGTCTCTCCCCTGCCAGGAAATCTGCCACTCACCCAGCTCTGTCTCCCACTCACTCAGCACAGAAATAATAGCCCTGCCTTTTCCTGCAAATTCCATCTTCCTCAAATGGAGACTGTAGCTCCACCTGTGCAAAAAAAACCCCACAAAACAAGAAGCAAGATGGAGAGGCCTGGAGAACAGTCACGCAGCCTCGCAGGGCAGAGCGGGGTCCCTGGGCTCTCCCTCTCCTTAAATTATCATTTGGCGCTGGGGTAAAGAGTTTATAATCCCACCGCCTCCCATTTGTCAGCACATCAAAGATGACAGACGAAGCATCTTCCCCACACAGGTGCCCACTGGGTCCACACCACAGCCCACCACTAAGGCGATACCACTGCCCCATGTACAGACGAGACCTCCAAGGATAAAAGACATGGAGACTAGAAACAAGGAAATACCCCAGGGAGGCGGGACTTGAATTCAGGTCTTCTGACTCTCAGTCCAGAGCCCTCAATGACACAGGGCTTCTCAAGAAAAGGGTGGGAGAAGGAGCCGGACTAGAATGGCACACTGAAGATGATAGAGCAATAGCGCCCATGTTCTCATTTATCCTCATAACCAGCCTGTGAGAATGAGTCATCTAAAGCGGGGCGCCCCAGCCTCAGTGCTGTTGACATTCGGGGCTGGGTAATTCTTTGTTGTGCGGACTGTCCTGCGTGTTGTAGGAGGCTTACTAGCATCCCTGGCCTCTACCCACTAGATGTCTGGAACATCGCTCCTCTAGTTGAGACAACCAAAAATGTCTCCAGACCTTGTTAGATGTCCCCCTGGGGAGCAAAATCGCCCCAGTTGAAAACCCCTGATCTAAAGGCACAGAGTTAGATCCCAGGGCTCACGAAAGGGGAGCAGACTTGCCCATGGTTCTCACTGCCCGCCGTTCAGCAGCTGCTTGTTTCACTTCTACACATGCTGCTGTCAGGCAGCCTCACCCCAACACCAGTTCAGATGCTCCCTTCTGCACCATCTCCCTCCCCTCCAGGGAGAGAACCAGCCTGCCCACAGGCTTTCCTCACGTTTGCCATGGAGGGTAGAAGGGAATCAATATTTACTGAGAGTCAACATTTACTAAGTGTCAAGTCACTGGGCTAAGGGCATCCATTAACACTGCTTCACAAAACTCCTGCAAGGCAGGCACCACCACCCCCACTGGATGGCTGGGCACATGGACTCAAAGATTAGATCACTGAAGTCTCATAGCCAATAAGGGTCTGGGTCCGGATCTGGACCCAGCTCAGAAGGCTGGTGCCCAGCAGGCCCGGACTGCCAGAGTGGGGTGGCTTGATCTCAAGGCCAAGACCCTCACCCTCCAGGCCCAGGTCCCTGCATCGGACACTGGCAGGACTGGGAGAAGACCTTAACGGCCATTCCTGCCCTCTTCCCCTACTCTCCTGCCAGCTGCAAAGGGAACAGGTGCCACAGCTCCCTGCATGGTCCCTGAGAGCCCTGGACACTCAGTGACATGGCTGATGAACATGAGGCTGGGGACTCCCAGCGGCTGGTCCCCCCCTCCCCAGCTGTGAAACCTTGAGGAGGCTGCCCCACCTCTCCGTGCTGTCCTCCTGCACCCCCGCGGGGTTGGGGCACTGGAAAATCAGGAATGCATGTCTTCAGAGTTTGGTATTATTTCAGTAACTTCCCATAAAATCAGGCTTCCCAGTCATGCTGGGGAGCTTTTGACCGTGTATGACTCTGTTATTCATCGAACAGCTCTGGGGTCAGCCCGGAGCAGGGAGATTGAACTTTGAAATGTGGACCGACCCAGAAAGACCCCAGCAACTTCCAGTGCCCTTCGGGGAGTGAGCTGTGCTGGAGGCACAGAGAACTTACTTGAATTTTTTTTAAATGTGGCCAGCTGTGTCACAAAGTGTCCTCTGGGATGGGTGAGAAGCCATCCGTCCCAGCACAGGAGCCCAGGAAGAAGCCTTCCATGCTCCAGGCACCATCCTCTGACCCCCCACCACCTCTGGGGCACGTACTACCCACATTCTATTAAAACTGACACACCTTAAACCTAACCAGGCCAACCCCAAACTCCCATCTACTCCCCAAAACTGCTTCTCCCACTGTCTCCTCTGTCCAAGTTAATGGAAATTCCACCCCTGGATTTGCTTGGGCCAAAAGTCTTGGCCTCATCTTTGATTTCCCCTTTCTCTCTTCACCTTCCCACCACCACCACACTCCTGAATCCAATTCATCAGGAATGCTTTCCTTCCAAACATTCCAAGGATCCAATCACTTCTCACCATCTCACTGCCACCACCGGGGTCCAAAGCTCCATGGCCTCTCACCTGGACTGCGGCCACGAACTCTCACCTGGGCCCCCTTGCCCTTGCTCCCACCCCCTCGTCTGTTCCCAGCCCTGTAGCCAGAGCAGTCCTATGAAAATGTAAGTCAGGACTCATCACTGCTCCACTCAAAGGCCTCCATCAGCTCCCGTCCCTCCCAGGGAAAAAGCCAGACTCCTCACAACAGTCTACAAAGCACCATGGAGTCGGTCCTGTATCCTCCCCAACCTCACACCCCCACCCCTGCCACGTTCCCCCCATGCTCCCCATCCTTCCCATCGGTCTCAGGGGCCTCCTCGCTGCCCCGAGACCTACACCGTCCGACACGGCAGACACGGGCCACGTGTCCACTGAGCCCCTGCAATGTGACTAATGCAACGGAATTTTTAGATGTATTTCATTTTCACTAATTTACATAAAAAAACTAATACTCTATTTCACTTATTGGAAATTTTTTAATATATTTGCAACAACTTGGGTGTATCAGTCTACTTTTTTAACTGTAAATTTTATGAACTCTACATACAGATCTAGTATTTCCAATAAAGATTTAGTGTCCAGCTGAGATGTGCTGTAGGACACACACACACCGGATTTCAAAGACTTAGCATAAAAACAGAATGTAACCTATCTCAATAATTTTTTACATGGATTACATGTAAATGAAAATCATAATTTTTTTACTATACTGGGTTAAATAAAAAATGTTATTAACATTAATTTCCCATTTCTCTTTTCACTTTCTTTAATATGGCTACTGGACAATTTAAAATCTCAGATGTGGTTCGCATTATATTTCTACTGGGCAGAGCTGTCCAGACCATGCTGGGCATCATCCCAGCCCAGTGCCTTCAGCTTGCTGTTCCCTCCTCCCCCAGAGGCTCGCTCCCCACCCTCCTAAAGATCTTTCATCAAATGTCACCTTCTCGGTGAGGTCTTCCCTGAACACTTATTTAAAATTACAACTCTTCCCTCCGAAGTCGCTGCCCTCTCATCCCAGCTTTATTTTTCATCATAGCATTTATCACCCTCTAACATCATATACAACTAACTTACGTAGTTTACTGTCAGTTTTATCCACTAAAATCTAAGTTCCCAGAGGCCAGGGATTTTTATCTGCTGTGGTTTTTTTCCTTCCATATCTGTGGGGCTTAGAACAATCCTTGTACATAATAGGCGTTCCATAAGTATTTGTTGCATAAATAAAGTTATGTATTCTGCCCGGGCTTCCCACTCGGCTGGGAACTCCTCAAGGACAGTACCAAGCACACAGTAGGTCCTTGACATATGGCTGTTGAATGTAGGCTGATCTGTTACCAAGATCACTGGGGAAACAGAGGCAGCTTAGCTGGGTCATCTCAAGCAAGGAAAAGGAAGTGCCAAGGGTCCTTGAACTGGACACTGTGTCTCCTCCCGTGACACCCTCTCTCTCCCCACCCCCCTGCCCCCCGAAAGCTACAGTCAGCCCCACAGCAGTGGGTACTTGGGGGGAAGGTACAATTCCTCTCCTTCCCATCGATTTTTATTCTCCCAGTGAGAAGACAAATCTGTTTCCCCTCTACCAGAAGGCCCCGAGCCACGGCCACTTACATTATAGTAATTAAATCCCTGCCACTAGGAGGGCTTGGAGCGAGCAGGCCTCCTGCCAGGGGCCGGCCTGCAGGGAAGAGGCGGCAGGGAGGGAGGCCGGCCGGCCGGGCCTGTCTCTCAGCTGTTTCCTGAGAGCCACAACGACTTCTCGGGTTTTCACTCCTGAGACGGGAAGATAAAGCCTCCCCAGCCCACCCCTCTGAAACACCCCCCGGGACAGTGGAGCACTGCTTCAGCCCAGGCCGTCACACGGTGCTCCTGTTCTCTCTCTCCTTCCAGCGGATGCTCACCCCCTCCCACAGGACAGCCAGCAGAAGAATCACCATCATCCTCCGCCTCATTCTCCTATTTTCCAGATGACAAAACAGAGACCCAGAAACCACGTTTCCTCACTCCTAGGCCAGGGCTTCTCTCTTCGTCCCCAGTCTTCCCTAGCACTCAACACAGGCCTAAAACCACGCCAAACGCTTCGCCCACAGTGCTGTTTCACTGAATCCTCATACCTGCCCCAGAGGTAGGGTTCTGATTAACCACCAAGGAAATAGAATCCCAGCCCTGAAGCCACTTGCCCAAGGCCACACACGCAATATGTGACAGAGCTAGATTCAAACCCAGATCTGTCCAGTGTGAAAGCCTGTTCTCCTAACATTAGGCTATCCTGCCCATATAGAAGCAGCGGAGGGGAGCTGGCAGATAGCTATGAGGGAAGATGGAAGAAGTGAAGGCAGATGGACCTGCAGTGGAATCCAGGGCGGGGGAACAGGCAGAAGGAACGGGAGACTCAGTCTCAGGTTTGCGGGTCAAAGGCAGGCCACTTGCGTGTGGTTTTCTCCCCTATACAACTCCCATCATCCATCATTACTTGTTCAACGCCTGCCTCCCCACCGCCCCCGCCAGCCTGTGAGCTCCACGTCTTGTTCCGTGTTGAACCCCTGCCAACCAGAACACCTGGCACCTATCGGCCCTCAGGTGTAGTTATCGACTAAAGACCAAGGGCTAGGAAAGCAAAGGTAGACGGGGGAAGAGCCCCTGGGATAGACATGGAGGGAGACCAACACAGGAGACAGGGACAGAAGGCACGAGAGTTTGCATGAAACTGGGATAGGCCAGGGTGCAGGCCAGGCAGGCCCAGGGAGATGCCTGCTGGCCAAGATGATCCTGTGAGGATGGGGCACAGGTCAGAGGCTCAACCTAGTCCTCTGGGTCTGGGTCAGTCAATCTGTGTTTGGAGTTTCCATAGTTATACGATGGGAAAATTAATGATAATAACAGCCGGCATTTGCGAAGCCCTTTACCATGTGTCCGCACTGTGTCTGTCTCATTTGCCCTTCATGACACACAGCCCGATAAGAGAGAAAACATCCTCATCCCTATTCACAGATCGGGAGACTGAGGCTCACAGAGGTCAATTTTCCTATCTAGGTTGCGCAGCCAGGAAGCCGCAGAGATGGGACAGGAACACCAAAGCATGTGCTGCTGACTGCTGAGCTGACCCTCCGGAGCCTGCGGGAGACCATGCTCCGGCCCAGAGCCCGCCTTGCCTGTCAACGTGCCCAGAGCTCCTGAGGTTCAACAAACCTCTGCATCTAAAGTGATGGCCTCCCCCGCCACTCATCCCTCCACCCCGTCCTGCAGAGAGATGCTCTGGGTGAGGCCGCCAGGACGGTGAGCATGGCGTAGTAAGGGGTGGGGTGGGCAGGGGTGGCGAGCTTCAGGAGAGCAAGAACAGCTTTTTTGGCTTGAAAAACCCCAGGCCAGGAAGTGATCTGAAAAGCATGCCTGCCACACAGGACACCAGCTTTGAGGACTCTCCTAGGTTCAAATTCCAACGCCACTACGTCCTGGCTGTGAGACCCTTGGCAAGTCACCTAACCTCTCTGAGTCTCAGGTCAGTCATTGGTAAAACGGAGATTGTGGTGAGGATGAAATGAGATGAGGTGTGTGAAAGCACTTGATGGGCCCTTAATAAATGTTCCTTTTCTTCCCCTACCCCTTCTGTCCCTCTTTCCACTCCTGAGTCAGACAGCGTTGCTTGGAGTCATTTTTATGGAAGGGAAAAGAAGTATCCATCTGAGCAGCGCCTTCTCCCGAGCTGCCGAGGACAGAAGCGTTATCTATGATCCCATCCACCCGCGAGGAAAGCCTCATGACTCAACCTCCACCCCGGACTTGCTCTCAGCTCGCATCAATTTCATTTCACCCTTGAGGGATCTTTCCACCGCTGGCACACAGCGTGGACCCAGGCTCGTGTCTTGTGCCAAAGTGTTCCCCCACCCAGCTCAGCAGCATTACTCCCCCAGGAGCAGGGGAAGGAGAGTTGGCAGAGCCGAATATCAGGTCCAGCCCAGAGCAGGAGGGGCAGGGAGTCACGGGCTCAGCTGTGAGGGACCTCATATGATCCAAATGGCCACTGAGCTCTCGGGAAAAACAACCATGGCAAAGCCTGCATGGACCAGCATGGACCAAAGAGCCCCCTGGGGCCAGGTCTGTGCCACGTTGAATCCTCTACCTCCACCCTCAACAAAAGGAATTATAATCCCACTTTCCAGATAAAGGGCACTGCTCACAGCCACACAGCTAAATAGTGCACAGCCAGGATTGGAACCCAGGTCTGTGTTGAAAGCCTGAGCTCTTTGGGGAGGATGGGCAGAGAGCAACACACTTCATTGAGGAGAGACCCCTGTAGCTGACTCGAGTCCTTAAGGGCACAGACCTTTGCATTCCAGGAACCTGGAAGTGGCTGCCACATAGCAGGTGTTCAGGAGGACTAAAGCCCAGAATTCCTGGATTCCAGCTGCACCCTTGCCACTTACATTGCTGAGTGGCCTTGGACAAGTCACGTAACTTTTCTGGGCCTTAGGGTGCTATAAAGAGGAGGATAGTCCCTGCTCTGCCTTTCTCAGAGAGGTGGGAGGGCTGTGCAGGGGTCAATGCCCATCCAGGCTGGCACAGCTGGTGGGCCCGTGGAGCACAACCATTCAGGGAGGTATGGTGCCACACAGCACCAAATATGCCCCCAGCTGCCCCCAGAGGAGGCCTCCCCTGAGTCATCCTTCCAAAGCCATCCAGCTCTGAGCCCTTCCAAGGCAGAAGCCCGACCCAGAGCAACATGCTCACCTAGAGCCCTCGTGGAGGAAGGGAACATCACCCATGTCAGCAGCTCTGGGCATTCCCACATGTGGGAGCTATTCAGGGACTGGCTGAGCAAGCCAACATCCTAGCCAATGGAAGCCAGAAAAGAGAGAAAATGGCTAAGCCCCAATTTGTTAAAATCAGAAATCTTCTTAAAAGGGAGAAAAGGCTCTGAAAAAATCCCTGCTAGCGGAACCTTGCGAGGATGCGGGCAGGTGCCAACTCAGGCAAAAATGCTAGGAAGAACTACCATTTGTTGGCAGCCTGGGATGTGCCAGGCACTGGGCTGGGCCACTTACCCAACCGTTATCACGTTGCATTCTCATCAGGCTGGTAAATGCCACTATCTCCATTTACAAAAGGGGAAACTGAGGCTCAGAGAGTTTGAGTCACTGGCTTTACAGTCGCCCAGTAGCAAGGGGCTGGGCTAGAATTAGCCCCTAGTGCAGTCTCTTTCCCAACTCCCAGGGGCCCCTTCGGTTCAGCCAGTAGACCACCCGTCCCTCCTTCCTGCCTGTCTGGGGGCCCTGACCACGGCACCCACCTCTATGGGCTTCTGCACCTATAACCTCAAGCTACACACCACACAACGGCTCCCACAGGTGCCAGCTGGCAGGCCCAGGGCCCATGAGCCATGATGGGTAGGCACCGGCCCCTGTGGGAGCGTCCTCTAAGAAGGCTTTCCTGTTCCTTTGACACTGAGGACCATTCCTGTCCTTTAAGAAAAACGCCCAACAAGCTGACTCAAAAATAACAGATGCCAATTTGCATATTATTTCACACATCATTTGCATGTTGTTCATTTAGTGTCACCACGGCTCTGCTCAGAATACGACTCTGGTTACCTTGCGACCAGGCCTTGTGAAAAAAAAATGGCCTCCACATAGGGCGAGCCCTGACTCCCTGGGTCTTGGTGCCCCTTGGTCCCTGATGGGAACAGTTACCACCTGCCACAGCAGAAAGGGTCAAAAGAACCTCGACTCTCAAGCCTCCACAACCTTTTGAATTCAAGAAGGTACTCTGTTGAAAGTCTTAAAGGAAAAAGCGCACTCTCTTGAAGACACCTCGGGAAAGTCCTAGCATTTCTTTGCTTCCCTGGTTCTGTCGCAGGACGGCCTTCTGGTTGGCCCTCTCCCTGTGGTCTCGCGCTCTCAGCCTCTCTCTGCCTGGCCATCACATGTCCCCCTGACCTTCCTCAGGGCCTCTCAGCCTCTGGCCTGGCTCCATGGGCTTATTTTTGTTTTCTCTCCACCTGTCTGATTTGCGTGACCACACCCAACGAGCTGTGCCTAGGCCACAGATTGCTGACTCTGAGTGTAGAATGACTGGGTCCCATGAGGTAAGAAGGCTCCAGAAGCCCAGGCCAGGCCACCACTACAGCCCTGCCTTCCGGGGAACACACTCCTTCCCTCTTGCTCGCTCAGACTCACCCACAGGGACCCATCCAGGAACATGACCGGGCAGCTTTTCACCCGAGGTGAGGCCGTTTGATTTTATGAGAAAGGCGACATGTTCCACGTGTGCTCACCTCTTCCAGAGCCCCTTTCTACAGCCACCTGTGTGGAGGGGTGACCTGTGCACTCGTGTCCCTCTATGTCCCCCAGGCGGCTGTGGGTTAACAGGAGCATCTTCTAGGCGCTGCTCTAATAAAACCGACAGCTGGCAGACACGGAGGCTCAGCATGTGCCCGGCTCTGGGCTGGGTGCTGTGCTACAGGCAGGCGCTGTCATTCCCTCTGAATGTCTTAGAAACAGGCTTCAAATTCAGGACAATCCCTGAGGACCCACCACTGGCATGCCACTGCGTCTGGATTTGAACCCAGAGCCCAAGCCCTTCACCACCATGCCGGGCTGGCTGCGCCAATTAAGGCCGCCTTTGAGAAAAGAAAAGCATCCGGTCTTCAGGGCCTAAGGGTGCAGAACTCTGAGCCCCTGACAATTACAGGTATCAACTAAATATTCAATCGCCTCTGTGCCCTCGCCCTGGGCACGATCCCTCTACTCCCTGCTCAGAACCTCCTGGGATGAGACCTAGCCCCAGCTCCTCTCCCAGACTTCTCTGTCCTCCCTACCTGCCCCTGTGTACACCACACAACAGGAACTCCAAGCTGCCCCAGCTCCATCTCCTACTCCCTCTGCCCTCCCTGCCCTGGCTCCCAACAGTCTCATTCTCAGAAAGGCCCCTGCCTGTGAACCTCCCATCCTGGCCTGTCTAGTCCTTCAGGGGCCACCCTACCTCCTACAGGGGGCCTCCCCAACATCCCCAGCCTGAATTACTGCCTCCTTCCTCAGTGTTCCCTATATCACCACCAGAAACTGCAGTCCAGCCTGGATGGATTGTGCCGGGGTCCAGGCCCGACACCCCTCAAGAACATGAGTTTGAGCGCTGTTGCTTGCTTCTTTGCAAGGAGCATGACAAATGTATGCTCAATGGAATCAGAACCCTCTGGAGCAGGAAGGGAGGTCAGCGTTGGAATCCGGCCCTTATTTTTAAGCTAGAGAAACAGAGACCCAGAGAGGTGAAGGGACTTGACAAAGGTCACACAACAAGTCAGAAACAAGAAGTAGAAGCTCCTCCTCAAGGCTCCTTCAAAGCAGAGACAGGCCTTTAACACAAACTGCCACTGACAGAGCTAAACGCAGCCTCACCCAGGGAATTGGGAAGCCGGGATTCAAGGATGAAGAAGAAAATTCTAGAACCAGGGATGGAGAAGCCCTTGGAGTTTCCCTCACTCAAATCCCCAGCAGAAGTTTGTGGTGGGGTTTAGAACAGGGAGACAAACAGTACACTGGAGACCTGAGCTCCCGTTCTAGAACCATCTCTCCTGAGCTGGGCAGCTGGAGTAGGCCACTCAGCCCCCTGCGGCTCAGTTTTCTCCTCTGAGAATAGTGCCGAGTGTAATGACTCCAGGGCCACGGTGGGGATCCTGAGGAACAATGAGCGTGGAAATACCTTGTGAGATGGAAGATGCTAAGCCCCGTGGGCCGCCCGCAATAAGTAGTCCTGCAGCCAGTACTGGAGGAGGAACAAGGAGGACCGGGGAGAGCCAGCGAGCGGCCAGAGCCAGAGGGCTGTGTGCGGAAGCGCTCCGCAGGCGTGGGGCCCGCTGGCTGTCCAGGGGTGGGGGGGTGCTGTGGTGCTGTGGAGGAGCCCACACAAGGCCAGGCCTTTACAGGAGGGGCTCCTGTTCTCTCTGTAATCCCCACACCTAGCCCGCTCTCACCCTCCAGGTGGAGAGGCATCCTAAGGACCGATCGTGGGCCACAATCTCACCCTGGACCCAGGCTGCCCCCAGGAGCCCACCTTGCCCTGGCCGCCCCCTAGGACACTATCTTCTCTTGGTACCTGCATTGGTATCTCCCACCCTCCATCAAACCCCTTCTTGCCTGTCTCTCAGTAAACTTCTTCCCGTCCCAAATTTTGCATCGTGGGTCTCGGGCCCATAAACCTTGACTTGTCTCTTTTAAGAATGATAAGAATTCACCCAGCAGGAGCAGGCATGGGAAAAAGCCCAAACCTGAAAGTTGATGGGGCCTGGGTTCCTAGCCCAGCACCACCACCCACCAGCTTGGCCAGGTGACTTCATCTACAAAGGCAGACAAGACCACCACCTACTTCAGGACAGGACTCTGGAGTTTTGCACAGTCCGGTGCTGCACAAATGGCCCCTGTCCCCCACCTCCTGTCACCCAGCAGCACTCCCGGGCCCCAGAGGTGAAGCAGTGGGTCCCTGCCCCCAGCCCCGCCTCCCCTCCCTTCTCTGGATCCCAGCTGAGCTCCTGGGGGTGGAATGACAGGGTGGGGGGAGGGGGCACCTAAAAACCCATTAACCTCCTCCGGACTTTCCTCACCAGAAGAAAAGGCACTAGAATTTTCCTCCCCACAGCTCCCGAGAACAGCATGGACTTAGAATTCCCCACCCTCATTATTTAAAGAGGCATAGGAGGCTTTCTTCTTTCTCTCTCTCCCTTTGGGGTTTTGAAAGAAAGAGAAGAAAAACAGCTAGGAAGGAAGGCGCTGCTCTGCCTGCCGCTGAGCTGAGGAAAGCGGTGTTTCATTGACACACAGCCGTCCCTCACAGCCCTTCTCGCTTGCTCTCATACATGCTCATTTTCTCCCCAAAATGTGCTTCACAAATAAGTGTGGCAAAACCAAAGCTCTCTGTTCCGATTTTACATATCCATCCAGGCCTCGGCTTCACTACAGAGGTTACTTAAATTCCTTTTCATTTTGGTTTTCTTTACCTTCTATTTCTAAAGCAGATCTTTGGACCATGCCTCCCAAGTCCCCCTTCCGGAAAGCTCCATAAGGGAAACACAGGCCATCCCTCAGCTTCCTAATTAGCCCGCGCGGCAGATAAATGCCCCAGCACCGATGCCAGTGCTGAGCGGCGGTAACAGCGCCTGTGAGGAAGGGAAGTCCGGATGTCTTATGAAGTCTTTCCCCCGGGACGGTTATAAATAGTGTGATGACACGCAAAGGAGAAGCATATATAAAAGTTAGCTGTCCCCTCTGTGGGTTACAAACGTTTGACTCATTTGCAGGCTGTCCACAAAGGTTATAAATAAAGTCACCACCCCCCTGGGTGGGAGAAGGGCCTCGTTTTCACGGAGCCACTGTGACCTGTGGAGATAAAGCGTATGCCTGGGCCCCTTGGCAGCTGTAGCCAATCGCTTATAAAGAATCTCCTGCCTTCTGCAACCCTGTCCCACAGGTCACCCCATTGGGAGGGTCCACGGAAAGGAGTCTGTCCCATTCCTACTTTCCCAACATGCCTGTAACCACGGACAAGGCGGCCCTGTGGCGTCTCCTCCCCTACATCAGGACATCCCTGAAAGCCACCCACCTACCCCAAAGCAGCTCCCGGGTCTGGCAGGAGGTGCAGGCCGTTCACCCAGCCAAGCCCCGGCTGCCGCCCTGCCCTTCTGCAGATAAGACCTCCATGACCAGGGAGGGCAGGGTGGCAAAGCTGCTGAGACCTATGGTCCTTCTCAATCCTTCAGACTGGAGGCTGCGGGCAGACTCGCTGACCTCTGTCAAGTCAGCAAAGAGACACAACAACAAGTTGGCCCCAAGGGACGCCATTCTCTTTGGAGAGTGAATGGCTGGGGGACCCAGCTCCCCTGGGCATACAGGGAAGCCTGCCCTTTCAGGGTGGCCGCCCACAAGATGGTCTGAAGAAGGAGGAGTAACTCGGGGTGGGAAAGGAAGCCATGCATGGGAACAGACAGGGCGGCCCGGGTGACCACCGCCATACCAACTCCTCTGCCCCCAGCAACAAGGCCAGGCAGGGAAGTGGGAAGAGCAGAGGGGCAGGAAGTTGGTGGGGTGGGCAGGAGTGGGGCATGAGGAGGGTGGAGGAACCAAGCTCTGCCTGGGAGGTGGGGAAGTGGTTTGAGGTTGTGCAAAAATGGTGGAAACGGAGAGCCACCCTGCTACACCAGCATTTCCAGCCTCCCCTGAGGGGACCCCACAGCCCGACACCCGAGGTCCCTGGGAAGCAAGGCCCACCAAGAACTAAGGTCCAGCTGGTGACTTGCCAGCTAGACAGAGGCACGGGCTCAGCCCCCAGCAAGATGGCAGGGTGGGATGGGAGTCCACAGCCTGGAGAGGAGAGGGAGGCCAGGCTGGGCCTCGCCCATTCTCAACTCTCCCTTGGCCCAGTGGAGAGAGCATAGCAGGCAGTTTAAGGCAACAGAGTGGGTGTGTCTCAAACCAGCTCTGGAAGAAAATAAAGAATGCCAAGAAGGACTCCCCAGATCCTCATTGCCTTCATCGCATTGGCACTAATGTGGTAGAGACAATGTCACTAATTTCTCAACAGGATCTCTAGACCTGGCCCTGTCGTGGTGTCTAAGCCCTCAGAGAGTAAATCCACCTACTGAAAAACACCCTGGACTCCTCCTTCCATTCAGGGGTAGCACCAGGAGGGGCCTATTAGGGCCATCTCCAGCATTTCTCTGCCGTTTGGCCTCATGGCACTGCTGCGATCACCAACAGCTCTCCTGTTATCTGAGCCCCACCTCAGCCCACCTCCCTGCTTCTGTCATGGCCTATGGCTCGTGAGGACCTCGGCTTATGAGGCTGAGGACCGTTCTGTTGCAATCTCTTACCTCCTCACGCTGGCTCCCATTTGCATTAACTTTGAATAGGCTCAGGGGCACGCCATGTTCCTTCTCAAGAGAGCCAGGCCTGTGTGGCGAATGCCTCCCCCAGTAACAGATATCAGCCAAAGAGAGGCAAACAGGAAGGCCACGGCCCCATGAGAAAAGGCAGAGGACTTCAGAGAGCAGCAGCTCAAGCATGTGGTTAGCAGTCTTTGATCACTCGGGGGAAAAAAAGTGTGTCCCTCTCCCAAGGGCCTTTGAGCGGGAACTGCCACCATCAATGCAGAATCACCCGATCTGACTGGGGTGCCTGAGGTCACCCCGTCCCTCCTCCTGACTCCAGACTGGTCAGCAAAGCCAATCAGATGCACAAAGTTCTCCAGCAAAAGAAACTGCCACCCATCCCACCCCAGGGGCCACTGAACATCTCTGAGTTCTCCCTGCTGGTGATTCTTCATTCTAACCCAAACCATCCTGTCACCACAGAGCCCATTTTCCCCACGAGGCTGGGGAACAGATGCCACCTCCCCTGCAACAGACCCACATGTAGAGATGTTTTCCAGTCAGAAGACCCAGCCCTGCTCACAACTTCTCCCCTCCAAGATACAGCTTCTCCCCGCTCCTTTGACAATAGTCTCAGTTCCCAATCTGTTAAGGCCTCAACTACTTCTGGAGCCAGAGTTAGACAACAGAAGAAAAAGACATCGCTTTCCCTCTCCATTATTAATAACAGTAACAACAGAGCCCATTTATCAAGCAGGCACAGCAGGCAGTGCCTTACACTTATCTAATTCACTCTCCCCACTTGACAGCCGGGGAGACAGACCTGCAGAGGCTCCATGGCTTGTCCGAGATCACACAACCAGAAGTGACAGAGCTGGGACTCAAGCTCCGCTCTGATTCTTTAAAGCGATCTTATTCACCTCCAGGAGAGAAGAGGGATAGCTGCCCTACCCGCTGCTGGGCCCACTGGGCCTGACAGAGGAGACACCCAGAAAATACTTGTTCCACAATGACTCAACGCATAGATGGAGAGACGGAAGGGTTGGTGAGCAGGTGAGCAGGTTAAAGTGAGCCCCACTTATCACAACCAGTACCAACGCACCGTGCACAGGAAGTGGCCATCCCACCAGCTGAGGAAGGCAGGACCTTCCCAGTTGCTGTGTCCCCCATGCTGCCATCAGCCAGAGGATCAGGGATTTAGGAATGGGTGAAGCCCAGTCCCTTGGGTCACCTCATCGTTCCTTCACACCGGAGTCTGCTCTCTCCAGCTCTGGGAAAGCTCCTGTCCCTGGATACTCCATCAGGGTGGCACCTGCTCTGGCCTTTTCCTGCCCAGCAGCAACCCTCCCATCGCATTAAGACAAATGAGCACAGATGATCCCACAATGGGAGCTGTCTCTGGGAAGAGCCACTCTCTTAGGAGCTCTGACCACAGGGGTCACTGAAAGAGGAGGTGCTGGTCTTGCCCCTTCCCCTCTCCCCCTCCAGCACTCAGGCCCTTATCAGTTTCCCCCAGCGAGGGCTCCTTGTCCCCAGGAGGTGACTGGAGGGAGCCATGGCTGTGTCCAGGGCGGCTGCCAGGCCCATCAAGGATGGTGGCCCCCTCTCCCGGAGCGCCCAGCGGGAGAGACGGCAGAGGCAGCAAGCAGAAGGACCCGCAGACTCAGAGGCTCATTACAGGGAATGACTAAGTGAGCTGCGATTCCAGGGGAAAACCCCGCTCGCTCCTGCTCAATGAGGGGCTCAAATCCTTGAGCTGTTTAGATGAAGGGGGCTTCCAGAAGCTGCCCTCAGCTGGGGCAACTCCCTCTGAGCAGCCGGGTCCCTGGGGGCACCCTCTGCCTGGAAGTCTTGGTTGTGGCTATTCAGGTCGTCTGATAGGTCTGCCCCACCCGTTTCCTGAGCAGGCAAGTCTGCCCATCCCCTGTTAGAGCGAGAGGCTGGGAATGGGGGAAATCCGATCAGCACCTCCTAGGTTTTTGCGACTAGATTTCAACAAGGAATGTGACAGTCTCGCAGCAGCTGTGCCCAGCCTGAAACAAGCTCTATTTGAAACCTCCAACAGCTGAACCCCTCCCAGCTACCCCGGGCCAGCCCAGCCACCCCCTGCCCAAAATGACAAATAAGTAGAGAAATCCAAGCAAAAAGCAAGCACGCACACACAAACTCACACACACATGCATGCACACACACATACACACACACACCCCACAACCAGTTGGGGATGAGGGATAGAGTGGGAAAAAATCCACTTGTCCAAGGGCTCCCCAGGTCTCCAAGCCTTCCAGCCCGCAGCAGGAGGGTTCCCAGCAAGCAGAGCATTGACGGAAACCCACCTTCCTCAATCCCCGCTCCCTTGGAGGATGCGATTTCCAAGCCCCCTCTGGGAGGGAAACCCCTCCTCCGTCTTGGGGCTGGACGGAGAGGCTGGAGCAGCAGGGCCAGCTCCCCAGCTAAAGCCGGTGCCCGCCGTTCTCCATCCGGGCGCGCACTCACACACTCGCACACACACTCATCCTTATTTATCCCGAGAAGAAGGAGTTGGGGTGGGAGGGGAGAACCGGGACTGAGCCGGGGGCGCGGGCTCTCGGGGACGCCCGGGAAGCCCTGACATCCCATCCCAAGGAGAGGCGCTGCCCCCTGGCTGATGCCAAGGCAGCGCCCATCTGCTCTGCCCGGGTAACACCTGTAGCCATTTTTATCAGGGGATGTTGATGAGGCGGCAGCAGGTTTATTCTGAGTCCTCTTTCCTGAGGGAAAGGACTGCTGATTTCCTCCGCCTATATTTTTACCCCATGCCCCCAGGAGACTCAGGTCACGGGTGCTTTTCTATTTTGCCCTAAGTCTCTCAGGGAGGAGGAGGGAAACAGAAACTTGGGAAGAGAGGGAGAAGACAGAGAGAGAAGGGACTGGCATGGAATCCCCACCCCCCACCCAGACATTTATTTCTTTTTTATCCTCGGGAAAATGGAGTGGAGCAGAGAGGGGAGGAGAGAGGGGAAGTCACAGGAATTGGCGAGCACTTCAAGGCAGAGTGTAATTAATTGGTGCGTTAAGCTGCTGGGTTATGCTTTGGTACGAGTGAGCCAGGAGGAAAAATGATTTCTCAGAAGGGATTCTTTAAGCATCCCTAACACAGAGTCTGCAAATTAGACACAGTGTGTGGGGATGTCCCCCCCCAAGAAAGCGAGGAATGAATTCTCCCGGGATTAAGAAGGAAAACCATGGGAAGTTAGAGTGTTCAATATAATTGAGCAAACGACTCTCCCCACCACCACCACCACCACCTCTCTCTCTCTCCCCCAGTCTCTCTCTCTCAATCTCTCTCTCTCTCTTGCTACCTACATATTCCTTTTGTTCAAGGTATAAAGAGAAACTGCAGCCCCTACCTTTGAGTACAAACCCCAAGAGAGCTCGGTCTCTATCACCATAACAACAATTCCAAACATCCCAAAAATCAGAGCATAGTCACTCAGTCGCTTTCTCTTTTCAAACAGGGCCCTCCTGTGTCCCAGCTTATAGCCAATGTTTTGGTTTTTCCGCTTGTTGGCTTTGGGGAAGGTGGTGCTGCTGGCGGTCGTGCCGGCGTGCTGGTGGTTGTGGGTGGCATTGGGGTGATGGAGCAGGGTCTGGTGGGCATGGTTGTCCTCCCGGGAGGAGATGATGATCTCCGGGGGGTTGCTGGGGCTGAAGAGCTGGAGGGGTTGGCCCTCCTGCTCAGTCTCGATGAGGTTCCTCCGGGAGGCGCTGAGGCGGCTGAGGGGCTTCATGACCCCACCGCTGTACTTGCAGGAGCTCATGGCGATCTCCGTGAAGGGGTTGCTGTCCCGCCGGTGCACCAGGGGGCTGGCCTGCCGGTGCCGGCCGCCTCCACCAGGCCCACTTGTGGCTGTGGAACTTGGAGAGTGGCCAAGCAAGTGGTCATTGAGATTGAGCTGGCTGCCTTGCCTGGAGGAAGGGTGGAGGATGGCGGTGGAGTTGGACGAAGGGGGGGCCCTGAAAGCGGTGGGAGAGGAGTGCAGCAGGCCGGGGTGGACGGGCTGGCTCTGGAGTTGGGCGAGCTGAGACAGGGGATGCGGTGGCTGCTGCTGCTGCTGCTGCTGCTGAAGCTGCGGAGGCTGAGGCTGCAACGGGGGTCCTGGGGGCTGCTGGGGGGCTGCTGGTGGTGCTGGCGGTGGTGGTGGCGGCTGCTGCTGCTGCTGCTGCTGCTGCTGCTCATCCCCGGAGGATGGACAGGGGCACTTGGGGTCTTCATCCAGGTCCCCCACCCCCGAGTCATGGAAGTGCCCAGAAGTGTCCATCTTGGGGCCTGGCTGGATTCCCTGCAGCACAACCCCCCACCCCAAAGCCACCCTCGCTCCAAAGATGTCCTCAAAGAAAGCCAGGCATCCAAGCTCCCCCACCAGAGTGTCTTGGCTCCAGTCCTCTCTCTTTGGCTTGCTTCGGTTCTCTGGAGCTGCCTGGAGTCCAGACGCTGCCACTCAAGAATGCATTGTACTGGGCAGGGAGGGAGGGCAGGAGGAGAGCCTGGAGGAAGAAGACGAAGGGGGAAAAAGAACTCTGTCTCAGGAGGTGGTCCTCTAGGAGCGTGTGAGGCCAGGTTCAGCTTCACTCCTCGCTGGCTCAATAGCTTTGCTCTCCTCCTCCTGCCACTGTTATATTGTAAGCCAAGCCCACTTATTAGCAGCTGGTCTCATTGGCTTGGCTTAACTCTCCAACCACCTCCTAACTCCGCCCCCCACGTAGGCTCCTCCCCGGAGGAGGGGCCTGCCGCCCTCACTCCCAGACCCAGTGGCAGCGCAGCGAGGGCTGGGAACTGTAGTTTTCGCTCCCCATCCGAGCTGAGCAGCTGCCGTCTCTCCTCTGACAGGTATGGCAGAAACCCGCGAGCCTACGGCGAGAAGGGATGTACGCGCACTCGGGGCGGTGGGGAGGAGAAGCACAGGGCCTCCCAAGGAGGGGAGCTCTGCGCCCTTATGCCGGCGCAGGAAGCGGGAAGACAGTTATTAGTGGCCAGGTTCTACGAGAGGTTGTTTCACATATGTTTTCCAGTTACATCCTCCGGACACCCAAGGAGGTGGGCATTACGTTCCCATTTTACAAACTGAAACTCAGAGATGTTGAGTAACAACTTCAAGGTCAAAAAGCAGCGGGGAGCCACATCCTCCTAACCCCAGGTGGGTAGGCTCACCTACTGAACGCCTGCCGTATGTGCGCAGGCGCCTCTCTATTATTTCTAACTCACATCAACCCTATGAAAATGATGTCATCATTATGCTTTCACAGATGAAAACTGTAAATAAAAAAAACCACTCAAACACAGAGAAGTCAAATTACTTGCCGGATGTCACCTAGCTTCTAATTAAGGGTGCTAGGATTTGAACCCAGGTCAGTCTGACCTCACAGCTCCTACACCATCTCCCAGGATGCCTTTCCACTTTGATGCTCAGCACAAAGTGGTTGCTCCATAAATGTTGCTCAAATGATGGGTGGAAAAGAGCTAGAAGGAAGCTGTGGAGGAAGAACTAGGCTCCCCAAAGCAGGATGTGTGAAGTGGACCATGGCTCCAACTGAGCATGGAGTCACCAGAGGGTCTGGCAGGAAGCCTGAAGACCCCCATGGTCACTCCCCATCTGATTTGCCCCATGGGGCTCTGAGAGTCAGAGCTGGGAACAGCTGCTGGCTTCCCAGCTTCAGAATCATCATCAAGTATTTATTAAGCTCCCACTGTGTGCAAAGGGAGTTCCAAAGAGATGCAACCAGAGCTGAATTCATTTCCGTTTCTAATGCTGCATACTTAGGGATCAGTGAGGAAGGGACCACTATGGGATTCCCCAGGCACACCTGGGGTTTTAAGAGGGCAGCATCTTCCTGACTGGTTCCTGCTTCCCCGTCACCCCTGGGCCTCTGTCCAGGTGCTTCCCTGGATTGGAAGCAGGAAGAGTAGGAGAGCCATGCACACACAGAGATACACACATTGCAGCTGCACACATGTATGTAGGTGTGCATGCACTGGCTCACATACATGCACACCTGCACACACGTGCACACACACAGTGAACTTCTACAGCAGCTCTCCTGAAAGGTGAGCAGCAAGTGGCCAGGTCAGGGACGGGCAGAGCTCCCATCAAATGAGCCCAGAGTACCCTCTGTACATCAGTTTTCACCTCTCCAGCCCCTATCGGCCCTGATAATTAAAAGATAAATATTACTTGTAATATAAGCCACAACCCCAGAAACCTGAATAATTATAATTACTCGCACACAATAATCTTGATTATTGTTATTATTGTCAATGACTTGGTTATTCCCCCTTCCCCCCAACCCCATCACTACAAGTCACAGTGCTGGGGCTCAGACACAAGCCTGGAGGCTCGTGTGTCTTCCCATGACCATGCAGGCCCTCCAGTGTCCCCCTCTCCCCCTCTGGCATGCCCTGCCTTCCCTCCCCTTCCCTCTGTCTTCTTGATTTCCCTCCTTCCATCCCCAAATAGAGCCACCTGTTTGGTTCAAGGCTCCAGATCACATACTTAGGCTTAATGATTGCCTAATAAATTATGATTGCTATGTTGTTTGTAGCAGAAATGTGCTGTTAGTATTAGTTCTCAGTGCAGGATATAGTATCTTGGCTGTTAAAAATCAGTTTTCAGGGACAGACTCCAGGCCTGGGCACTTCTGTGCCCACTCCGCTGCCATGACCTGCCTTCTGCCTCGGCTGACCTTTCCGGGCCAGCCTCCTGCTTCCAGCTCTCCTGAGTGTGCCGACTAGATCCAAAGCGGGACTGCTGGAGTGTGTCCTGCTATCATGGGAGGGGATGAGAAACAGCTCGGGGACAGGGGATCCAACTATGGCAGAGCCAAAGATCAATGGGAGATTCATCTGGAAATGGACTAGAGCTTGACAGCTAATGCCAGTGACACAGATCATGCTCCTTGACGCAGTTGCCCTGTTGGAATGGGGAGAGAATGGTGTCATGGTTAGACCTTGAGGTCTGGAGTCAGACTACCCAGGCTGGAGCCCCTCTCTGACGTGCGATGGCTGTATGACCACAGGCAGGATAACTACCTCTGATCCCCAGCTTCCGACCTATAAAATGGGAGGAATAAAGGTCCCTACCTCATGGGGTTTGGGGCAGGATTAAATGAAAGAGTATGAGTGGACTATCCCACCGGACTATTTGTGGCAGCCTGGAAGCCCTCAGTGGCGTGCTGGAGATAGCTGGGACTGGCTTATAAAAGCCAACTGTGCAGATCTCTTCCCAACTCCACATCCAGTAATGTCGCGTTGATACCCTGACATCAGTGATGGTTGGAGTATTACACCACAGGAACTGGCAAACATGCAAATCAGGGCTGATTTTTCCTCACAAACCAGTTATAAACGTTTACTGGCTATTAAACATTCATGCACAGACTTCTGCCTCTTATCACATATCATTATATACAAAATGTGCCCTCCACCCTCCTCTAAACACTGTCCAGGCACTGCCTCTCCTCCCTCTCTCTCACTAGCACAAGCTTTGCCACTTGCTTGCTGGGTGACCTTGGGCCAATTGCTTAACCTCTCAAGCCTTTAACTTCCTTAGCTCCAATGAGGTAGCACAGGTCAAGTACTTTGACACTGTAAAGTACCTAACAGGCTAGTGAGTCAACCGGGAACGGCTCAGCCACAGGGCCTGATCACGTCAGGTTTTCCATCCTGCCCTACAGACCCACTGCTCTCTGGTGTCTTCCCACCATTGCTGCACGTCCAAATCCTCACTACTGGGAGGCCCCCAGGGCTTACCCCGGCCCCTAGCTACAATCCTGTCTTCCAAGCAACCTGTGAATTGGAGCCATCATCCATTTTGTAGAGGAGGAAACTGAGGCATTACACAGATGAAGAACCTTGCCCGCAGCTACTGACTAGTAACTAGTGGCATGGCTGGAATCAAACCCGGGTCTGTATGACCCCAAAGCCCAGGCACTTTCCATGAGTCCTGAAATGCAAAGCAATTAGATTCCATCTTATTGGTATTTATTAAACTTTATCATGTGACTCACATACCCAGCCCTCAGGAGCGTAGGGTCTCACTATAGAGATAAGCTATACTCACACGGGATGATAAAGAGCCACAACAGAGAACCCTAAGTGTGGTCCAGACAATGAGTTCATTGAAGGCGGAGGGTAGTCAACGGAGGCTTCATGGAGGTGATGGGACTTGAGCCGCACCTTGAAGGACCGGCTCTTCCTTCAAACAAATTAGGCCTCTTCAGTCTATAATGATGAAGGCTGAGGGGATGTGGTGGAGCTTCTTAGCTCAGCGAGTACAGGGAAAGTGAACAAGGACACACACACTGAACCCAACAAGGTAACCGTGGCCTCTGGCCAGGTCCGCATCAGGTGTTCTGCGCTCGGCCCCCACCCCCACCCTTCCCACCACCTCCCTCTTTAAGCCCCAGCTACACCAGCTTCTTACAGTTCCTCCAGAAGCCATGCCATTTCCCACCCCCATGACTTTGCTCATGCTGTTCCTTCTGCCTGGCATGCCCTTCGCCTGCGTCTTCATCTAACACATTGATGTTTGCCCCTCCAGACATGGTGCACAGGTCTTCCTCCTGGGAAGCCTCCCCGAGCTCCCCGAACCCAGGTCAAGGGCGCTTCCTCTGTCCCTGTCTTTCTCAAGCAGTATAGTTGTTGTCTCTTTGTGTGTCCTTTTCCCACTAGACTGTGACCTCCTTGAGGGCAGGAATGGTGTTTTCTCCATCGCTGTATCTACAGCTCTTGCACAGAGCCTGGCGTACAATAGATGCTTAATAAAGATTAATTGAACTGAAATGAACTAAACTGGAAACCTGGGAGAGATCATTTTGGAGGCAAATAAGAAGTTATAGTACTTTCCACAACAAATACTAACCACAATTCCCCGTCAGTGAAATAAGTGAGATAGAAGAGATAATTTCTAAGATCACTCAGCTTTAAAATCCCATCATCTGTGATCTGTGATCTGTGGAACTGACTGCAAGTAGATTTAAGAAAAGTAGTGACTTATGGTTTATCTAACTATGTTTCCCACTAGGCTGTGAACTCCTTGAGCACAGAGAAGGGGTCTAATTGTTTTCTGTATCACCAGCACTGAGCAGGGTGCCTGGCCATAGATATACTCATTAAAGGGTTATTGGATGGATGGATGGGTGGATGGAAGGATGGATGGATGGATGCATGGATAAATGGGTGGACAGGTAGATAGGTGGATGGATGAATGGGTGGTGGGTGGGTGGGTGGATGGATGAATGAATGGAAGGATAAATAGGTGGACAGGTGGACAGGTGGACGTGTGGATGGGTGGATGGATGGATAGATGGATGATGGATGAATGGGTGGGTGGATAGATGGATAGGTGAATGGATGGAGTTTAGGTAAAATGACAGATTATAACAGGTTTTTTAGAAAAGTCAGTCGTGTTTAAGGGATATCCTTAACCTTCCACAGATAGACAGTATCATAAAGATCAACCACGCTGTCCCTCAGACCCTGGATGTTTGGGTCAGAGACAGCCCTGGGCTGACAGCTCATTAGCAGATCCAGGTTCAGTCATTACTGTGTTCTTATCTAGGAGCTTTGTTACTGGATCAATTAATGATTTAACAATAAAAACAACCCTGTGTTTGCATAGCACTTTGTAGTTTTCCAACTGTTTTCACATAAAATACTCCGTTTGCACCTCCTGGAAGCCCTTCACACTCTCACCCCCATAAACTAAAGTTTAGAAAGGTTTAAGTGACTCACTCAAGGTCCCCAGGTAGTCGTGGATTTGAACCTGGATCCGTCTGACCCCTAGATTTGTGCTCTTTCTCATTCGTGCTGCCTGGAAGGCCATTCCACCCCTCAGTCCATGTCGAGTCCTAGAATTTAAGGAGAGCACAGTGCTGCCTCCACCCAAAGCCCCCCTAGACCCCGCCTCCTTGGCCCGTTCCCCCCAGTTTGACATGGTCTCCCTCTTCCGAATTCCCTTAGCACTTTATTTGTATCTCTCTGGAGATGCTTTTCACTTCTTGCCTTGTATTGGAGTTCTCTGTATACATGTCTTTTCTGCCCTGCTTTTAATTTACACCATAAGCTCCTTGGTAACAGGAGCGTCTGGTGTAAATTGTAAAACACACACACACAGCACCGCACCTCACCCCACACCCAGAGTGTATGTTGCATCAGCAAGTGGGTGAGTGAGTTCGTGCAGGAGTGAGCGTTCAGGGGACTGTCACCCTGGTCACAGTGCTTACCCCTCACCTGCACCACTGGCCACGAGGCATGCTGATCGGTAAGCCTAGGTCTCCCGTCCATGCTTCTTTTGTCTGAGTCCCTGAATGCCAAGACCCTGGGGTGAGGCCTCTCAGGACTAAAGCCCATCCCCACATCCCCACACCACGACAGAGTGAGGCAGGGCCACGGCTCATCCCTCCTGCCTCCAGGCCACACACTAACAACCTCTGGTGCGGAGGCTTCTTCGGCTTCACACTGTCCCCTCCAGCATCCTGCTTTGCTGGAGAAAAACTGAAACTCATGCATTGTCTGAGTCTCCCTATAAAGGGACAACCAGCCTGATATCTCACAACACAGCACATTTGCTGAGGGTCTGCTCTGTGCATATGTGGTTCCAGCAAACCAGTGGGGTAAGATGAGTATCCCAATTCTACAGTTTAGGAAACCGAGCACAGTTTCGGAGAAGGTCACTGGCTTGCTCTTGTTCTCAGAGGACACAAGAGGCCAAGCCATGAGCCAAACAGGTCTGCCACTCACAGGTCACCCTCTCTACTCAGCTCGCACCACTGGCCTTCTTCCTCTTCCAGAGAATTTACCCTTCCTGCCCTCAACTCCTGTTCCGAGTTCTCCATGAAACTCACTCTGACAAAAGGAGGGGAGGAATATTTCAAAAGAGCGGCTCCACTGAGACCTGTCTGGAATCAGGGTGATGCTGCTGCTCCTAAATCCCTGTGGTGGGCGGGCTGCTGGTCCTGGAGGTGGAGAGAAGGTGGAGTGGAGAAGCCAGGCGTGGTCCTGGAGCAGCCCTGCGCTGGGGATCCCACCCATCTGGCTTGGAGCTACCATTTTCCTGCCGGTGACCACACGAGCAAGTTGCAGCTCTCTGAGCCTATAAAACTGGACCCATTTGTGCCCGCCTGCACAGTCGGTTTGTGACAATCAAGATACATTTTTAAATGCTTCTCCTGACCCCTTCTCCATGGCTGTGGTGTGAGAACTTGCTGTTCTGGCTGGATGAGTCAGTCCGGATGGGAAAGTTTATTTATTTGAGGGGCCAAAGGTCAAATGAAAGGTGCTGATACTGTGTCTGGAAAGAAGGCATAGGAAATGGGTACAGGGTGCCAATATTCTGTCACCACAATGTTCTGCCAGGCTCACAGGGAGCTGGTATAGGTGCACACACTCTGCAAACTGTCAAGTGCTGCCCATGTGGACTCGGCAGGTGCGAGGACCTTGGCGGACCTTGGCGGCTGAGGGAAGGCCCATGTAGACCCCCGTTGGCCACAGCTTGGCATCTGAGCCTCATCCCTGGAGTGTGGGCACGTCCAAAGGCCTGTCTGCTCAGGGCTGAGTCAATGTGGAGAGTCATTCCCGGCTGTCCTGGGCTGGTGGGTATGTGCACTCCCAGCCCCACCTTATGGTGTAGACGATGGCCCATTCCCCCCACCAGAGATTCTGCTTCATGAGAGCGGGATTCTGTATATTTTGTCCACTGCTGAATCCCCAGTGCCTAAAAGAGTGCCTGGCACAGAGCATACTCTCAATTAAGAGCAACTGAATAAGTCAGCCTCCTGGCCCCAGTCCCAATAGGCTCAGAGAAAAAAATTACCTCTAACAGTTTCCCAAACCCAGAGAAGACAGCTGAGCTGCCCACGGGAGGGCTCAGAACCCGGGCAGCCCCGGGCCCCTGGCACAGAGGGAGGCAGCAAGTCTGTGGCCCTGGGTGAACCATCCTCCCACAGTTAGGATAGTGAGTAACCGACATATCCCCAGGGCCTGGCTGGTGACCTGGCCCAAGCCCTCTGAGCCACCCAGCGCTGTCGGCCCTTCCCCAGACACCAGTTGGCCAGTGGCAGCTCAAGCAGGAAGGCCCTGGAGGCTCCCCACCAGCTCCGGCTCTGAGATTGAGGCCCCAGCTGGCTGATGCTCACCCCAGGATCTGGCACCTGGGGCGCAGCAACCTGTGGCAGGTTTGTGAGGAGTGTGGCGACCTCTGCTGGTGGCATGTACACATAGCTCTGCACTCCAGGCTCCTTGGGAGGCCCGGAGGGAGCTCCCAAACAGAACCTGTGCCCTGGCCTTAACTTTCTGCCTCCTTTCACAGAGGCCTAGGGACTGGATCGGGTGCCAGGATTCACTTTATGAACATTTTGCAAAGGCAGCTCCTATTTGGCAGGTTCTTTGGGTTTTTCCACCATTGGAAAAGAAGAAAATACCCCTGTTGTCTGTCCTAGATGAGGCAGAATAAAGCCTTTGAATGAGAAGGTTGGAAGGGATCACAGAGATGACTCAGGGCCCATCCCTACTAGCAAGAGAGGAAGACCTTCCAGAGATTGGAAGTGACTTGCCTAAGCTCACGCATGAGTTAAGGACAAAGCTAGGACCTGAACCAGGGTCCCCTTGATGGGTCCCCTGCTAGCGGCCTATCATGTCTCATTTGCTATTGGACATGCAACAGCACGGCTCAGCACATCCTCCTCCTCCTGCTCTCTCACTGTGAGCATCCCATACACAAGCTCCCAGCTACTTCTCCCCCACACACACACCACACCCACAGGGCAGAGGCAGCCGCCAAGGCCCTCGGTGCCCAGCTCTTTGATATGAATAATGCAAAAGGGCAGGCATCTCGCTCGCCACCCTTCCTTTCTTCGCCTTCCTTCTCTCCCGGTTAAGGTGAAAGCTGGAGGGTTGCTATGGACACTGCACTCAGGCTCTCCCTCCTCAGTAATAATCCGTAGCCGCCCTCCCTGCTGGAGTCGGAGTCTCTAATTGCTAAGCCTCAGAGGCAGCGGGATGCCTCACAGGAGGTCCCCAGCAGCCGGCAGAGCCCGAGGGTTAGATGGGCTAAGGCAGGAAGGAGAGAGTGACAAGATGGAAATCACCCGAAATTGAAAGCAACACGCTCAACCTATGTAGGTAGATTGACAAAACCAGTGTCGATTTAGCCAGAATTAGAAAAGCAATAGTATCTTAACAGGCTCCCCATCAAACTAGACACTTAATCACTGTGGCCAGCATCTCTGGGGCAGGATGCTGAGAGGAGGGAGGCGGGGGGAGAGGCCCACAGCAGTGTGTTTGAGCAGTGTCTGCAGGAAAGACCTTGACAGCCCTTTTGCTCTTAGATAAGAATAACCACGGGTCCAGGAGCTCTTCTGAGCTGCACTCCTGGCCGCTCTGCTGCCCCGTCAGCAGAAGCACCCTGACCCGCCTCTGCCACACAGCCCACCTCATTCATCCTCACCAGGAGATCAGATCATCATCACCTCGACCAGGAGAACTGTGCATGCTCCCCCCCATCAGCCTCCCACCACGTGACGAGACAGCTGTCGCCTCTGATCCTGTCCCTACCGCGAGGACGAGAGCATATCACCTCTATGAACCTCCCCTCCAGGAGATCAGGGCACTGTCACTGCTATTCTTGTCCCCATTATGAGACCAGAGCTTTTCCTCCACCCCTGGGCTCTACACCCTGAAATCAGAACATTGTCATCTCTATCCATGTCCCACGGCTGCCCACCTACACATCAAACCAGGTCACCAAGACCATGAGCCCCCAGACAGCCATGGACTCACAGGGCGGGAAGGTCCAATGTGAAGCTCTTTTCTCTGTTTTCAGCCGCAGGCCGCATGTGCCGGGCAGGGCGCCGTCGGCCTCTCCCTCCAGAGCCCCCAGGGGCCACAGTGAACTTTTAAGGAGAGGGCCTATAGGAAAGCACTTGGGCCCTTCAAGTCACCGATCACGTGCATGGTGGCCAGGGTGGCCTTCTGGAGGCTGTGCTCATCTCACTCAGAGCTGGGCCATGGGGAGGACAAAGTTAGCTTTGCTCTGCCTTCACCGCACCACAAAAATCCCCTCCCCACAAGCGTTAATCCTGGAGGAAGAGTGTCAATAGACTAGGGAAGCCCATCTCCATCCCAAAAGTCCCTTGAGATGGATAGATATAGATGCGGATAGAGATAGAGATACACACACGCATACACGTACATATATGCATGTGTGTACATGCATGTGCACATATACACGGATATATGAAGAAATTGAGAGAGAAAGAGGACGATGGAGGGATCAAAGACTTCCCCAAATCCCCACATTTACCAATATCTCTCTCATGTTTTAATTTCTGCCATTAAATACAGTGAAGCAGAACAGAAATTTGTTCCTCCCCCGGACCCTATAAAGGAAATTCCAGGGCTTACCTAAAAAAGAGGGCCACAGAGTCACCCCAGGAAGTGGGTGCAGGGCGGTTGGCTAGGCTCAGTCACTTGCAGTGACTCACGGCAAGGGTGACTTTATAACAAGTGGAACTCCAGCCCACACCTCAGGAAAACTACACGTCACTACCCACCCCGGACCACAGGAACACTTGAAGATTGTCCTTACCGCAAACAGGGCCAGAATGCTGAGGCTCTGCTGTCCTAGACAGGAGGATCCCAAACCACTGCTGGACTGACATTTATTGCAGCAAAGAAATCCCCTTTGGGTGGAACCATAGCCCAGCCTGGGATTCCCCCATCCCACTGCAGAGTCTCTGGTAAGTTTTTCTAATAAAAGGATAGACACCAAGAAAGTGGGGAGAGCTCAGTTTCGGAAAGTGCCTGTAAGCAGCAGCTTGGAGGGCATAGGACCTCCACGAAATTAGGCAAGGCCACCATCCTGGTCCCTCCAGACCTGGCTTCTGCCCTCCAGCTTGGAAATCTCCTCTTCTTGCTCATGAGCTCAGTAGATCCCCTGGAGGGTCAAGAGAAGAGAGGGCACTTCTATGCGGGATTTCCAGACCATCTGTCATTGGATGGGGAGAAGGACACCCCCTCCATTGCCCTCGTGCCAGGCCTGGCCTCTGGGTCAGAATCGTTTTGGAGCACCAGCCAGGCAGCTGCTTCTCCTCAGCCCTGTGACACTCCGTGAGGCAGTTCTTATCATCCCCACTTTGCAAAGAGGAACTGGGACCCAGAGAAGCCTAGGGACTTGCTGAAGATTAAATAACTCAGTTTCAGACTCCACGGGCCCAGCAGCCGCATCTTGGCCCTTTTCCCATCTGGCGTTTGAAAGTCACGCTTCAGAATGGGAATGGGATGAGGCCGTACACCTCAGAAAGAATATGTGCCAAAAACAAGCCATTATTCTAACTGGGAAGTTTTTCCTACAATTTAGGAAAACTTCCCTCCTCTGATTGTTTCTGAAATTGTGTTCCCAGAGCTGATTTTACGACAAATTGCGGCTCCAGCAACCCCTATGGGCCATCAGGGGAGCCCCTGGGAGGCCTGGCGAGCCCTCCTCCTGGTTTCTTAGCACAATGCCTTTTTCCTCCTGCAAACCCTTGATTAAGCCTCCTGGTGGCCCCAGAAACAGGCAACTGTGAGCCCCAGAGGGTAAGAAAGGCCAATGGTTTCCTCCTCACTTCTTGCCACTTCCATTACAGAAGCTTCTGAACCAGCCAGGAGGGCCAGAGAAGGGAAAGAAAAGAAGAAAGAATGAGAGCCTGCCCTGGTAGCCCCCGAGATCTCACGATAGCTGCTTCCGGCACTGTGAGCCTTGATGCCGATCAACGGGGCACTTCCGCATCTCCAGTCAAGGCCAAGAAAGCTGTCGTCTCCACCTTGCCCAGCCAAGAAGTTTGAGGTTGTCTGGTGCTCTCACACCCACGGATCTCAGCTGATTGAACTTCTGGTGTAGAGAGAAAGGACAAGATAACAAGAGATCCTGAGAGACCTGAACCCCGGGTCGTGGACTATAGGAAATTGATTCATGTGTTATTGGTACTGAGGCAGGAATTTTCCAGAAGAATAGATTGCCAGAAACAAGCAAGCAGCTAGTATCTCTTACTTCAGGTTAGACAAGTTCTAACTGAAAAGATCTGGTGCCCCCATGAAGTGAGAGATGTGACGTGCTTGGTACTGTGCTGGCATGTGGGAGGCACTCAATGAATGTCCACGTCCTTCTCTCCTCACGTCATCCCTCTTGTGTTACACTTACTGAAAGGGAGGCTTTGGCAAGTAAGAGGAGTCTCTGTTACCTGGATGGAGGATCCAAAATCTCCAAGTCCAATGAGCACAGTTCATTCTGGTCATGCCATTGCTCAGGAGAGGGAAGAGGACAGAGCCCCTTGTTTCTAAGGACTATGTGGCCCAAGGGAAGGAGCTCTGAGCACGCGTGAAGTTAGTTGTGCCCCGGCTGGCCTGGACAGGGCCCATCCGAGGGGAGAAGCTGCATCTCTGGTGCCCACTTCCACCAGGAGGCTCCGTGTGCCGTCCTGACTCTGACCTCCTAAAGAGCCTGGAGACACTGAAGTCAAACTAGCCCAAGGGGTAGACACATCCCAACTCCAGGGCCAAGCTCCATCAGGTAGCTTCCAGGCCGTTCTTGGCTGGGGAAGCGGGGTTAGCCTCCTTGCTTCCCCTCCATCGCCCTGGCCTCCGCCATTTTGAAGCAGCTTTGCCAAGCGATGCACCAGGAAAGAGACGTGCATCCATGTGGCAGTTTGTCAGCTGCACCAGAAAAGTGATGGTGGGGGAGGCGGTGGAATTCAGTGACTCAAAGCAGGTTCGGGGATTATCTGCTGTTTTCAATTATCCACGTCCCTCATCACCATGGAGAATTGAGAATTGGGTGTATTTGCCTCCCCCTCAGCGCTGTTGCTGGCATTAGAGATGTGATTTGTACTTGGAGCAACTGTGGGTAAGGGACTCAGAACGGTCTCTGGGTGGAATTCTCCCCAGCACCGAAATGTCATTAAACAGCCCTCTGCGCCTGGCACCTCTCGGTCCCTTTAAAAATAGCTGGAAGAGAAATATGTCTAGGGAGAAGAGAACTGACAGTTATTGAGCATCTGTGTGGTACTCAATACTCATTTTGAGCCAAGGAAACTTCAGCTCAGAGAGGTTAAGCGACTTGCCCGCGACTTGTCACAGCACAGGGCAACAAAGCTGGTGCTCCAACGTGGAGCCACCTGATTCCAAGGCTCATCTCCCGACCCCATCCCTCTCTCAGTGAACTTGCACTCCCCTTAACAAACATGGTGGGCCCATCTTGGCCCTCCCTGTCTGTATCAGCTAAGATGCTTTCAGTTGCCGGTAAGGAAAACTCAAGAGAGTTTAAAAACAAGGGCATCTGTTATCCTACACACTAAGAACTCAGGAGGCAGGCCAGTTCCAGAGGTCATTAATTTGGTGGCTTATGTTACCATGAACATAGGTAACATGCTTCAAACTTTCTGCTCCACCATCCTCAGCATGTTGGCTACTTCCTCATGATCACGAGATGGCTGCAGCACCTCCAGGCATCCCATTATCACCTTCAAAGTGACAATAAACAGAAGCACCCCTGTCTTGGATCTCTTTTTAATAATGAGAAAAAGTGTCCTCCACATCTCACTGGTCAAAATGGGTTACCTGCTCAGACCTAAGCCAGTCACTGGCAAAGACAAATGGATTACCATGTTGGCTAGACTGGGGCCAGTCTTCCTCTGAAGCAGTTGCTGAGCAGACGAGCATTGACAGAGTGGGGTTTCAAGGAAGAAGTGAGGCAAGGGCTGCATTTGCCAAGCCAGCCAGAGGTCCGAATGCACCTGAGGATGCTCCCCAGTGTAGACCCTGAGGACATGTGCCAGCTCAGTGTCCTCATAACTCAGATAAGAAGGGATGAGGCGGCAGCTGGCACCAAAATGAGAACCCACTGGCCTTATTGTGAGTTTGCTTATCTAGAAGACACACGCAACGGACTTCATTAGAGATATTTGGGAAAGAAATCTTATGAAAGATGTGTTCTATCACATACCAGGAAAGCAAAGCCTTTCGTGAAACTCTGCGGGCCACGCAGGGGATGCGAGCAGCTACACAGTGCCGAGGTCTTTAATTTCCTGTAGGAAACCTGATGATTATCTGTCTGGAAATGTTTCCACTCAAGTAGGGGTATGTGAGGGCCAGGATGAAAGAGCTCTTTATGTTTCCACGCTATAAAATCAGGCTCCTTCAAAAAAGATGCTGGTCGAGTGAGGCCAGGCAAGGTCAGAGCGTCCCACCAACTCTGCCCTCTTCAAATACCCTCGAAGGCAAGAGGGGCCCTTTAAATGGAGAACGGGAGGGGCCGACCCAAAGACGGGCAAGAGATGTGAGAAAGAGAAAGCTAGAGAAAGGTATATGAAGCAAGAGAGACAGAGAAACAGAAGGAGACACAAAGAGACAAAGAGACTTGAGAGAAAAGAAAAAGACAGAAGAAGGAAGATAGATGAGGCAAAGGAGAGAGAGAAGAGAAGGAGGAGCTAGAGAAGCCCTGAAAGCAGGAGGAGAGAAAGAAGAGACAGACAAGAGATGCCCAGCCCTTGTTCAAGGATTCTTGTTAATGCTAATATTTACCCGTTGGGATTTCCAGCCCTGGGTCATCTTGTCATCATCCTTGCTTGCTGCATAAGGACAGAAATCCAGGGGTCACATGCTGTTTTTCCAGCCCAGCAGGATCCAGATGTTTCCAGTTCCTGGACCAGGCAGTACTGATGGGTCAAGGGGTCATTATTCAAAGAGGCCTTGAACATGCATGACTCTTAGTCAAAGGCAGGGGAAGAAAGGAGTTATTCTAACTTTGTGAGTTCAGGCCTTTGAACTCACTTCTCATCCTGATTTCCGTGACTGAGATGAGGACAGTCTGTAAACAATCACATATTCCATCTTCCCTCACAGGACTCACGGACATCTCCAAAAATAATTCCCAACAGAGCATAAGCTCTATTTCTCTCGATTTCCTGCCTGGAGAACTCTTATTCATCCCTCAAGGCCCTGTTCAACTGAGCCTCCTATAGGAGGCCTTCCTTGACTCCCACAGCCTCACACAGGGCCACCTGCTTCCTCTGCTGTGTGCCGCTCACACTTTATAGGAACTTGCACTGAGGACTTCTCACATGGCACGGTAATTATGTGTTTACGGTCCTCAGCATCTGGGACAATTCCAAGAACATAAGAGGAACTCCAAACATATTTATTGAATTAACACGTGAGCAACCAAATAAGTCTGCTTCCCTGACTAGACTATGAACTTCTAAACTTGTGTGGAATTAAATTAAATCACAGAACTTCAGAGGTAAAGGGCACTCAGCACCACCTAGCCCAGCTCTCAAATACCAGTGTATGTTTGATTACAAATGTGGACAACAGAACCTAGTGACCACCAAGCTCTTCTTACATCCCCGGAAATATTTTTCCGGTCTATGCCAATGTGTAAACACAGGAGAGTTTCAGTGTCTTAATTTGTTTACTTTTCTGGATTTTCATAGTAAATACTTGCTTGCTCTTTATAAAAAGTTCGGAAAGAATAGAAAACAATAATGAAACAGAAAAACAATGTATAATTCCTCTACCTTAGTTATTATTAATATTTGGCGTATTTCAGGTTTTTGCTATGCGTTGTGTTTTCCCTACACAATGGCGATTATAGTGCATATAGGTTTTAGAGCAGTTGTAATTAGTATGTACCTGGTATTTTATGTTCTGCTTATTTCATTAAAGGAAATCTCACAAATAGATTAAATCCTATCTCATTAACACATCAACATAATCCCACCTATTCGGCATCGTTATTGGATGATGTCATGCCCTCCCATCAGATGTCTACAGTTTGCTCAGCCATTCACTATTCTTGGGCACTTGTCAGTTTCTGGCCATTTTCAGCATCACTGCTCTGAACCTCCAGCAAGGAGGCCAGGACCAGGCCTGGCTCACTGCCGCGATATACTGGGAGCCCAGCTCATGGCCTGGCACACAGTGGGTGAATGAATGAATGAATGAATGATGCATGGCTGGGTGGATGGATGAACTGTGCTCAGACGCCTCGACAATATCGCAGCCTTCTGTGTGTTGTACTCCATGACTGCAAAATGGAACCCCAAGCCTCCGGGGAAATCCGGGAATATTGTGTTAGCGGTGGAAAGTGTTCCAAGTTCTTGTACTAAAAGCATTGCCCTGCAGCCAGACCATGCGCCCTGTCGAGCAGTAAATGTTAATGAATGGTGATGAGATGCTAAGCACAATGCTCCCCCTACTCCCAGTGTCCTCTTTCTCTCTCTCACACCCACACACACCTGCTCCTCCCCACGTGTGCCCCTCTGCTCTCATCTGGGGTAACCACCAGAGCAGTCTGTTTGGGCAGATAACCCGCTGGGTGAGAAAGAACATAACAGGGCTTTCCCCTTGTCGTCTGAGGAGCAGCACTTGTGTGCTGGCCATTCATCCAACAAAGCAGGTCAGCAAGTCCGAGAGCATCTGTCCAGTCGTCCACTCCACAAACAGTTCTTGGACCCCTGCCTGGCCTGACACCTGAGAATTAGAGGTGAATTATAGGTGTGTCCATGCTTGAGGAGCTCATCCTTATGTCCCAAATAGGCTTTTGTTTTGCTCCCCCAAAACCATCCCCTTATCCAGTGTCCCTCAACTCAAGCAAAGCCCCATCACCCCCTAGATGATGGGAGCCGCCCTTGGCACCTGCTTCTCCTCCTGATCCTGTTGACTCAGCCTTGTAAACAGCTCTCAAGATCGTCCTCCTTTGCTCTCCACCTCTCTAGTCCAAGTCACAAGACTAACACCTCCTAACTGGTCCCACCGCCACCCCTCCAGCCCTTAAATCCATCCTCCACGTGGCAGCAGAGAAATCTTCTGAAAATGCAAATCTGATCATATTGCTCCTCTGCTTCAAACCCCACATGGCTTCCCAGGGCTCTCAGGACAAAAGCCAAAGTCCGCCTTAGTGTAGCTCCATGGCCCTGCAGGGGCCGACCTCACTCTCCTGCCCTGTGTCATCTTTAACCGCTCCCCACCTGCTTTTGCACACTGGCCACACTGGCTCCCTGCAGCTCCTCAAAGAGCTGGGTGACCTCACCACTCAGGGCCCTCCGTGTGATGTTCCTCTGCCTGGAATGCCGTCAACTCCCGTTCCCACCTTCTTCTTCGCCTGGCCACAATCCCTCCCCATCCCTAGACTTCTCCCATAACCATCACTTCCTCAGGGAAGCCATCCCTGACTCCTCAGGCTAAGGCAGGTCCTCTGCTATTTACTCCATTAATACCCTGTACCTTTCTTCCCTGGTGCTGTCTCACTTATAATTAAAGAGTCTGTGCTTAGGGTTGGAGCACTCCACCCCAGATCCCATTAAAATGGAAGCTTTAAATAGCGGGAGCAGGTTATCCCAGGGCCTGGAACACAGCAGGTGATATAAAATATTGTTAAGTGACAATTAGAGTATAGAGCTAGGAGCTGTGACAGTGGAGGGCAGAAGAGGCACCTGGATCAACCCCGGAAAGTGCGTGGGAATGAGAGCATTTCCCAAGGACAGTAAAGCTTAAGCTGAATCCTGAAGGATGAGGATTCATGAGTCAACTGGGGGCAGAAGTAAGGAGATTCACTCTCAAGGCAGAGAAAAAGCTTTGGGGAATTGCTTTGGAGAAAGTGGAAATAATCCCACGTGGCTTGAGTTCACACGAGTGTGAGAGTCTTTAAGAGATATGGCTAAAGAATTACATAGGTGACAGACTTGAAGGGTCTTACAACCAAGAAAGGTAGTTTGATAGGGAATGGAGAGCATCAAAGGATTTAAGCAGGAAAGTGACCTTAGCACGCTCTGGCTACAGTGTAGAGAAAGGACAGCACAGGATTGAGGTTGGAGACAAGGAGATCAATCTGGAGCTGCCGCAGTAATCCAGGAAGCTGATAAGGGCCTAAACTAATGCAGTCAGGAGAGAAAGGAGGGAAAGAGGGAAATTAGAGAGGCATTTGAATATAGGATTGACAGGACTTGGTGACAAAACAGATATGGGGCTAAGAGAGAGAAAGGGTCATTCCCAAATTCCTGTCTTGAGCAGCTCAATGAAGGTACATTCTCCAAGACAAGGAATGCAGGAGGAAGAAGAGATCAGGGCAAGATGATGATACACCACTTATTTGACATGGTGAGATTCAGGTGTCTTGGGACAAACCAAATGCACATGTCAAATAGGCCTGGAGCTCAGGAAAGAGGCCAGCAGGGCTGTAGTTCAGTTTGGAAAAGATTTACGGAGCACTTGGAACGAAAGTTTGATGCTCAGAAATGTCAATATCACAGCAGACTAAGAGAGAGGAACATAAAGGTGCTGTAGGTAACCACAGAGAGGTTCTTGGACCACCTGCAAGTTCCAGAAAGCTTCCTGGGGGCAGTGATGCCTGATCTGAGCATTGAAGGATAATGGTGTGCTGTTGATGAAAGGTGGGGAGTAGTGGGAGATAAGGCTGTAGAGGTAGATAAAGGCCAGGTCATGGAAGTCTGGAGTGTCATGCTAGGAACTTGGAATTTAGTCAGAAGTTATTGTGTAGCCACTGGAGGGTTTAATCAAAGCACTGACATGATCAGATGTCTGACCACATTGGAAGACAGAGTTAGACAGAGGGAAACAGGCATAGTTACCTCCCCAGCAGTCACTGTTCCGCTTCTTCCTCATAATAGAACGCAAGACTCATTCAGGTTCTTCATTCCCCATGTGGCCCTATGTCTCAGAAAAGGAGGGCCATATCCCTAATCCCAAGAGTTGAATCACAAATGGTCTAAGGCTACCATGGTGATCCCATTTCCCCTTAACAGTGACTGGTCTAGGCATGGGCATGTGATGGCCAATGGGATGAGAAGGGAAGTCTGTGAGAGGCTTCTGAGAAAGTTTTTCTTGATGCTGTACATTGTTGGGTCTGTATGTGATGCCTGAACCTACAGAAGCTATCTTGGGACCATTAGGGGGGTTAGCTTGAGGAGAATGCAATGAGGATGGCAGAGCAGAAAGATGAAAGGAGCTGGGTGCTTGATAACATCACTGAGTTGTTAAGTCAATCGACTCTGGAGTTGCCCTCCTTCTAGACTTTTCATTATGTGACTTTCTTAATATGTGACCTCTTATGTCAAAGCCAACTTGCATTGGATTTTCTGTTACTTGCAGCCAAAATCATCAACAACAACACAGAGAGAAAGAATAGCAACCATGACACTGGTCAGGAGAGCCATAGCAAGAACGTGCTAGCACACAGCTTGTAGTTAAACCTACATGTGTGGATAACGTGTCCATGGGAGGAGGCATATGAAGTACGTAGAGTGAGAATTGGGGAGGGCAGGACAAGATCCTGGGGAAACAACAATTATAGGACAGGACACGGAGGAGAAACTCACATAGGAGACCTAGAAGAAGCTGCTGAAAACAAGAAAGCATGAGAGAGTAGAGCATCAAGAGCAGGAGAAAGAAAAGGAGTGAGCAACAGCATCCTAGGCAGCAGAGAGTTCTAGATAGATGAGAGCTGTAAAATGCCCCTGGCCACAAAGAGTTCACAAATAACACAAGGAGTTCACAGTTCACTAGAGAGAGCTGAGTCAGAGGAGCTGGTGGAAGGGAGAATGATAGTAAACTTATGGAAGCAGGATAGGGACAAATGAGAGTTAAGAAAGGAGAGCTAATAGCGTGTTTATGACTCTCTTCTTAGAACTTGGTCACAAAAAGTTGGAGAGACTTACACATGGAGAAGCTAGAGGAAAATGCAAAATAGGATGGATTAGTTATCTATTGCTGCATAGCAAATGATCCCCAGACTGAGTGGTTTAAACAGCAAACATTTATTATTTCAGAGCTTCTGTGGGCTAGGAATTGGGGTGCAGCACAGTCAGGTGATTCTGGCTCATGGTCTCTCATGAGGTTGGAGTCAAAATGTCAGCTGCATTCTTTTTTTTTGGTCTTCTTTCTCCGTGCGTTTCATGTCAGGTATTTCTATTTTTCTGTGTTCAAGTTGACTAATATGTTCTTCAGCAATGTCTAATCTATTGTTAAACCCATCTAATATACTTTTCTCAGAGCATCAGTGAGCCATAGGACAACATCTAGCGGCCTAACATGTGCCATTTGAGTTCAAGGGGAAAAAAGGAGGAAGGAGAGAATAGAAAAAATATTTGAAGAAATAATGGCCAAAATTATTTAACATTTTATGAAAACTATAAACTCACAGAAGCAAGAATCCCAATGAACCCCAAGTACAAGAAACAGGAATAAAACCACAATAGAGTGTATAATAATCAAACAGTTCAAAACGAGTGATAAAGAGGAAATCTTAAAGGCAACCAGACACATGACATACAGAAGATAAAAGATAAGCATAGGGCCAGCCTCAGTAGCCTAGCAGTCAAGTTTGGTGAGCTCCACTTCAGCAGCCCAGGTTTAGTTCCCAGGTGCAGACTTATACCACTCGCTTGTCAGCAGCCATGCTATGGCGGCAGCTCACATACAAAAAGAGGAAGATTGGCAACAGATGTGATTCAGGGTGAATCTTCCTCAGAAAAAAAAAAAAAAGATAAGCATAACAGTAGACTGCCTATCATAAATAATGCAAGCCAGAGAACTACAGAATAACATTTTTAAAGTACTGAAAGAAAAGCACTGTTGACTTTGAATTCTATACCTAGCAAAAATATCTTTCCAAAAATGAAGATAAAACAAAGATTTTTTCAGACATACAAACTCTATAAGATTTCATCACCAGTAGACCTGAACTATAATAAATGTTAAAGGAAGTCCTTCAGGCAGAAGAAAAATGATAACAGATAGATATATGGATTTACACAAAGGAATAAAGAGCATCAAAATTGGCAACTATGTAGATAAGCAAACTAAGGAGATAAAACGGAATTATTAAAAATATTCATTAATCCAGCCGGCCCGGTGGTGCAGGGGTTAAGTTCACACACTCTACTTCTCAGCGGCCTGGGGTTCACTGGTTCGGATCCTGCGTGTGGACATAGCACTGCTTGGCACGCCATGCTGTGGTAGGCGTCCCACATATAAAGTAGAGGAAGATGGGCACGGATGTTAGCTCAGGGCCAGGCTTCCTCGGCAAAAAGAGGAGGACTGGCAGTAGTTAGCTCAGGGCTAATCTTCCTCAAAAAAAAAAAAGAAAAAAAATATTCATTAATCCAAAAGTAGGCAGAAAAAAAGGATAAAAGGAACAAAAAATAGAGGAGATAAACAATAAATCAGCAAGGATATAGACACCTTAAACAACACAATCAACCAAGTTGACCTAATTGACATTTATAGAACCGTCCATCCAACGATGGTAGAATACACGTTATTTTCAAGTGCACATGGAACATTTACCAAGACAGACTATATCCAGAGCCATAAAACAAGTCTCAAAGAATTTAAAAGAATTTAAGTCTGGGGCCAGCCCTGTGGCTGAGTGGTTAAGTTCATGCGCTCTGCTTCGGCAGCCCAGGGTTTCACCAGTTCAGATCCTGGGTGCGGACATGGCACCGCTCATCAGGCCATGCTGAGGTGGCGCCCAACATGCCACAACTAGAAGGACCCACAACTGAAAATATGTAACTATGTACTTGGGGGCTTTGGGGAGAAAAATAAAATCTTTAAAAAAAAAGAATTTAAGTCATATGAAAAATATTCTCTGACTATAATGGAACTAAATTAGAAATCACTAACAGAAAGATCTCTGCAAAATCCTCAAGTGTTTGGGAACTAAATACACTTCCTAATAATCCATGGGTCATAGAAGAAATCAAAAGGAACAATAGAAAGTATTTTGAATGAAAAGGAAACACGACAAATTATAATTTGCCACAAAAGCAGTACTTAGGGGGAATTTATAGCACCAAACATCTATATTAGAAAAGAATAAAGATCTCAAATAAATGGCTTCAGCTTTTATATTAAGAAATTAGGGGGGCTGGCCCACTGGCATAGTAGCTTAGGTTCACGTGCTCCGCTTCGGCAGCCTGGGATTCACTGGTTTGGATCCCAGGTGCAGACCTACACACTGTTCATCAAGCCATGCTTTGGTGGTGTCCCACATGGAAGAAGTAGAAGGACTTAACAACTAGGATTTGGGGAGAAGAAAAAAAAAGAGGAAGCGTGGCAACAGATATTGGCTCAGGATCAATCTTCCTCACCAAAAAAAAGAAAGAAAGAGAGAAATTAGGAAAAGAAGAGAAAATTAAACCTAAGTAAATAAAATAATATCAGAGAAATCAATGAAGTAGAAAACATGAAAATATTAGGAAAAATCTATCAAACCAAAAGCTGGATCTTTGAGAAGATTAATAAAATTGATAAAACTCTAGCCAGACCAATCAGGAAAAAAGAGAAAAGACAAAAATACATCAATATCAAGAATGAGAAGGTAACATCCCTACAGATTTTTAGGTATTAAGAGGATAATAAGGAAATATAGTAAACAACTCTATGCCAGTAAATTTGACAACTTAGATGAAATGGACAAATTCCTTGAAAAATGCAAACTACCAGAGTTCACACAAGAAGCAATAGATAATGTGAATAAGTAATTGAATCTGTAGTTTAAAACCTTCCCACAAAGTAACCCCACCTCCAGATGGCTTCACTGGTGAATTCTACCAAAGATTTAAGGAATAAATAATACCAGCTCTACACAAACTCTTCCAGAAAACTGAAGAGGAGAAAATATTCCCAACGCATTCTACTAGGCTAGAATTATCATGATACCAAAACAAGACAAAGACATTATAAGAAAAGAAAATGCAGACCAAAATTCCTCATAAACATAGATTCTTAACCAAACAAAAATTCTTAACCAAAATTTAGCAAATTGAATCCAACACTATATTAAAAAGATAAAATACCATGATCGAGTGAGATTTAGCCAAAGAATGCAAGGTTGATTTAACATTTAGAAATCAATCAATATAATTCACTTTTTTTTTTTTTTTTGTCTTGAGGCAGATTTGCCCTGAGCTAACATCCGTGCCCATCTTCCTCTATTTTGTATGTGGGTCACCACCACAGCATGGCCGCTGACGAGTGGTGTAGGTACACGCCCGGGAACTGAACCTGGGCCACCAAAACAGAGTGCACCAAACTTAACCACTAGGGTATGGGGCCAGCCCTAATTCACCATATTAACAAACTAAAACAGAAAAAATAATAAGATGATGTTTATAGATGCAGAAAAGGTATTTGATAAAATCCAATACACATTCCTGATTAAAAACCTTTTGCAAACGAGGAATAGAACAAACCTCCTCAACCTGATAAAGGGGATCTACAAAAAGCCAACGGTTAACAGCATACGTAATGGTTAAATACTAAGGGCTTTCCCCCTAATAGTGGGAATAAGTCACGTCCACTCTCATCACCTATTCAACATTGTACTGAAGATTCTAGTCAGTGCAACAAGACAAGAAAAAAAATAAAAGGTATCTAGATTAGAAAGGAAGAAGTAAAACTGTCTTTACTCAGAGATGATGTAATCAATCATCTATGGAGAAAATTTGATGAAAATCTCCAAAAAGCTACGAGAGCTGATAAGAGACTGCAACAAGATTGCAGGATACAAGATCAATACAAAACTCAATTCTATTTCTACTTATTAGCAATGAACAAGCAAAAATTAAAATAAAACAATTATAAAAGTGTCAAAAATATGAAACAGTGATAGATCTGATAAAATTCATGCAACATCTGTACACCGTAAATTATAAAACATTGCTGGAAAAAATTAAAGATCTAAGTCAATGGAGATGTGTATACCATGTTCGTGGGTCAGAGACTCAAGATCAAGATGCCAGTTCTCCCCAAACTGATCTATAGATTCAATGCAGCCCCAATCAAAACCCCAGCAGGAGGGGCCTGCCCGGTGGCACAGCAGTAAGTTCCCACATTTTGCTTCAGCAGCACAGGGTTTGCGGGTTCAGATGCCAGGTGTGGACCTACACACCACTTGCCAAGCCATGCTGTGGCAGGCGTCCCACATATAAAGTAGAGGAGGATGGGCACAGATGTTAGCTCAGGACCAGTCTTCCTCGGCAAAAAAAGTGGAGGATTGGCAGCAGATGTTCACTCAGGGATAATCTTTAAAAAAAAAAAAGAAACAAGTAGGCTTTTTTATAGGAATTTATGAGCTTATTCTAAAGTTTATGTGGAAATGTAAAGGACTAGAGGAGCCAAAACCACTTTGAAAAGGAAAGTTGGAGGATTTATACTACCTGATTTCAAAACTTATTATCAAGCTAAAATAATTAAGACAGTGTGGCGTTGGCATGAAAATAGACAAATAGATCATTGGAACAGAATAGAGTCTCCAGAAATAGGCTCACATATGTGTGGACTACTGATTTTCAACAAGCGTGCAAAGGCAAGTCAGCAGAGAAAGGATAATCTTTTTAATAAATGATGCCAGAACAACTGGAAATTCATATGCAAAAAAAAAAAAATTAACTTTGACCCATACCTCACACCATACACAGAAATGAATTTAAAATGGATCGTAGACTTAACATAAACCTAAATCTACAAAGCTTTTAGAAGAAAACATAGAAGAAAATCTTTGTGACTTTGGTCTCGGCTGGGGTTTGATTGTGATTGCGTTGAATCTACAGATCAACAGATACAATACTAAAAGTACAATCCAAAAAGAAAAAATGATATATTGACTTTTATCAAAATTAGGAGGAATTGGAGAGCCTAACATAAATGCACATCATTTGGTACAGTGTACCAAGTGCCATGGGAGTGTAGTGGGCTCTTGTTGGTTGCATACCTGGCAATAATTGCCTTCTCTTTCTTGGAAGCTCTCCCTTTGGGAACCACCCCACTCGTACTTTGTAGCAGCCACGAGTTTGGGTGCCATTGACCCCATCCCAGTTCCAAGGTGGTCCCTGCTTGGCATAATTTCATCTTTTATACCACACACAACTGATCCAGGAAGAGGAGGTAATGCCAACCTAAATCAGTGCGTGCATTCTCTTGCTCACTTCAGGTCAGTCCAACCACAGTGAGGCTTAGGTTTTTGTTCTATGGCTCTGGGGGAAGGCATTCTCTCTTTCTGCCTGTAAAGGAGCAAAGATGACTGTAGCCTCCATTGCTGGTGGCAGCCATCTTGCCTCCTTGGGAGAAATCAATCCGGAAACAGAGCCAACACATCAGAGGAGGTGGAGTCTAGAGAACTAATGAGAAACAAATCCAGAGTCCTGATCAAACCATGCCTGAAGCTCAACCGCTTCTGAAATTCTCAGTCATCTGACATCACAAATTATTTTTATTATTTAAGTCAATTTGAACTGATTTTCCTCTGTTACTTGCAACCAAAGGCATCCTTACTGATATAGGAGCATGGAAGAGGGCCCATTAATTTTGTCTGGTAACACGGGGGAAGTCTTCCCAGAGGAGAGATCACTTGAGGTTTGATTTACAGGATGAGAAGGAGTTCACCAGGAAACAAGAGAAGAATAGTCAGGACAGAATCTGTCAGGCACCTGAGCAGGCCCTCCATGACCTCCAGGTGACCTCGAGGGCAGCCTGACTTCCCTCCAGCCCTGCTACTGAGATCCTTTCACACAGTCTTCCCTTCCCGACAAATCTGCACATTCTCATCTCCATTCGCCAGGCAGCAGCTTATCACCACTGAGGGGAGATATTAAAGCAGACTCCTTCTGGCCAGGAAATGGAAAGAACCCAAGAGAATTCGCTGGAGAAAACCTATTAAGCAACAAAGAACGTACCCAGCTGTCGAGTCATCTTCAGAATTTTAAATCACTCAAGTTGCCTTCTGAGTGGCTTTCCCAGCCTGTAAGGGCTCTCTACTTCAAGAGGGCCTTGGAGACCAGCGGGGTCTGGAATTTTCCCAGCCTGGGCACACCTCATCCATCCCCTCTGTGCTTTCTCTAACCAGCCAAGACGAAAAATCGAATCCACCTAGTCACGAAACCCCCAAATAAGTAAATGAATCCTCTTTCCTTTTGAAAAGCAATCCTTTCCCTCTGGGGCGGAGATAAAAAATGCAGCCTTTGTTGTGGCCTATTAGCTTCATATTGATAAGAATCCCTTCTTTGGAGCACTTTCCGGCACATTATCTCACTGGAGCTCCGCAGCAGCCCTGAGAACCAGGCAGGGATTACCGGCCCCAGGTAGTGGATGCAGACCCAGAGGCTCCAAGAGACTGAACGGCTGGCTCAAGGTCACGAGGCTAACAACTAGTGGGGCCAACATTTGAACACAGGCCTTTGGGTCCTATTCCTGGACCCCTGCACTGCCTCTCTTCTTACCTAGAAATTCTCAGAAAACCATCTTCACTGTGCCTACCCAGTCTGCCATGCAAACAACAGCAAACCTCATCAGAACAACAAAGTCTTCTGTCCACCCAAAAACCTGAGACTCCCCTGGTCATGTCAGGTCATGACAGAGCTCAGCCACCAAAGGAAAGCCTTGGGCAAGTCATTCAACTCGTCTAAGCCTCAAATCCCCCCACGGGACACAGAGCTCAGCAGCCTCCCTGGCAGTGGGGAGAATCAAACAGGGCCACCATGTTCCTCTGACAGGCTGGCATTCGCCCTTTGGCCAGTCCGCCAGCTGGCTTTGGGGGAAACAGCCCCCCACTGGCAGGAGCAGTGCTGGAGCGGGCGTGGGAGCTCAAGGTTCTAGCCAACCTCATGCTCAGCAGGGATGGCAAAAAAGCCGCTCTTGGTAGAAAAAGGTCAAGGGAAGGGCAACTTCCTACCTGCTCCGTGGGAACCAGAGCAGAACCTCCCCAGGGCTGAAACCTGCACACCACGCTCACAGTTTCCATCCTTCTCACACGGCGGCAACAGCAGCCACGCTTCCTTTCCCACAGTGGTATCAGCGCCTGAAACTGCCTCCCGTCTATGCCCAGCCTCACCCAGAACAATAGCACCAGGAGGCCTCCTGAAATGAGCCAGCTCCGCCTCCAGCCCTGCCCGAGTGGGCCCTGCCAGGTCTCCTGCCACTGCCCAGGATCACGGTGTGACTTCCGGAGCTGGGGACGAGGAACAGGCATGGTTCTACTCTCCTGTGCATGCCCTCTCTCCTCGCCTCCCTCCTCCTTCCATCCCTCTGATTCAGACTTCACCTTGGTTTCCACCTAGTGCACCCAACTGAGGAAATGATCGAGCACAGCTATGAGAAGGGGAAAGCTGGGCTGGGAAGAAGGACAGGAGCCCTCCCCCTGAGTAAACAGCTGGGGGCAGTTATACGTCAATCTCAGATGGATACCCACACGCCCAGTGAGCCCAGCACCTTCCTTGGAATTGACATTTCCCCAGTCTCCAAAGTGACCAGCTCGTTCTTTCCCTTCACTCCTCAGACCTCCTACATTCTCCCCCGACCACCCTCCATCACCACCACCATGCCAGTGACCTTGTTTCATACTTCCTGGGAAAAACACCTGGTGCAATCAGGTTTTTCTTGCAAAACAAGAAACCCCTCATCTCTCTACCTCCAAACCACCAGCTTACCCACATCACGACCACCCTCTCTGCTTCCCTCCTGTGAGGAGGAATAGTGTCCCCACACCATTCGTGTGGCCTGATCCCATCCTCCTCCCCTTCTCAAGGACATGGCTCCTGCACAGGTCCTCACTCCTGCAATCATTAATCTCTCCTTTTCTCCCAAATGCACCCATCAGTATGTAGACATACTTCAGTATCTGCTATCTTTAAAAATCCTCCCTCAATCTCAGCCCCTTCCAGGTACTCGCACATTGCTTTCCTCCTCGTCCACAGCAAGACTCCTGTAGGGCAGTGGCTACAGCCCCGATTCCACCCACTCATCCCTCATTCTCTCTACACTGCTCCCCACTGAGACTGCTCAGGTCAAGGAGACTCATGATTCCCATGTTGCCAAATCCAATGGTCACCTCCCCTCAGTATTTTACACAATTGACCATCCCTCCTTAAATCACGTTGTTCTCTTGGTTTCTCTACTCCATATGCTCGTGATGGATTTCCTCCAACCTCCAAGGCTGCTCCTTCTCAGCCTCCTCCTTTGTAAGTTCTTCCTCCTTTGACCTTTCAACATTGGAGGACCTCAGGGCTCAGTCCCAGGACCCCTTCTTCTCTCTGTCTATACACTCTCCCTAGGTGACCACCTCCTGTCCCAAGGTTTTAAATATCATCTATACACTGATGGCCCCCAAGTCTACATTTATAGCAGTGAACTCTGGATTTCCCTGGATTCTAGACTCAAATATCCAGCTGCCTACATGATATCTCCATGCGAATATTTAACAAGCATCTCAAACTTTGCCTTAGGCAGAATAGAACTCTGGATTTCCTACCCCTAAATCCACTCCTCCCTGAGTCTTCCCCATCTCAATAAATAATACCACCATCTACCCAGGTACTCCATCCAAAATCTGTCCGCATCTCCCCATCCGCCCTGCCTTCACTCTTGCCCACCATGGTCTCTCCTGATGGGTCTCCCTGCTTCCTCTCTTGCCTGTTACAAGTCATGTTCCTCACCCAGTAAGAGTAGTCTTCTGAAAACATAACTCAGATCATGTTACTTCCATGACTTAAATCTTTCAATGGCACCTCACCCCACTTAAAATTCAAACTCCTTGCCTGGTTCACAAAACCACACCTGTCCAGACCCTGGTCAAGCCTCTGCTCTCATAACATCCCATTCTGCCCAACTCCCCCTCCACTCTCCTTTAGCCACTCTGGCTTCTTGCAGCTCCTTACCATGCCCAGCTCCCTCCTACTGTCTGGCCTCTGCGCGTGCTATTCCCTCTGCCTCGCATGCTCTTCTCTGATCTTTTCTCTTGTCCTTCAGACCTCAGTTTAAATGTTTTCTCCTCAGAAATTCCTTTCTCAGCCACCCAATCTCAACCAGACCCCCAGTAACCATCACATCTCCCTATATTAATTCTAAAGATAGCACTTATAACTGATAATTTTTTGCTTCTTCGTTTGTTTGTGCTCTGTCTCCCACTACAAGAGTTAAACTCCACAATAGCAGAAACGTTCTCATTTCTGTTCAATGCTATGCTTAGACAGAGCCTGTTATATAACGAATAGTCAATAACTATTTGTTGATTGAATGAAGAAAAGTGTCCTAGACAGGCCTACTTCAGTTTTTCAAAAGGGTTGTTTGAGTTGGCAACGTCATAATAGAACTAGGCATTGGACAGATTAATATGCAAAAGGAGAGAAGCTGGGCATAGAGGGACCTTTAGGAGGCCGATGCAACAAGGGAGGCAAGGGGACATGTCGCTGAGATTGGTAAAGATGACAAAAATCAATAAGATCCAGTGCTGGAAGAGGCCAGGAAACCAGCATTCCCAAACCGTTGATGACAGTCCAAACCGTGTAATGCTTTCGGGGGGAAATTTGGTAGTACAGTCAGGCACCGCTTAACGATGGGGTGCACTCTGAAAAATGCATCGTTAGGTGATTTCGTCGTCCTGAGAACATCATAGAGTGTACTGACACAAACCTAGATGGCACAGCCTACTACACATGGGCTGCACGGCTCTAATCTTATGAGACCACTATTGTATATGCGGTCCGTCATTGATCAAAACTCCATTATGCTGCACACGACTGTACCTATTTAAAACAGTCAATGTTCAAGTCCTCTGACCCAAATTTCCACTTCTGGAGTTTATCTTACAGAAAAACTCCCAAGAATGCATAAAGAGATATGTACGCAGAAACGTTCATTGCAGCATTGTTTGTAATGGCAGAAACTTGGAAACAACCCAAATGTCCATAAATAGGGAACCGGTTACATAAACTATTGTATAAGCCATACAATAGACTACGTACAGCTACTTGAAAGAATGTGACAGATTTATACGTATTTTCATGGAGAGATGTCTAATGTATTTTGATAGGGGAGAAAGAACAAGTTGCAAGATGAACAGTATATACAATACCACCCTATTTTTGTTTTTAAAAAGAAATAATAATATGTTAGTATGTGTATAGAAATGTGGGGAGAGAATATACTAAACTGTTGATGGTGGTTATTTCTGGAAGATTTGCTATTCGGGCCTCCATTTTCTATCTTGTGTATTTCTGCAATGTTTTGGGTTTGGATATTTGTGCATTACTTCTGTGATCAGAAAGTATAAAAGGCAAACAAGAGGTAATGAATGACGGGAGGTTGAACGAGGACAGTGACAGAGGGAGTGAGAGAAGAGGACAGATGTGAGAGCTACGGACGATGAGGCGGGCTCCACAGAAGCTACGCCTAAGGAATCTTCGTCTGGGCGCCTTGGGGGGTGATGGGCCTGGACCCAGTATGTGAACACCTCACCACGTGAGAACCACAAAAGAAGGTCACATTTCACGTAAATACCCAAAGTACGACTGGCCCTCTCCCGTATGACAGCTTCCACTCTGGCCATTCCCTTTTCTGGGCACTCAGCCCCAAGGTGACAAAGACCTTTTCCGTCCTTCTCCACCGCACAGCAGAGACCAGGCTGCCAGCACCACCCTTAGATCCCGGCAAAGGGGACACTGCCCTGGGATCTGCACACACGTACACGACACACACACACACACATACAGACAAACATTGTTAAAGAACACAAGTGAGCCCACAAGTTCACTCCTAGGTATATTCCCAAGAGAATAGAAAACATATGTCCATACAAAAACTTGTACCTGAATGGTCACAGCAGCATCATGCATAATAGCCAAAACGTGGAAACAATCCAACTGTCAATCAATGATGGACAAACAAAATATGAACTGGAATCTTATTCAGTCATGAAAAAGAATGAAGTTCAACATGGATGAACTTTGAAAATATTATGGTAAGTAAAAGAAGCCAGTCACACAAGACCACATATTCTATGATTCCATTTATATTCAATGTCCAGAAGAGACAAATGCATAGAGACAGAAAGTAGATTAGAGGTTGCCAGGGACTTGGGGGAGGGGAGGATGGGAAGCGACTGCTAATGGGTACACAATTTCTTTCGAGGGTGAGAAAAACACCCTGAAATTAGTGGCGATGGTTGCACACCTCTGTGAATACACTAAAAACCATTGACCTGTTCACTTGACATGGGTGGATTGCACGGCATGTCAATACTGTTGTAATAAAGCTATTCTAACACAACACAGACACACAGGGCACCTTCCTCTCTCAGAAGCAAGGCTCAGAGCGGGCTCAGTGCAACGTACAACCCTAACCACCCTCTGTTGTGACATGTTTCTCCACGTCTCTTGCCCTGTGGCTTCCAGACAAAGACGACTAAGCCAAATGCCATGACAGTGTGTGAGCTGTGGCGGAACCAACGTGCAGATGGAGCAGCTCTGGAGGCAGGCAAGATTTCAGCGGAGAAGGGCTCGGGTAAAAGAAAAGACGATTAGTTCATTTGTCAAATCCTTCCCTTTAGATAACACAGCAACGTATCCTTTACCAGCAGGGCCGAGAGTTCATTTTCTTGCCTCTCTTCCTGTTTCAACCGTGACTGTGGAAGTATTCATAAATTAGCAGAATATTCACAACTGTTGCACATGGTAATTGAGGAATATTTTCAACAGTAAATTCATATAGCTCTTAAATTTGTAAATAGCTAGGTCTAGATGTAATACATAAAGCTCCATACTGATTCTTTTTTTTTTACACTGAAAGGTACTCCCTGAGCTAACATCTGTTGCCAATCTTCCTCTTTTTATTTTTCTTCTCCCCAAAGCCCCAGTGCATGGTCATATATCCTAGTTGTAAGTCATTCTAGTTCTTCTGTGTGAGCTGCCACCATAGCATGGCAACTGACAGACAGGTGGTGTGGTTCTGTGACCGGGAACCGAACCGGGGCGGCCAAAGCGAACTTTCACCACTAGGTCATCAGGGCTGGCTGAATACTGATTCTTTACATTGGCTGCCAGATGGACATTAAATGCTAGAATTGGAAATAGTTTTATTTTTATAAAAATATGTAATAAGATTTAATTAAGTTTTCATAAAATAAAATCATCAGCTTTACTCAAAATTTTTCCTTTAAATTTTTTAAATTGATTCCTTTAAACTAGTATTTTGCCTTTTATTTTAACAGATGATGATTTAGAGGAAAGGAGCTTCTTTGAAAACATATGGAAATTAATTTTAATTTTTAAAATTCTTTTATTGGAGTCATATTGGCTTAGCACACCGTAAATTAATTTCAATTTTTTAATGTTTTACATTTACTTCCATTTACATTTTATCGAAAAAAATTCAAATCTGTGCTTTGAGGAAAGTGTTCTCTGTATTTTTATCTTTTAGATCATTGCTATCAATAGCACACAAATTAGGTAAAATCTTGACCAAATCAATATAATTCATGATTTTGCTAAAATAAAGGAAAGAAAAATAAATTTTGTGGAAAATCATATAATAATTTGTGAATGATATTTGTCTTTATTACTTATCCAGTCATCTCCGACCCAATAACAGAACACTCAGACATGCACAATAATTAAATTCAATTTTGATATTTTGCCAACTTTGAGCTACATATTTTCCAATTTTGTCATTATAAAGGAATATTTGTCAAAGGAGGAAGTTAGAACGTATTTTATTTAACAGTTTGTTAGTTTTACTTATAACTTCTAAATATTTGGACATGGAATATGTAGGCCTCTTGCCCCAGGCCCACAAACTGAGGGGTCAGCCCATGGCTGTGCCTCCAGACTCTTACTGAGGATGGTGGAAGGAAAGCACAATGTGGAGGATAAACAACCCTGGCCACTAGAGACGGGGGCCACTGCCAGGACCCCAGGCCTGCTCTACGACAATCTCCCAGCCCACCTGCAAAGGGAAGAAAGAGGTTCCCCAGTAGCCAGGTGAAAATATGCCTCCCCAACCCAGGAGCATCCTTCTCCCAGGTTGATGGACCCTTCAGAGAAACTACAGCTCTACCAAGAGAGCGGGTGCTCTTGCTCTATGGCCCCAGGTACAGCAGAACCAGTATTCACCCATCTCTTAATTCATCTGGCCGACACTGGCAGATGCACGGTCCCTGCCCTCACGCTGCCTTCAGTCTACTGGGGAGGCGACAGCATGATCGGCCACACAGATGAGCCACCCACGGCCCATCCGGTCCAGGTGGGGCGTGCCAGGTCCAGACTGCTCTGGCTTCAGTCTCTGCTCCGGGCGAGCTGTGAGCAAGCCTGTGGGTCTTGCCGGCAGATCTCTTCGATTGGTTCTGGATGGTCCATAAACTACTCACCTAGCACCACAAGGTGTCCTCTAAATTCACACAGATTTAAGAAATATTTCTCCCCATGACCCCTCCCACCAAAGTGAGAAAGTCTCAGAGGCAGAGCTCTGTCTCAACCACGCACAGAGCTGATGTCACCAAAGGGAGTAGCTGGGCTACTGCACGTGCACTCAGGTGACCTGTGATTGCACTTCTGCCCAAGAACAATGGGTAAATGCTTACTTCAGATGACTATGATGAAAGGGCCCCTTTGGGGCAATTTTCCTGAAACAAAAGAACTGTCGATTCAAAAGTGAATTGCAGTCACCACCTCTAAAGACAACATCTTGTGACTTTCCAGTGACAGTTTTCCCTTTTCAATTCATCAAGGTTTCGAAAATCTGAGGGTTCCGTCTCAGCCAGGGCATCCTGCTTCAGTGTAAGCGGTGGAATGGAGCACATAAGGGGCAGGCTTTGAGGGGGAATGACAAGGCTGGTTTGAGTATAATTAGTGGGACATCCACATAGAGAAGCAAGAAAATTCGGGAGTCATCCACATCAAGATGAGCTCACTAAGGGAGGAGGGAAGGGAGAGAACAGAAGGCGAGGGCCTGAGGAACACCTGTACTTCTGGGACAAGAAGAGAGGAGGAGTCAGAAATAGAAAAAGCAGGAGCAGAGAGGCAGGAGAACCAAAAAAGTGAATTCAAGAAAGAGGGAGTGGGTGATCTCAGCTGACGCAGGCAGGTCATAAATGAGAACTGAACACACTGTGTCCATGGTCCTTGACTGTGTCTGTGACCTTCAAGAAGCAGTTTCAGCAGAGTTGGGAGCAGAGGCCAGATTGCAAAGTGTTAAGGAGTGAAGGGAGGAGAGAACTGAGATGGTGCTGGAGGGGTCAGCACACAGGAGGGAAGCTGTTTCAGGACAGGGGAAGACGGAGAAGCTGGAAAATCTACCGGAGAGGGGCTGATGGATGTAGCAAAGCCCTAGGTGGGGGCACGGGACACCAGTGGGGAGTTAAGCTTAGGGGACCTCTAAGCAGGCCCTCCACCACTGAGGCAGGAGGGACAGAAGAAGAAGAATGGAGTTGAGGAGAGGTGGTGGGGAGCATAGATTGGAGCTCAGCCACTCTGGCTGCCATCATCTGCCCAGCCTTCCCCATGCTCAGAAAAGAGACAATGTCAACATGGGCACGCCGCCACTGTATGTCTGGGACCTGAGCTAAGGGACCTGTATGCCCCAGAGCCCGATTACTTTCACGGTCATAATCATGGCCTCCTGACCTGCCATGGGCTCACTCTCTCATTTAGCCATTTGACAATATTTACTGCCCACCTACTGTGTGATAGGTGCTGTGTGAAGTTCTGGGAGTTAGGTGAGTACGAGGGACCACGTCCTGACCTCACAGAGCTCAGCGGGGAGCGGGGAGTACTGTTAAGCAGGCTTTCCCAAGGGGTGGCGAGGCTAGATAGAGGGTGCTACGGAACTTCAGGGCAAGGACACCTCACCTTGGGGAGGGTGCGTGGGGGGAAGTAAAACCAGGGAAGGAGGAGACACATAAGCAGAGAACCAAAGCAAGAGGAGGACGGAGCCGGGAGAACAGAAAGGGCGAGAGCGTTCCAGGCAGCGGGTACAGCACACTCAACGGTGTGGAGGTGAGCAAGAACCTAGTGGTTCCAGAGACTGGGATCCAAAAGGTCAAGATGGCTGGAGAGCAAAGCACAGGACGGCCATCCAAGGGCTGGGGCTGAAGCCATAGGGACAGGGCCAGCATGGGATATTTAGCAAAAAATAGAAAATAAAATAAAATAATTACCTAATCATGAGTACAGGCTTCCATAGGTCTCTATATCCTGGGGCCAAAACAACGGTGTACCATGTGTACACCAGATGAATAAAATCCAAACCCCTGTGGGGGGACTGCCGCAGTGGCTAAATCAGTGACCATCAGAAACACGGAAGGAAGGAAGGAAGGAAGGGCCCGTTCTGGCTTGTCTTAATGGGAGCTGAACGTAACTGACTATATCGTTTTTTCAAGCTGGTCAAATTCAATCCCACCAGATGTCAGGAAACTGAGGCCTGTGAAGAATGATTGACAGAAGGAAACCACATATGAACAGGCCCTGACTGTACCTGACTCACGCTTGCATGCCCAGTGCCATCCCAAGTGTGGACTTCCCAGATGCGCCTTGGCTGTCAATTTAAAAACCACCTGTGGCCTGCATGCCATGGTGGGAAGAGTTTCGAGTCCTGAGGTGTGCTTGGAAGCTGCTCTGAGCCCCGGGCCACCAAAGGGCACAGTTGAGCCCACTCCAGGGCTGATCCTGGTTGTTAACCCCTCCCAGTTCAAGGTGGGATCAGACTGTCCTTCAACAAGCCCACATTTAGAGCCCACTCCTAGAGCAGACGGGAGAAGCTTCCGGGAGGGTCCAAGGACCCTGGAGGACCTGCAGGGGACTGTCAAGTCTCAGCCAGCCTGAGGCTCAGCATCACACAGACTTGTCCTTTGCTCACAAATTCATTTCTATATTTCTACATTTCCCTTTATTTCTTAACAAGACTTCACTTTCCAAAAATGCCAAGTTTATCTCACATGTACCATAGGGTAAAGTTGGGGCAAAAAACCCACGAACAATGGACTAGAAGCTCAATTCCAGGCCCAAATCCACTTTTCTGGCTGTGTGATCTGGAACAAGGACAGAAAGGAGAACATCACAGTCATGAGCTCCTGGGGGGCAGGCACTGGGCTCCTGAACCACCTTCGCGGTGAGGAGTGAGAGCCCCCACTTCCCTGGGAGGGATCAGGGCTCAGGGAGGGAACTAACTTGCTCAAGGTCCCACAAAGAGACAATGACAGGTGGGATTCAAACCCGACCACAAAGCGTGCCAGGCAAAGTCACTTCACCTTTGCGTCCTCACTTCTTCAATTTCAAAATGGGAACAATAATAGGCTATTACGAGAATGAAATGAAGCAATATGCATGAAAACACGTGGTAAACTGAAAGGCATGACGCCCGTGTTAATGTCTTCGCCATGACTCTCCCCGGCAAGGGCAAGGACCGAGCCTCTCCCCTCCCCGCTGTTCACTGCAAAAGGGCAGGTGTGGGAATGACTCTGCCAAACGGATCCAAGGCCTCGGCTCCCTGCCCTCCCTGGCTTGCTTGGCCAATACTCAACGGGATTTATCACATAGTTCCTGGAACATCCTGGATCTGCTAGAACAATGCCCAACCCAGGCCAGCTGTCCTGAAACATCCCGACCATCTTACAGGACGAGCCAGCCGCTGCAGCAGGAGACCTGAGTTGCCAAAAGGACCACTGGCTCAGGTCTGAATGTGACTGAAAATTCACCAGAGCTGTCATGACAGAGGGACGTTGCTGGGAATGTCTCCACTTAGCAGACACTGTCAACACCCAGATGGAAAGCGGCCATGGTGGAGGGTAGGGCCCTCCACCTCCAGAATCCCAGTCTCGGCCTCCAAGGGACAGTAGGTCCAAGTCCACACCTGTCTCTCCCCACTGTCATCCCCCACTGTTCCCTTCTGGGAAGTGGCCTCGTCATCCCACTACAGCTTGATTCACCTAAACGGGACACGCAGGTGGCATAGGCAGGTGGCCCGGCCTCCTCAGGGAAGTCTGGAAAAACCCGGGATGCAGGGAACTAGGCCAAGCTCCCAAGGACTCAAGCTGGGCCTTCTCTGCCACCTTCCAACGAAAGGCACAGGCTTATGCTCTCTCAGGGACCCAAAGGGCAGGGGACGAGCCCTGGGTGGAGAGTCAGGAGCCCTGGGGGCCTAGTCCTAGCATTGCCACCAATTGCTGTAGGACCTTGACCAAACCACTTCCCCTCGCTGGGCCTCAGTTTCCTCATCTGTAAGGGAAAGATCTGGAGCTAGACCACGGAGGCCAATTACAGTACTTGCATTCCATGATGTCATGTATCTTGGTGACCCCTCAGAAAGCCTCACACAGTCCCTAACACAGACCTTCCACAAGCCCTGAAACTGGAAGCAAATTTAAGATGAAACCAAGCAGGAAGCAGGTCTACCTCTCACCTCCTGGGGGTGCCATCACTGCCCTCAGCCTGGGCTCCCAAGGAATTCAGCTGTGGCTGGATGCTCCTTGAACCCACCTGGAAGAAAAAGGTTAAAACCCCACAGGGACTGGGGTAAACAGGGACTCACTGCTTCAGTGGGCTGTCGGACAACAAGGCACCGTGCAGATCCCGAGTTAGGCTGTGAAAGTAATAGCCGCTGGTCCCATACAAGAAAAGTTGCTCAACTCCCTGTCACAGCTTGTCTGCTGGCAGGGATGTCCTTGGTCATGGGCCAAGCACGGGGTCCCTGGGTCCTTCCAGGCAGGCTCACCTCAACCCCAGTGAACAGAAGACTGGGTGGAACACACATCTCTCCAGCCCCTCATGGTGTTGACAGCGAGTTCCAGACAGAGACTGAACCCTGGATTAGACAGGCAAGTTTTGCCACCTTGGAGAAGTCCCTTAGTTTCTGGGCCTCATTCTACTTGCTGTAAAATGAGGATAAGAGTAATAATTGGTTTGACACAAGGGATGAAATATGCAATACGCAGACACATGCTGTACAAACAGCAACAGGGTCGCCCAAATGAACCAGTAATGGTGGAAAAACAAGAGGTGTAGACTTTGACAGTGGTGTGTGGGGGCCAGCTTGCAAGGGCCAATTTTTAAATGTTCGGGAATTTTGCTAGCCAGTTGATGTCACGTTGGTAGCTTGAAATCAGCCACAGCGGGAGTATTTACACCACAGAAGTGGTGTAATACTAAAAATCAGGGCTCTTTTTGTCCAGAGATCCAATTGTTAAACATCTACCAGCACACCTCTGTATATAAATAAGAGTAATGCCACAGGAGTCAGTTTGTTGTTGCTTCAAACACGCCATAACTTTAGACGTCCAAATGAATGTTGGCTACTTCAAGACAGTAAGCTCAGGAAGTCATATTGTTTCCTAACACTTAGAAATGTTTCCATTTCCACAAACATTTATTGAGACCTACCATGTGCCAGACACCAAAGATTCAAAACACAAACAAAAAGAACTCCTTTTCTGAATTGCTTATAGGGTGGTGGAGGAGCGAGAAAGCGCACACGATGGGGCATTCCGGAGTGGAGAAGTCCAGGCCCCAGCTGTGGGGGTCCAAGCCCGAGTCAGTGGGAAGGGCACTTTATGCAGGGAGAATGGCATATGCAAAGGCACAGAGGCATGGGTGATAAGACAACTTTTTAAAGTTCCTAAGAATTGGCTTTGAGGAAGTTTTAGAGTTGTTACATTACAGGGACCATTTATTTTAGCCAAAAGTACATCCCTCACCTTGTCCCCTTCACCAGAATTTAGCACCAACTTCCTTTGGCTGTTCCCAAAACTCAGATCCACTTTCAAGGGGTGGTAATTTGCCCTCACTGAGACCAGCTCCTCAAAGCAAAGGGGAGCCCCCAAAGGCATTTGACAGAAGCAACATTTCTGGAGCGTCTAAGCCCAAACTCCCAAGGTGACTGCCTCAGGTTGCAGCAGACACTTAGATGTAGACGACCACTTAAATTTCCTTCTCATTGCTCAATAACGCTTCACAGGGAACATCGAGCGCCAACTTTTTCTTTTAAGACACGTCCACGTTCTGCCTTGGAGAACGCCAGAATTTGAATTCCAAAAATAAAGGCAAAAAAAAAAAATCCAAAAGTATCCAGACAGAAAAAGGAGGTTACCTTCAAAGGAAGAAAAGTCAAGGTGACCTCAGCCTCTGCGACATTAAACACTAGCAGATAGTGGAACCGGGTCATGAATCCTATGCCAGCCAAGTCATCGTCCACGTGCAGAGGCAACAGACTGTCATTCTCTCATTCACGTGGGTTCAGAAAATATATCACTGACATGCTCGTTTTCAAAAAAATATTTGACAGCACATCAGCTGTCTGGAGAGGAATTAAAATACAAAATACAAAAATGGGAAAGTTGAGATATCATAAAAGAATAGAAAGTGAGCAGTTAACCAGTTAAGTCTAAAAAATAAATTATTGCTGTAAATTTGGTTTAAAATTGGATGTTAACCATTTATATGAAATTCTAGAACAGGTAAAACCAATCTATGGTGAAAGTAGCTTCTGGGCAAGCAGGGACTGACTGGGAAGGGTTAAAAAGAAACTTTCTAGAGTGAGGGAAATGTTCTCTATGGTATAAGGACTTGTGTTACATAGATGTGTACGTGTCAATAATTGTTGAATTGTACACTTAAGATGAGTACATTTCACTGTATGTAATTATATCTTAATAAAAAATAATATCTTGAGTCTTCTAAACTATGAATATGGTATAATTTCTCTTTCTTTAGGTCTTTAATCTCTCTCAGCAATGTCTTATAGTTTTCAGTGTACAGATCTTGCATGTCTTTTATCAGATTTACCATTTCATATTTTTGATGGTATTGCAATTGGCATTATTTATGGCAATTTTTGATTATTCACTGCTCATAAACATAAATACAGTTGATTTTTACATATTGATCTTGTATCTCACAATCTTGTTGAACTCACTAATCAGTTCTAGTGGCTCTTTCAGAGATTCCACCAGATTTTCTTCATAGATGATCATATCGTGAATCAAGACAATTTTACTTCTTCCTTCCCAATCTGGATGCCTTTAATTTCTTTTCCTTGTCTTATTGCACTGGCTAGAACTTCTAGCATGATGGTGAATAGGTGATGAGAATGGACATCCTTGCCTCATTCCCAATCTTTGGGGGAAAACATTTAGTATTTTGCCATTAAGTATGCTGTTAACTATAGGGTTTTGCAGATGTTCCTCATCAGATGGAGGATGCTGCATTCTATTCCTAATTTGCTAAGAGACGTTATCAAAACTGAATGTGAGATCTGTGTCAAATTAATCATTAGGAAAATGCAAATAAAATGCTAATAAGGTACCACTACATACCTACTAGAATGGCTAAAATTAAAGACTGACTATACTAAGTATTGGTAAGGATGTGGAGCAACCGGAACTCTCACTCAGTACTGGTGGGCACATGGTACAACCACTTTGGAAAACAGTTTGGCCGTTTCTTAAAAAGTTAGGAAGGTATCTATGCCAGAGAAATGAAAGCACTTGTCCACACAAAAACTTGTACCTGAATGTTCACAGTTGCTTTATTTGTCATATCCAAACACTGGAAACAACCCAAATGTTCACCAACAGGTGAATGGATCAACAATTGTGGGACATCACACCATATACCAGGAATGAACTATTGACACCAACAATAAGGTGGATGGATCTCAAAATAATTATGCTGAGTGAAAGAAATCAGACCAAAAAAGGATATATAATGTATGATACATTTACATAAAATTATTGAAAATTAAAACTAATCTATAGACACAGAAAGTGGATTAGTGGTTGCCTGGGGACAAGGTTGGGGGTCAGGGAGCGGTAAGAGGAGGGGACATGAGGAAGCCTTTGAGGATGATGGCTACGTCCATTGTGATTGTGGTGATGTTTTCATGGGTGTATACAAGTGGCAAAACTTATCAAATTGTATACTTTAAATATGTGCAGTTATTACAAGCCAATTATATCTCAATAAAGCTGTTTAGAAGTGGAATTACAAAATAATTTTAAGAGAATATTAGTGTTACAAATCATTAAAAGAACATATACAGAACATTAAAAAAATAACAACAGCCATGCTCTGAGATTTTAACCACAGGCAAAGTTAGCAAAGACTAGTAGGTTAGGGAGGTCTTGAAACAAAAGCAGCAAAAGCACTCATTACAAAATAGGGTGTCAAAAGTCAGGGTTTTGATATTTAGAGAAACATCCACTTTTTTAAAAAGTGTGCAGAAACTTCAAGTCCAGCAGAAGTGACTAGTTGGCCACTGGGGCCTCCCATTTTAAGAGGCATCAGTGCCAGTTTGTCACCGGGTGCAGGTATGGACCCACGGGCTTCCCAAGTCACATCCTGTGACTCTTCCAAATATCTAGAGCCAGAAACCGGGTCAGCACCCCTCCTGGGGACATATAAGACCCACCAGCCCCACCTCCCCTTCTCTGCTTTATCCCTGCCTCCTTGATATTTCAACTTAATATCAATCAGTGATCATCCAGCAATCCCACTGCTGGGCGTATAGTGGAAGGAAATGAAATCACTACCCTGAAGATATGTCTGCACCCCCACGTTCACTGCAGCATTATTCACAATAGCCAAGACATGGAAATACCTAAATGTCCATGGACAGATGAATCGATAAGGAAAATGTAAGACAGAAAGATAGATAGATAGATAGATAGATAGATAGATAGGCAGATAGATAGGCAGATAGATAGGCAGATAGATAGAGATACAAATATAGATGATGGAATATTATTTAGCCAAAAAAAAATAGAAAGTAATCCTGCCTTTGCAACATGAATGAACCTGGATGACATTCTGCTAAGCAAAATAAGTCAGACAGAGAAAGACAAGTACTGAATGATCTCACTTACATGTGGAATCTAAAAATGCTGAACTCAGAAACGGAGAGTAGACTGGTGCTTGCCAGGGGCTGGTGGGTGGGGGAAATGGGGAGATGCTGGTCAAGGGGTACAGACTGCCAGTTATGAGATGAGCAAATTCTGGGGATCTAATGCACAGCATGGTGACTGCAGTTAACAATACTATATTATATACTTGAAAGTTGCTAACAGAGTAAATCTTAAATGTTCTCACCACTCAAAAAAAAAAAGACAATTATGTGAGGTGATGGAGGTGTTAACTAACCTTATTTTGTGGTAATCACTTCACAATATATACATGTATCAAATCTTCATGTCGTATACCTTAAACAACATTATATGTTAATTTTATCTCAATAAAGTTGGGAAGAAAAACAAAATGATGAGTGATCTGTGAGTCTGGTAGCACAGTGGACAGGTTCCCATCCATCCTGAGCTTTGAATCTCTTGTCTGAGAAGGCAGAGATTGGCTGCTTTCAAAACTAAGGAGGCACCGCGGCATCCCCCACACGGAAGGACACCCTCCCTGGGGAAGGCGATAAACACAGGGCTTCTGGACGCAGGCGTGGGAGGCAGACACACGCCAAGTGGTGGCTCTGCCATCACTCCTGTGTCCTTGGCAGGATCCACCAGGGTCCTCCAGGGGTTCCCCAGTTAAGGGGGAATGAAAACATCTACCTCTGTATGAAAGGCTTTTGCACAGCACCTGGCAGATTGCGGAGCAATCCTGAAAAAAACACAGTTGTTGTCATTGTTGCTGTTATCATTATTAAAACCATCATTGAGGTGATGGTTGTTAAACTAGCACCTGAGAGCCTGAAGTTTGGTCAATACTCTTTCATTCATTTCTTTTTCATTAATTCTCAAAGCTCTTTCCGAGGCCGTATTAAAATATCTAACATGGTATCTGGTGCACGGTGGGCCCTCAGTGGTCACTGCTCATGCCCTGCCATCACTACCCTTGCCAGGCGGCAGGCACTGGGGACACAAAGATGAACAGGCCCAGGCCCATTCCTCAAGGAGCTCTCAGTCTACCGGAGAGACAGAGGGGAACCCCAAGGTGCCAGGGAACCCGAGGTCAGTGCCAAAGTGACTCCCAGAGGGAAGACACAGGGAGGGGAGGCTAACAGAACCTGGTGACCAATTAGCCACAGCAGTCAGGGGGCATGGAGAGTCCACGATGACTGTCAGGCTGTCGGGCCTGGTTAACTGCAAGAGCCAGGGCATAGTATTGAGAAAAGGCGATCCAGGGAGGCCGAAATTTGGGCAGGAACGTGTAAAGTTCAGTTTGGGTCATGCCGAAACTGATGCAATTTCTTTGGTGGTCCCCTTATCGGTGAGAACTGACAGAATTTGTGGAAGGAGAACAAAGCCAGGGCCAGAGATTTGGGGTGCTCAGGTTAGGTCTGAGGATGGCAAGGAGCCATGGGACTTTGCAGGCATGTGGCCGAAGGAGCCCTGGCCAGGAGTCAGGCAGCCTTTGTTCTAGCTGGAGCACCAACACTTACTAGCCCTCTAACCCTGGGCAAGTTGTTTCGCTTCTCTAGTCTTGGCATCTGCTAAACGCAGGTGAAAATACTCTCTTGCCATTTCACAGGGTGGCTGTGAAGAATCTAGAAGAAATTGAGAAATTGCAGAAGGCTATATAAATAAAAGGGGTCAAGTCCAAAGCTCTCTGTGGGAAAGCTGAGGCTCATGGTGATACAACTCGCCCAGGGCCACACCAGGGTTACTAAGAGCCATGCATCTCCAGTGGCTCTGCCCTTCTGTGATGTCTCAGTTCCCCTGGGTACTTGCTGGTAGCACTTTCTGTGGAACACTGAGCCTCTCTTGGGGCCATCCCAGAAGACCCTCAGACCCCAATCCTGCCTCTGACACAAACAGGCCAGTTACCTGCATAGCCTGGCTGAGGTCAGACTCTGCAGGATATGTTCCAGCCCAGGCAAGAGGCACAGCAGGAACCCACAGCCAGCAGGACAGCCCAGGCCCTTCTGAGTCCACACAGGCAGGGCTGGCAACTGGGAAATGAGACATGTCCAGCTGAGTGTGTGCTCCAAGGAGGTTTATTAGTTTCCACACTGGGGAGCCTCAGGCTCTTGCCCAGAACAAGGAGCTGAGAGCATGCGGATGGGGAAGCAAGGCCACTGCAGACCGACGGGCCTGGCACCTGTGGAGATGGTGATGATCCTGCTTCAAGCACAGCCAATTCACCCCTCTTGCCCTCTAAGCCTCTTCCTAAAGAGGTAGGGCTGTCCCCTCCATAAAGAAATGAGGTCCCCACAGGGTTTCTTGACTCGTCTGACATCTGCCAGCCCCCCCCAGAAATCTAGACCCAGGCCCTCTGTCTGCCTCCCCATCTCGGCCAGCATCAGCGACCACATGTCCAACGTTGTCAGCCTCCCCCTCACCCAGGCAGCCCCTGGCTCACGCCTAGCGCCTGACCACTAAAGTCTGGAGTGAATAAATTCTATCAGGTTCTCCAACTGCTCCTCCAGGCGCTGCTCATCTCCGTGGTTCTCGATGACCCAGTCGAAGCCCCCGAAGTTGTCCAGGCCACATTCTGACTCGGCGTCATCCACCCCTGTGGAGGAGGCATGGCGAGGTCAGGCCCCGTCCCTCCAGACGAACACCAGGCACCGAGGCCAGCTGGCCCCAGATGGAGCCCCATTCTGCCTCCCCTCTGCCACTCCAGGGCCAAGTCACCCACCACAGAGGGCACTTCCTCAGCCCCTGAAACACCAGAATAGCAGGTTCAGCAGCCCATAGCCCCTGGGCACCCACAGAGGGTCCTGCTGACTAAACTCTTTACTTGCCACCACCTACAGAGGGTGGACCGGGTCACCTAAAACCACAGACAACCCAAAAGGGCACTGCATTTTCATGTCATGGGAAGCTGGTTGCATCAATTTCTATCCCTAAATCCCTGACTCAACCCCCTCGGGAGGCAGTACATGCCATTCTCATCTGGCAATGAGAATGGTGACAACAGCATCGACCTGGATGGTCAGCTGTGACTATAAAGTGAGATGATGTGTATAAGGCACTCTGAGCACAGGCCTGGCCTATGGGGGCGCCAGAAGATGAGCAGCCCTTAGGAGGGGTCAGACCCATTGGATCGGAACTTCCCGAGTCAGTGACCCAGGGCAGGAAAGAGGCCTGAGCTGTGACCCCCTGAACTGCCACAGTCCAGGTTCTGGCCTGCACAACTGAGGCTCCGTAGTAAAGCTTCCTCTTGCCCCCCACCCCCATTACTCAAACAGGAGTGGGGTTTGTCAGGCCTGTCCTCCGACCCACTGTCAGCCCCCCACCAGGTTGGAAAGCAAAGGGGAAGGCCCACGGAGGTGGGTCCCAGCCAGACTTCCAGAAGCCCCCTGGCCTAAAGAAGAAAGCCCAGCTAAGGGCACCAGGCCAAGGTCGGGGGAACTGGACCCCCAAGGATACCATCCCCTACCCCAATCCACTTTCTAATCTGGAGGCACTGCTCAGGCCCAGGTCTCAGATTCCCTTTTAAAATCCCTCACTCACTGCCCCACGGCCTGCCGGGGAGAAAGCAGAAGACCTGCAGCACAGGAGTGGGTGGCTGGTGGACACGCGGGGTGGCCGGCCCGGGCGCCGGGCCTTGGGCGCAAAGGTTGTAAGCTGCTCACCTGGAGTGAACACCCAGCCCCGCTGCTGTCGGCTCTGCTCCAAGGCCACCACTCGGATGGTCTGCGTCATAGCCCCGTAGGTCTCCTGAAACCACTGGATGTCAGACACCCTCCGTGTGTCACTCACGAGCTGCAGGGAAGGGACACAGACAGGTGACCAAAAGGACATGATGTAGGGAGCAGCAGGGCAGTGGCGGGGGGTGAGGGGAAAAGAGGGGAGACCCAGCCCCACTCCGTATAAGCAGGAGTGCAGGGTTAGGAGGGGGTTCTATAGAACCCAGATAAGTGTAGCCCCATTCCCCATTATCACCCAACCAGCTGGGACAGACCTCCCTCCTCCCTTCAGGCAGCCCTCCCTGATCACTGCAGCCCACAGCCAGCTCTGCCCACACTGTCTTTGCCATGGTCACATGCGTGTGCTGTGGTTGTGTCAGTCCTTGCTGTGCGGAAGAGGCCTCATGCTTTGAAGTCAGCTCAGCCAGTCCAACTCACTCATTCCACAGATGGGCAAACTGAGGCCAGAAACAGATACTCTAACTGGTCCCTGCCCCCAGCATCTTTTAAAGCATAAATGTGATTTTTGTCAGTCCTCTGCCCTAAACCTCTCAAAGGCTTCCATCATTCTAATAAAATCCAAAGCTCTCACCCCAATTTACAAGGCCCTACAAGATCCAGCACCTGTTCCCCATCGTCTTCCCCTCATTAAGACCACTGCAGCCCACTCACCTCCTCGCTGTTTCTCAAACATGCCAAGCACATCTCCTCCTCAGGGCCTTTGCACATGCTACTCCCTCTCCCTGGATAATCACAAAGTAGGTACCCTCACTTCGTGGAGGTCTCTGCTCAAAGATCACGTCCTCAGAGAGGCTTTCCCTCCCACCCTGGCTCCTTTCCTGTCCCTCTCGATCCTGATATGCTGTTTATTTTCCTCTGAGCACTAACTACTCTCGAAATCATCACTATTTACTAGTTTGTTTGTGTGTTTATTGTCTGTCTGCCCTCCCCAGGGTCAGCTCCAGAGGGGAAAGGGCTAGGCCTCATTCACTGCTATCTCCCTGGCCCTAGTGCACCATCTGATACACAACGAGCACGCAGGCGCATATGTTCAATGAGTGAATGAATCAGGGAATAAAGGGCCCAGCTGTGCTTGTCCACACAGCTGATATGTTCACTCACACAATTAGTAAATAGGTATTAGAGCAAGCACCCACCGGGTGGCGGGTGCTGTGCTAAGCGCTGGGGATAGAGTGGTGAGCAAAACAGACCTGGTGCCTGCCCTCGAGGAGCGTACAGTCTAGTGGGAGAGACAGACGCTAAACACGCAGCTTTACTAATAACCGCGTCATCAGTCATACCAACAAGCATCTCAACCTTAACACCGCCAGGGCAGAACTCCTGATTTTCTCCCCGCGCCTTCCCTGTCTCAAAAATGACAACTCTATTTGTTCAGCTGCTCAGAAGAAAATCCTTTGCACCATCTCCTATTCTCACACCCCATAGCCAACACACCGGTAAATCCTACTGGTTCTATCTTCAAAATCTGTGCAGAATCAACCCCTGCTCTCCACTCTACCACCACTCGGAGCCAAGCCACAGCCACTCTGCCTGTCTTCCAGAAAGATCCTCAACCTGGCCTCTCTGCTTCCACTCTTGCCCTTCCCCCAGCAGTCAGGGGGAGCCTTTTAAACCTTACATCAGATAATGTCGCTCCTCTGCTCAAAACCCTCCAATGAGGCCCCATCTTACTCAGAGGAAGTCCAGGTTCTTCTGAAGAACCAGTACCATCAGACCTCACATCCGCCACTCACCCCTCACCCACAAATATCCATTCGGCTCCCTCTTCTGTCAGGTCCTACTCAAGCGTCATATCAGCGAGGCCTTCCCAGATGCCCTGAAGAAAACAGCAACCCAGCCCCTCACACCTGTGGCCTGCTTATTTTGCTTAGTATTCATCTCCACCTGACAGGTTCTGTACCAGGGCCTAACTCCCTCCATCCCCAGCTATAAGGTAAGCTCCCTCGCATTTCTGCACTGATGTATGCCCCCATCCTCTGGACCCACGCCTGCTACAAGCGGACACTCCTGGCTGCCGGAATGAATGAGGGAGGAAAACAGTGAGGTGCTGTGAGAACACCCAATGGGGAGCTCCAGTTAAGGCTTGGGTGTCAGGGAAGCCTTCCCTGTGAGGTGCCAGGTAAGCCAAGCTGGCCCTAACCAGGCGAGGAGGGAAAGGAAGGGCAGTGCAGGCGGGCAGAACACGTGCAGAGGCCCAGGTTCTGGAAGGAGCCTGATTTATTTGAGGAACAGAGGGAAGGCCGGCGTAGATGTAGCTTAAGGAGTGAGGAGGCTAAAAGGATACTAGGAGCCAATCAATGAAGGCCTAGAAGTCCATACTAAGGATTTTGGTTTTGTTCATCAGAACAACAGGACAAAGGCTTCTAAAGAGAAGAGTGACGTGAGTTGGTTTGTTTTTAAAAGGTCACTCTGGCTGCTGTGTGGTGAAAGGATCATAAAGGACAAGAGCCAAAGCCGGGACCAGTGTGGGGGCCACCACGATTGTCCAGGGGGGGGACGGCAAGGGCTTGGACCACGGAAGTGGCAGTGGAAATAGGGAAATAGACACATTTGAGATTATTTGGGGAAAGGCGGAGAGCTGGAGAAACGGGTTTTCTTAATGCCGCATAGACCGCTTACCCAGACCGGCTGGGAGACGCCCTCCACGATCTTCCTGCAGAAGAAGCCGGGGTCAGCCTGGCGCTTCTCCTCGCCCCAGCGGATCATGTCCCTCCGATAGGCCTCCTTGTAGGTGCTGGCATCCAGGAGTCTCTGGAAGTTCAAGCCATGTTCCTGCCAAAGCACATATGTCTATGCCACCAGCCTTTGAAACTCGCTGGTCTCTCCTGAAACGGGGGAAGAGCCATCCCTTCCTTGCCCGCCTCCCCCAGGATGATGCAAGGACTAATGATATTTGCACCAGGACAGAGGCCTGCAAGGGAAAGGGCCCTAGAAACTAAGAAATCTCAGACACTGGCAGATGGAAGAAAGGTCACAGGATAACCCAGAAATTGTTTCAATTTTTCTTTTAAATGTGTGATGTGGTTTTCTCTTTCACAACGGTTTTACCTTCCCAATTATTTCTGGCTTAAACTAATCCTGAAATTAGTTTGCATCCCCTGGGCACAGGCTTAACCTTCAACTAAAGTGGGAAATCTGAAAACACTGCATTCCATGCCCTTCCATTACCTCTTCTGGCATTGCTTGCCCCCATCCCAAAGTCCAGCAGGCGCGGCTTCCTCATCTGTCTCCTCTCCCTCACCCCCTTCCTCATCCCCAAATTCCTAGCACCTCCACTGAAACACCATCACTCCTGGGGCCTCCGACCCAGAGGGCAGGAGGGGCTGCTCTGACCACCCTGGGGAGCTGCTTGCAAAACTGGCCTTCCCTTCTCCAGGGACACAGACAAGCAGGAGGGGTCCATCCAGAGGGCCCCAGGACCAAAGGGTCTGAAAAACATCACTCACTTCAGGTTCTAGCCCCCCCCCCCCCGACTAACTCACGGCAGACTGAGGGGGTCGTGACCAGCCAGTCAAATCACCCACCTTGCCCTGTTCCAAGGTGAGGCTAGCAGCCACCTCCTGTTGGTAAACTAGTTTGCCAAGTTCTACCACAGAGCCACCAGGAGCATTACGGTCTGCTGGTCAATTATATTTCCCATTGCGACTTAAGAAACCAACGCATTAAGATTTCATTTTGGATTTGTTTTTAGTGGAAGTGGGGCATGGAGTGGCGCTGGACTTCCAAACAGCAGGGGCAGGCTGGCCTATCAGAGTCTCCTATGGAGGTTTTAAAAAGGCAAACTCCTGCTCACCCCACCCCCAGCCTGGCTCACAGGTCCGCAGTGGGGCCTAATCTGGGAACTTTGGAAGTAGATGAGTGGTTTTCAAACCGCTCCTCGGAGCCTTGGGGCTCCTCGGAAGTGCCCAGGACCCACTGAGGAAGGCTGAGAGCCCCCTGCCACCCTCTTTCCTCCTGCCTCTACCCCCAAGAGTCGCTCTCAGTCTGTCTACTGGATACAAGGAACTTGTGCATCCAATCTCATTCGGGAAAGGTTGCTACTAAAAAAATTTGAGAACCACTGAACCTGTTATGCCCAGGAGCCCCCAGGCTGCCATCCTATGAATGGGTCTGTTTAACTCGTGGGAGAAGACCCAATGGCACAGGAGAATGCTTCCCATGGAGATGGGGCTGTCGGACGGAAGACAGGGACAAATTCATTTTGTGTGGCCCCACAAGGCCAGACTCAGGCCAACCGACTGAGGGACCATGAGCACCTGGAAGGGCACACCCAGAGTCAAGGACGGAAACGTAAGCGATGAGGGGACTCTTCCTCGTGTGGGAAGCTGATCTCACCCTCCAGGTTCCCTTTTTGAAGTCTAAGGACCTAAGAATTCCTGTTTACTTTTTACAATCCTTTTTGTTTCAACCTACATGGTTCAAAATTCCAAACATACACATTCGTTTATAGTGAAAAATCTCTCTCCGACCCCTGTTCTCCAGCACCGTAGCTCCCCTCCCCGGAAGCAACCAATGGTACAGTCTCTTAGGAATCCTGCCCAGGGTTCTACACGTCCCCAACACCTGGAACGGTGCTGAACACATGCAGGCACCTCATAAATATTTGCTGAATGGCGGAATACAGGAGCAAATATATTTACAATTTTTCCCCATTTTTATACAAATGTAGCATTCTCTATACACTGTTCTACATCTTGCTTTTTTCACTTAACACTATATCTTGACAACTCATGTGACTGAATTTCTAAGGGGAGAATTCCAAGGGCTGTGGCAGGCCAGCTGAGGGGGTGATGTGTGGTGTCGTATTTTTTTGAGTAAAGGGACTCATGCAGACCTTTATGTGCGAATAACACAGCAAGAGAGCTGCCAACTCACGTCCACAGCCTTTCCTGGACACACTTTCTTGAACACGGTCTGAGGAGGTGGCCTGAAGTGAGTGAGGCCAATGGGAAAGAAGCTTAAGGTCAAAATGCCCCCAAAAGGTCCACCCCCAGAAAACCAAGTGCTGTCCACCACCCCGCCAGCAGTGGTCATAGGGACCCGGCCAGTGACTCAAGCAACAGCACAGCCCGGGAGCTGGCTCCTTCCGAGCCACCAGATGCCACAGAGGGACCACCTACCTGAGCATACTGCTCCTTGAGTGGACCCGAGAGCCGGAGGATGGCACAGACATCAGCTCCGAGTCTGTGGGACAGGCACATCCGAAACCAGTTAACCTAGAGTTTCCAGGCCCCAGGAGAGAAGTCCAGAGGGTTGAAGTCCCATTTCTGCTACTGGTGTCTATGTGACTCTGTCAGGTCTCAACTTCTCTGATCCTATTTCCTCATCTGTAAAATGGGGTAACAGTCTCTGTTCTGTCTCCCACAGGATTATTCTGAAACTCGAATGTGAAAGAGCCCTGAAACTAACAGGTCAAACAAATAAAATGATAATTACAGTGTGACCATCCATGCCTGGCAATACTCCGGCTCGATTAGTTACTGCCAGGCCCCTGAATGAGTTGTCTCACAGCCAGGGGCATTTCAGTCTCAACCGACTTGGTCACCACAGCATAAATCATTCATTCATTCAGTTGTTCAGTTTATTCAACCCACCATTTGTCAGGTACAGTGTTGGGATCCAGGTGACACAAATGTGAATAAGACACGTGATTCCTGCCCTGATCTGAGATGCTCACAGATTCACTTAACCACTGACAGGGTGAGAAAGGCGTTCTTATTTCCACGGTTCAGATGAGGAAAGTGAGGTTGAATGAGAACTGATTCACCCAAAGCAACCGTGCAAGTAAGGAGGGCAAAACTGGGAAAATGATAATAGCCAACATTTAGTTCCTGCACCTTTACTAGGGCTCAAGAATTGCTCCAAGCCCTTCACATGCATTATCTCATTCAATCTTTGCAATCACCCTATTATTATCCCCATCTCACAGACGACAAAACTGAGGCACAGAGTAGATAAGAAACTTCTGCAAGATCACATGTGAATAAGTGGTGAGTCAGGATTTGAATCCCAACTGTCTAATTCCAGAGCCTGAGCTTCTGACTTCTGTGTTTGGGGACGAGGAGAAATGTAACTTAGGAAAAAGTGGTGGCTGCTTCGTGGTGAGATATTCAGGTGGCACCCCCTGCCCTGGGCTACCCACAACCTCTTAGAACCCCTGTGGTGCCCAAAAGCAGCCTCCTGGTACCCCCTGCACACTGGCCTTCAAGAGGAGAGAAGCCCCACTACACTTTCTCCCTGGCTCCTCTGCTCTCCTCGCCCAGGCCCAGCAAAAATACTCCCACACGGAACATCTCGCTTTGGGAGAAAACACTGAGCCAAAGGCAGTGAGGTAAAGCAGAAAGAACTCATTCCTTGGAGCGAGACTAAAGCTCAATTTGAGTCCTGGATCTGCTGATTACTTTGCATCGCTGGCAAGTTTGGGGTTGTTATTTTTCGTTTCTTATCTTTTCAGAGCCTCAGTTTCTTCATCTGTTAAATGGAGATACTGACCAGTAACACCACACAGCAACTACAGACAGGTTTTTAGGGTTAAATGAGATTATCTATGCACACAGCGCCTGGCACACAATAAAGGGTCAATAAACCCCAGGTATCAGGTGATGCGCTGGGCAAGGAGGTGTCTTTGGAGTCAGACACTACCGGGGTGTGGTCTCAGGCAAATCCTTTATCTGTGTCTCAGTTTGCTCACCAGTAACAGATTAGGAATAGTGTATAAAAAGTAAACAGTGCCTTGATAGTAACTGTTATTAATGCTTCTTGGAGACAGAGGCCTACAGCTTAGTCTTTGGAGAGGTGGCCGCCTGGTTCGTCGAGGTGAGCATGTGTAGACTGCTGTTTTATGTGACAGTGACAATCCTCCACCTCCTGCCGCCCAGCGCTCGCCCCGCCCTGCAACCCGAGGACCCCTACTCCAAAGCTCACGCCATCACCCCGAACACACCCCCCCCGTGTCACGTGATGCGGGGATCACACCACCCTCTCCCCCTCCTTCCCCGCCCCACGGACACCTGCTCTGCAGCGCCTCGGTCACGAAGTCCTTTCCGGATTTCCTCTTCCCGCTGAAGAGGAGCACCAGCCGCGGGGCGCCTCCCAGCGGGGCCATGGGGCCGCCACGCTTTGCGATCCCTGAAGTAGGCACTTCTCCCAACCCCTTATATCGGACCATCCGGCGCAAAAATGGACGCGGCCACTAGGTGGAGCGGCGACCAGGAGATTCCGCCCCTGTCTTCACAGCTGTAGAGAGGACTGTCAGCCCGCATTTGTGCTTCTGTACATTTTAATTAATGTCTAAAAATTTAAATATGGGGAGAAAGAAGGCTAATTCCCAGGGCAGCCTGCTCCCGTAAAGAAGCTCCCCTACCGGGACTCACATAGAACAGTCCAGCCCCGCCCGGAACCCGCCGTCACGGCCCCGCCTCCTTAGCTGACACAGAATTGGACGCAACTATTTTCCTCCTAGGGGGATGATGTCTTAAAATTTCCTCAGGTGAACCTCACATTGCCTTGCACACAACCCTACAAACATTACGGGAAAAAGAATAAACGTGATAATGTTGAAGAAGTTTTCAAAGCTTCCTTTTTATTTGTGCATTTTAGTGCATGTGCTTAGGCAAATCTGTATTTGCCCTACAGTCAAAATGGGTCTTTCTAGAGATGAAACGAGGCAATAACGCAAGAGGGTTGTGTCTGGTGACGTCATACTGGGGGAGGAGCTTAGTCGAACAGACGCTTTTTAATTGTTAAACAGGTTTTATAACTGGAGAAGTCACGGCAGTTCGGCTCTTTAAGCCCAGCGAGAGAGCTGACTTCCCTTTTCTAGCCGCAGCTTCCCCTTCAAAAGTTTTCGGAAGGGAGAGAGCTGGGAATGACGTAGGGGACATCAACAGAATAGGTTAAAAAGCAGCTTTGAAGCCACCCTTAGGCAAGATTACCTAGTTTTATCCGGAGGCCAGCTCCCAGCAGGAGTTGGAGGGGCAGAAGTAAGGGGGGTGCAGTAAGGTCCCCTCCCGGAACCCCCAGGGCAGCCTCTGCCCGCAGCACCCGGCAGCTGGTCCCAGTCGAGGAAGTGGAGTTGCCTGGAGCTTTGACTCGCTGCCTGCATTTTTCCGAGCTCTTCAAAACAGAGCCTGCTACCCATTACTACCTCCATTTTAGGAGCTATAAAGTCATGTAAAGACAAGAAATAAGGTGGGAAGACCTAGCATTGATTTCCTGAATATTCAAAAGATGGCAGAGAAGCTAAGGAAAGAATGGTCAATGGTCAGATGCAAAAAGAACAGACTTCAGGGAGGTTTTTGTTTTGTTTTGTTTTAAGCAACTCTGAAAGTGCTGTGTTCAGAAGGTAAGACCGAGTTAACGCCACTGAGTTTTAATCCCATGTTGACACTTCGCAGGAATGTGACGTTCTGCAAGTCACTCCTTCATGGGTGCTAATGCTCACCTCAGGGGGTTGCAGTAAGAAGGAGATGAGGAAAGGAGATGTTAAAGTATGATAAAAAACATTTTGTAAAATTCTCAAGTATCGTCCCAATGTGGAGTTATTTATTCTGAGCACGTTGTGATTTTAGAGCTGTGATTCAGCATAGGGTCACATTCCAGCTCACCAATTTATTACTCCACGGAAGCTGGAATCCCTGCTCTCCAGCAGAGACTGAAAGGATTACCTGCCCTCACACTCCTGCCTCCTGAGTCCACTAGGAAGAGTCAGGACTTCCTTCCAGAGTCTCTTCCCTCACCTGACACAGACCTTCCTCCCACCCTGGAATTCCCAATCGGTGATCAGAAATATCCTAGCCTCTTCTCAGAAGCTTCACTCCTGCCTCACCTGAACCTCGCTGTCCCCTACTGCCCTCACGAGCGGAGGCTCAATTTCCCCCCAGCCCTCGCACCTCAGCTTAGACTTTGCGTCTGGCCTCCCTACCTCTCTGTTTCCCCTTCTGGACCATTACTCCCCAGCCTCTTAGAAAACTCTGGCCCCTTTAAGGCTCATACCACCTGGCTGAGCTCCTCGTGTCCCCTCCTCAGTGGTGACAACCACCAGTCCTGGGGGTTGTTCTCTTTTACTCAGCCACAGGCTCCTGCTCTTCTTTTCCACCCAGTTCCTGTCATCATTCTCTGTGACTTCAGCCCATCTCTGTGTGGTCAGCCCATCCAACACGCTGACCACTCAATGACCTGGCCTCGGACATCCAAAGGCTTTTTCCTCCTCTCCTCCTCAGACACCAGCTCCCATGGACACACCCTGGGCCCTGTCATCACCAGAAGCCATTCAGCCTGCAAATTCACATGCTCAGCCACCTTACCCTCCAAGATTCTCTGCTCCAATACTCCCCCAGAGCAATGCTTCCCTCCCAGGGCCCCCACTAGCCCATGGACCTCTTTACAGTATATAACATCTGCTCTTCCTTCCTTCTGCAACCAAGGGGAACATCAAATAAGTGGATACGTGTGGAAAACTTTTGTAAGCTGTAGAGGGCTGCATAAAGGTGAGGCACTATTTTTAGGGTAGAAGGGCTGGGCTCTGCTAAGGGTGAGGCAGGAAAGTGGAGGGGAGCAGGATTGTCTGATGAGCAGAGACAACCCAGGAAGGGAGTGGCCAGAGTTCTTGGGGATGCCAGACACGGTGGCCTCATGGAGGGGTCCAGAAGGTGATGCTTGAGGAAGCCAGTTGACCTCAGACAACAGAGACAAGACCCCCAGCACTCAGGAACACAATTACCCCTAGGAGTCACCCCTCACTAAAGGGGCAAACCATTTAAAGAGAGATTTGCCTCACCGACCGAGAGGGCAGCTTGGAGGTCAAATCTAGGCCTGTTTGAAGGAATCCTGCTCACTGTATTAACACACCCAGAGACAGCCTTAGCCTGCAGGGGGTCTGCTTATAGAGCTCTGCAGAGCCTGGAAGAGGGAGGACTGGGCTTTGTCAGTGCCCCTCCAACCCTGCCCAGGCAGAGGGAGCCTGCAGGGGGTGCCAAGGTCTGCCTCTCCAACGTAAGCCTGTCCCATAGTGGAACCAGATGCCATCCGGGCTCAGTGACACGACCAGTTACCCTTGCTTCAACTCCACACTTCTGATTCCAGTTTATCTTCCCACGGTCATTGCCCAGCTGATCCAAGCACTCCTCTCTGCCAGTGCTCGTAAATGTACATGTGGCTTCCTAATTCGGCCTGACTTTGTTTTTACCAAAAGGGCCTGACTGTGGCTGTTGAGCACACATTGTATATCTACTTAGACATTTCCTATGGCCAGAACAAAGGCCCTTGAGATAAAGGTGCAACTTCCCCCCAACGTAGGCATTTCCTTAGGGATAAGCATCTTTCCTTAGGCGAGGAACTGATTGCTGCACTCATCTTTGACCACCCAGCTCACCTGTGACCACTCAGCTGGAGACAACAGACTGCCACCCTGCTGTGGTCTCTGAGACAGAAGACCTACCTGCTGTTTCCATCAATCGCTGTGCTGACAAAGCAGACTCGTGACTATTGTAAAAGGGACATTTCAATCCTATGTGAAACATCCTCTCTGGGGGTATATAACCACTCTGTGCACTCCACTTCTTTCGTGCCCTTTCTTCCTTCGGGAAGAAAGGCCCTGGGTTATAATCCTCAGATTTAAGCTCAGAATAAACTCACTCAAATTAAAAAAAAAAAAAAAAATGTACATGTGGCTTGTGAATCAGCCCTCTGTGTTCAACGACCATTGCTTCAGGGGCAATGGAGCCTCGCAGACGAGGGACAGAATGGGGTGAGAGGTGTAAAGAAGTGGTACAACAGGGAAAGAGAAGAGGGGGAGTCTGAGTCTTTGGGGTGCTGATGGGAGAGAAGTCTATTCATTCATTCATTCATTCATTCAACATGTATTCAGATGTCTAAAACGTGCCAGGTACTGCCAGAGACGCAACAGTAAATGAAAAAGGGCCTGCTCTCAAAGAGCACCCATTCTCATGGGAGACAGGCAATTACAAGACAGCTTAAAAATGGAGCGTGAGAGACTTCACCCCAAAATTGGAGAGGGAAAATTGACATGAATTAACACTTGCCGGATGCTCTGATTATAAGCTGGAAATGGCTCTAACTATGCAAACGCCTGCAATACCCTTCCCATCTTTTTTCTGTAAAACACACTCCAACTTACACTTCGACACTGAGCTTGTCTTGACTCCCCCCATGAGCCTTCCCTGCCTGACCCCGTCTGCCTTAGATACCCGTTTCCTGTGCTCCTGCTACACCCCGGACTCACCCTATCGCAGCATCTTACACGACACTTCGATCAATTCACTCATCTCTCTCCCTTACAGAGCCAAGAGTTACTATTTATGGAGCATTTACGATGTGCCAGACTTTTTGCTGATCATATGACATAAACACTGAGACCACTGAGCCTCATTATAATGAAGAGATTTGCCCAGGAATTTATCGAATAGATGCGTGTACATGTGCTCCCTCCCTGGGGTCCCACTCCAGGGAGAAGGGGCAAAAAATTCCAAACCAACCAACCAAGAGGCAGAGCCTTAGGATCCCACTCCTCTCCTGACCCCCTCCCCAGATGCTTTCAGTGCCCAGGGAGGGGGAAGCCAGAGAAAACATCAGGTCGGCCAGCTCTGACTCTGCAGGATTCTCTAGCTTTTAGAAATGCTGCAGGCAGATGTCCCTGGAGGAGAGAGGCTGCTCACTTGAGGTGGTGCCAGGGTACCATCCAACCTCTCACCGGCCGCTACAACCCCTCCGGCACACCAATGTGGAAAGCTGGGCTCTCCTGTTCAGTCCTTGGTCTACAAATTATTTCCATCATTAGGAGGTAGACATATTACCTTCATTTTTATGGCTGAGGAGACAAAGGCACCATTGAATGAGCACAGCCAAGATAAATCTTGAGCGATGTGTAAATTAATATCAACTCATCTACAGACATGCCTCTAGCAGTCACAGAGCATTTACTATAGTTTGTAAATACTTTTAACTTCATATTCTTGTTTTATCACATGCATAGTGTAGGCAAGCAAGGATCCTCCCATTTTCAAAAGAAACAGTCTCCAAAACTTTAACTAACATCCCCAAGGATGGTGGCTACCGAAATCCAGAATACAATGAGAGAACAGAGATTTTTTTCAGAACAAAGATTCATAATTTAGGGAAATATTTTTGTTTTTCTATTAGATAATTTTGTAGCGAATGTAAACCTTGGAGCTGGGAATTAATCCCATTTCAACTACTGTTAAAGAGTGATTGGTTTCATTTTACTGTTTTTCAACAATCTTGGTGATAAAGGTTGAGGTTTATTTTCAAAAGGAGATTGAGAGACTTGTCTCAAAGTCAGGAGCTAGAAATGGTGGAGCCAGGCCCGTTTCCAGCCAGGGTGGCCCCCTGGACACGCAGGCCCTGCCTCGGCAGGAGTGGTGACCCCTTCCCTGTGTTTTTACCCCCAGTGCTCTTCTCACCCTTTACCAGGCTGGTGGAAAGCAAATCAAGTGGTGCCAGCCCAGGGCCAGGCACAGGGTAATGCTCCAAAAATGACTGATGAATAAATGAATGGGTGAATGAATAGGGGCTCTTTCGGGGAGAGTTGGGAGGCCAGGACTTCACTCCTGGGCCAGAACGGTGCTTTGTGGGTATCCTCAAGGCTGAGACCTCATACCCAGTTGCTCTGGTTCCTGGGGCAGCTCCGGGAGGCCCCTCCCTCCCATCCCAGTCCTCAGCAGGTCCAGCCTCCTGTCTCTCCTGCTGCTGCCCCCCTGTGGCCACTGCCAGGCATCTCTGCAGAAGGAGCCCTGAGCCAAGTCAGCGCTCATGGACAGGACAAGGAAGAACCTGTCTTGTAGCAAGCAGCTCCCCCAGAGCTCACCTCAGAGCCTAAATTCCAAGCTTGAAGAGCCAGAGAGAGGAGGAGAGGGGAGGGAGGAGGACCAGGGGGACTCAGTCAGGGGTCAGCAGCCCTGGGCTCTGGTCTCCACTCTGTCCCTAGCAAGCTTTGTGACCTTGGACAAGTCACTTCCCTCTCTGGGCCTCAGTTTCCACCTCTGAACAACAAAAGTGGTGGACTCATGCTCACGAAGGGCCCCTCCAAAGCTGGCCTTCTCCTGTTCACAAGCTGGGATCAAGAAGGTAGCAAGTGATGGCTAGAGAGGACATTCCTCCAGGGCCAGGTGCCCAGGTAGTTGAAGTGGGGGGGTGCACAGGCTCAGGGAGGAGGAGTCAGCTAAAGAGACCCACAGATGGGAGCTCAGCTGTTGCTTCCAACCTCCGGGTCAGCTTGGGGTGGGGGAGTGGCGAGCAGTGGTCCTGGACAATTCAGATGCGCACTAGTGTCCTAAGGGCTGCCTGGGGGCCAGTCTTCCTTCATGTCACTATCCAGCTATGACGGGACCTTAGGCAAGTCACCTCATCTCTATCTCAGTTTCTTCATCTGTAAAATAGAGATAGTCATGGTCTTACCTTCTTCCAGGTCTACTTCTCAGTGAGATAAGAGGGACAGAAGGGCTCTGAGAAGTTCGTGGCCCAAGTAGGTGAGAGGGGTGGCCTGTTTCTTTGCAGGCCTCATGTCACTCTTTCTGCCCTGGTCCCTCCCTACACAGCTGCCTCTGCAAGGGCCCCAAGGCCACATTCCAGATGCACAAAAGCATTTATGGTTCTCTGTTGGGCAACTGACCTTCCAAAGGGGGCTGCTGACACTTTCTCTCCACAGCGCGTAGCTTCACGTCTCTGCCTGTCCTGCCCCAGTTGGTTGACCTGGCCCTTTGATGCTGGAAAGCGTCCCAGTGATGACCTCAGTGGACAAGTCACTCCCCTCGGCTGGGCGCCTCCCCTCAGGCTCAGTAAAGGTAAGTGTCCCACGCTAGTAAGAATTTCTCCAAAGGGGCCCTGCCCTGGGGAGGAATTGTGGGTGGAGGGGGCACAAGGACCAGGAGGTGGGGACGTGCACGTTGGTGGAGCAGAGAGTGAGCTGCTGGGAGGCTGGCTCTATTCCCAGGCCCATGTCCTGCAAAATCAAGCCCAGTGCTTTCCTTCCCCCTCCCCCGATTCCCTACAAAACCTGCTTCACCTTTCCTCCTGCTTTCCCGGCACTGCTTGAAGATGCAGTCATCCACTGTCACAAGGCTGAGAAGCTGAGTGTGTCCTTGACTCCTCCCACTCCCCTGTCCTTGTGCCATCCAAGGCCAAGCCATTCTAATTCACTGCTCTAAATGTCTTCTCTCTCCCCGGGCTGTTGGCTGATACCTCCTACCTCCCTCCAATTTCGTATCTCTCCATTCCCTCCCTCTGGCTGCCAGCTACACTGCACCCACATGTATCTTCCCTCACACAGGCACCTCCGTGCCCCCCAAATGCCTCCAGTGGCACCCTTCCCATTTCTTATAGTAAAGTTGCCCCGGAGATTTGCAGGCAGGCCTGTAGGAACATGTGCTCCCTCATGAACAGGAACTTAACCATCTGGCCACAAGCCTGTTCCACTCGCACTCAGGCCTCACCTTTGCCCAGCCTGAAATCCCCTCCCCCATCACTGAAATCCTATTATCCTTCAAGGTCCAGCTCAAAGGCGACACCTCCTTCCTCTTCACCCCTTTGGCTGACTCCTCCTTAGCACTATTAAGAAAATACTTTTAAAATTCTGCTTTATGTTGAACTAATCCAGTTAGCCAGAGGGGCAAGGATTGGGGTCCCCACGGCACCTAGTGCAGCGTTGGGACTTGAATGCTAGTTAGCATCTTTTCCCTGCCAGCTCCTGCTACGTGGTTTGGGAACCAACACCCTCTCTCCTCCTCTATCAGTTGCTCACAGAGACTCCAGTTTCCCCTTAGAGATTAAGTAAAATAAAAATAACTACTATTTTAGACAGTATTGTACAGTTTGAAAATGCTTTTCATTTATCTTACAGTGACTCATTTCATTCTCACAACAACCTATGAGGGACGGTGTCTACAGTCTCCACTTTAATGAAGAGAAAGCTGAGCCCTACAGCGAGGATGGACATCATGCCCCAGACCCACAGGTGGGCAGTGGTGGAGACCTGAGACTGGGTTTTCTGACTCAAAGCTTGCCCAGGCCAAAGGTCTAGTTAGAAGAGAGCTGGGCTGGGCCTCCATCTGGCCCAGGATGAACGGGTGAAGGACAGGGCCTATTCTGGAAGCCAAGGGCTACCCAAGAGAGGGGCAGCACCCTTAAAGGAAGGCCCGCAAGGGGAGGGGTAGGGAGCACCGACAACTCAACAAGAATTGGTTGACAAGGGGCTTCTGCGGCTCAGGCGGCTGAGTGGTGAAAGGGGAGGGGAGGGACTGTTGTCTGGGTTTGGGGGCAACAGCCCCCACCCCCTCCCTGCAGTGTCCCTACTAGACCGGCTGTGAGCATGAGAAGTGTGAAGGGACCAGGAACACCTGCAGCCCAGAACAGGACTAGATGAGGAGATGTCCCTGCATCAAGGTGGCCCTTGGAGGTTTCCATGGCAACAGCTATGGAGATGCCAGTCCCATATCTGTCCTTGGGCCCAGCAGAGAGGGCTAGGAGTGGTTCTCAAAAAGAACACATGCCTCTCAAGGAGCTTATAGGGGTGGTACAGGCTTGAAGGTGACCCACCCCCACATGCTAACCACTACCCCCACCCCATCACCCCAGGATGGGTGTGAGTGGAAGGCAGTGGGGAAAGGCTGGGCCTGGAGGACCTGGGGAGGCAGGGAGGATGGGAGAAGTCCCAGGGGAGGTCACAGCTGAAGGGGCATTACTGAGAGAAGGCCCTGCTGAGGGCAGTGGAGAGATGGCAGCTGGAGGTGCCTGGGAAGGGGAGCGAGGCTGAAGAATGAAGGGCACAGATAGGAGAAGAATAGCAGGTTGGGAGACAGCTGGGAAATGAATTTGGGGGGCTGGCCAAAGGAAGCAGAATGTTTCCCTTTGAGAGGGAAAGGGCCAAGAGGGCGACCCCTAAATCCAGCGATTCCCCCAAACGGCCCCAGAGCTGAGCTCTTAGGTGGGGGAGCACCCAGAGGAAAGGGCAGAAAAGCCAAGTGCTCAAAATACCAAATATTTACACTGGAAGGACCCAGACCGGACCCTGGGAGCCAGCAGGGATGCTGGCAGAGTCCAGGGGGTCTACCCACAGGCTTACCCCAACCCCCACCCAGCCAGGAGCTGTCCCCAAGCCCTTGGGAAGGACGGAGTACTGTCCCCCAGCTCCAGCCTCCCTTGGCTCATCTCCATCCGCTGATCTATGACCTGGGACCTGGGGTCTCCTCTCTACCAGTGCTGCTGTGGGTGTGATGGAGAGGGAGCCTCATAACCGGAGATGGGCACGAGGATCACGGGTCAAGGGCGCCCCAGAGAGGGTAATCTGAGTGACCAATGTCCCTGGTGCCCTGATCCTCCCCAACATACCCCTTGGGTTCATGGCTCTCTTTTTCTCCGATTCAGCAGTTTCAAAAACCTGCAACTCAGCATGTCTACTTCCTGCATGGGTCAGGAAGAGGAGGGGGCTTGGGGGAACTTCTTAGCCTCCCTGAGAGTTCGTTATGCAAACGACGGAAATGGGCCTAGAAATGAAAGTGAGCAGCCACAAGCGGCCCAAGTGAAGTCAACACCCTCTGGGAACCCAGGGAGGCCAGTCTGTGTCCCCTCCAAGGACACTGAAGCCTGCCCACCTTCTAATCTGAGTCTCTCCTGGAAGTCCAAGGTCACCAGTCAGCTGCTCAGGCCGCATGAATTCTGAGCACCAGCAGGGACGAGCAATATGAACAGGCTAAACTAGGCCTCCTCCTGAGGGACGATGGTCACAGAGCCAGGAGGCCAAACCCAGGCCCTGGCCCTGGGCCAACCTGTGCTTGCTCCTCCCAACCCCACCCCCTCCAGAAATATAAGACTCCTTGCCTAAAGCCCCCTACAGCGCCCATCACTGACCCTCTGCCTAGGAGGAAATTCTTCCTTAGGTCTAACTGCAGTCTCTCCTGTTGCAGAAAGCGGGCTCCACCCGACTGTAAAGCTCCTCAAGGCGCCTCTGTATTCCCAGGGCCTCACTGTTTCTGGGACAGAACAGACTGAACGAGTGGACCTTCTTCCATCCCCAGCCCGCCCTGCCCCATCCCACCCCACACCTGATCAGTGAGCTAATACACACGGGGCTCTCGAACAGCGCCTGGCACGTCAGTCTGTGTTACATCAGCCCTTGCTGAAGAGGACAGGAATCAATCACAGCCCCCTTGTGGAGCCTGCAGTCCCTCCCCCGGTAACTGACTAGGCTCCTCTGACCTGGGCTGAAGTCACACCACATCATTCCACCCCGTGCTCTGCACACGCTGCGGGATTTCCGGAGAAGCCGAGTCAGGAAGGACTTCCTAAAGAGTAGCCTGGGGGGTCTGGGGCTTCTTGGGAGAGCTTGTCAGTGGGGCAGGCCCCGGGTCAGTGGGTTGGGGTGCGAGATTTGGGGCACTAAGTGCTGGGGGAGGCAAGGTGGGGAGCAAATGTGGAGCCAGGGCGCCACCTAGTGGCACCCTCTCCTCTCCAACCCCAGAAGCCTGGTGGAGGGGGAAGGGGGACCTCTCCTCCCTCCTCCACACCCTGAAGGGAGTGAAAGAACTTTGCAGCACCAAATACGGGACAGGCATTTTGCTTACATTGCTTTATTTAATCTCTCCCCCAGCCCTTCAATCCCCTTTTCCTTAGAATAAGAAACCCAAGGCTCCCAGAGATTAACTTGTGCAAGATCACTCAGCCTGGATTTGAGCCCAAGTCTCAGCCTCCAAAACTCACGCTCATTCTTCTCCATCCCCCAGGGGTGCAGCCACGGCAGCTGAGAGCAAAGGGGCAAAGGGGTGGGCGGACCCAGAGGGCCTGAGGTCTGCTGGGAGGATGAGGTGAGGGGGAAGGGAGCTATGGGAGACGGAGGTGAGTACCAAAGCCAAGGAGGCGGTAGTGTGGGGTGTCCCCTGTGCTTAGAAGCCACCCCAAGTGACAGAGCCCCCACCCAATGTCACAGCTCCAACAGCATTTTATTGGGATCTGAGTCTCTAGTTCACATGGGGAAGTGAAGCCACGTGAGAAGCAGGGGTAAAAAGGGGACTTCACCCCCTGGGGACAGCTGCTCCAAATCTAACAAAACCCCAGGGAAAGCCCTCAGGCTGGGCCTCCAGCCAGCAACTCTAGTCGAATCCCAGGGGGCAGCACAGGTCAGTGTGTGCAGCCAAGGGGCCCGCTCTGGGGGCATACAGACACAGAACTGGATGAAAGCTCTTTGGCTTCAGAATCAGAATGCCATTCCCACCCCACCCCGCTCCCCACAAAACACAAGCTCCTCTCCCATCCCCCCTTCACAGTGGCATGACACCAACAGGCAGCCAAGGGTCCCATCGCAGGGCCCTGAGCATTTGCATATATTTGCATAGATGACAAGGCAGGTCCAGCTAAGGCCTTTTTCTAGCAAAGGTGGCATCAGTGCAGGGCTGCTGCTGGAGTTGGCAGTTTAACAGTCCCCAGGGCTCAGATAACACCAGGCCTCAGCCCCGGGTGTGGTGGCTGTGCTCCTCCCTGGGCCCCACAACTCTGGAGCCCCGCAAGTGTTTGTCCTTCTTCCCTGACCTGTGGGGAGACATGGGGAGGGGCAGGAAGAGGCCTTCAGAGGACAACGGCACACGATGAGAAGGGCCTCCCTGAGGAGAGGGAACACAGAGGCAACCACCACCAGTCACGTCAGGGGGCCAGACCTGGATCCCCAGGATGGAGGCCCCAGTTGGGGAGGCAGGGAGGTGGGGAGCAATCTCCCTTACCCCCTGGGCCATGCAGGTATAGGCAGGTCAGGACAACTCAGGAGGAACTTTCCCAGCCCAAAAGGGGACTCCCAGGACCACTGTAGGGTGAGCACAGGCGGCTTCCTGCCCTCAGGGGAAGATGGGAAAGGATGCCTTCTCTAAGGTAAGCCTGCGGGGGACTAAAAGTGGAGGTAAGACCTCAAACTGAAGACCCAACTCAGGGCAACTAGATCCTTCATGTCCCCTGGCCTCCTTCCCCTTGTCCCACCCGACCCAAGTCCCCCACAGCTGCCCACCTCTTCTTCAGTGCTCTGTCTCCAAAGAAGTGGCTGAAGATGAAGTCCTCAAAGTCATCCACCTCATCATCATCACCTGTCTGTCTCACCGCCACCTCCTCCAGGCTGTCCTCCAAGGCATTCACAAAGTCCCGGAAGCGGAGGCGGTCGTGGCGGAAGATGCCATCCTCGCCAAAGTAAGCAGATGAGAGGGGCAGCTCCTCGGTCAGCTGCCCGGCCCAGGGCAGCCGCGCCAGGTACGTCCTCAGCAGAGAGGCCAGCTCCTGTTGCTGCACTGGGGCTAGCTCCATGCCAAAGAAGGCCAGGCCCTCCTGCCGGGCACATTCGTGCACACCTGAGCAGCCCTGGGGTGCCTGGTACTTATGCCTCGACAGCTCTGCCCAGGGTGGTGGGGGGTCATGCCTGTCTTTAGCCCCCTCCTTCCACCGAGGCTGCCTCTGCCTTTCTTTAGAGTGGGGGCTCCCACTCTTCCTGGGGGGCTCCTTAGGGCCCTGCCACTTGCCATCCTTCTTTCTGCCCCACTCCTCCACCCTTGGCTTGCCCTCCTTCCACCTCCCTGCCAGCTCCCTATCCTCATCCTCCCAGCTCTTCTTCCTATGCCGGCCAGATTCCTCCTTCTTATGCTTCCAGTGCTCAGCCTTCCGGTCCCCCTTCCCATCCCGCCACTTTTCCTTTCCACTCTGCTCCCTGGAACTTTGGAAGTGGGGCTCCTGATGCCAGGCCTCTGAGGCATTGGCAGGGACCCCAGGGACCTGGCCCCAGTTCTCCAGACCCTGCAGCTTCTGGGCCAGTCTGTGGCCCAGCTCAGCCAGGCCAGCATGAGCTGGGTCCCCTCGGCCCACGTCCCTTAGGCTCTGCTCCAGGTCCTGCTGCACAGACCCCAGCAGCCGCCGCTGCCTCTCCAACTCTTGCCTTAATGTCTGGGCCTCAGCCTCTAGCTGTTCCTTCTGCTCCAGAAAGCCAGGGCCTGGCTCCTGCCACCTGGGGTCTTGCTGCTTGATGACCTTGCCAGCCTGCGGACCTCTGCCCCAGTTGAGGCACACCCCATCTGTGCCCCGGACACAGTCAGCCTCCAGCCCCTGGAGCCGGGCCCGCAGCTGCTGCAGCTCTGACTCCAGGGCCCGCTGGGAGGCCTCACCCTGCTGCAGCGCCCCCCGAAGCCGGGCATTCTCTTCTTCCAGCCCTTTGGGCTGATGCATCAGGCTCTGAAGCTCTTCCTTCTGGGCCTGGAATGGGGGTAGGGATGGAGGGCACCACAGGAGGGTCCTAGTCAGGATGGGTCCAGTGCCTTCTACCCCAATTCCATTCCATTATAGTGGGCAGGTGGCCCAAGCCCCTTTTACGGCCTGGGACACTCAGAGGATTTGGTTCTCATCCTCCTCCCCATCTGCAACCTGCACCAGACCCTGGGATCCCCAAATTCCATCACGGGCCTCAGCTTTTATGTCCTTTTATAAGCACACACTTCTTCGATTCACCTAAGGATAACCAATATGCAGCTCTCATTGCCCTGTTTCCACCTCCCATATCCAGAGCAGACATCATTAATTGATCACAGTACTTCTTTCCCATTGAACCTTGGCATGTTCTTCAAATCTTTCTCCACACAATGCTCCAGGCAGACTATACCAATCAGAGGTGGCATGTCACTTGAAACAAGTACGCCAGCCCCGGCCTAAACCTTAGCATGAGAGATGTGAACAGAGAACTAGGAAGATGACCTGACCATAGTGGGAAAGGGAGAGGTTCAAGGGGTGTGGGTGAATAGGGGAAACTTCTTTTGGGGGAGGACACGAGGACAGACACCTGGCCTGGGGGGGGCCAGCCTAGCCCATCCTCTCCTGTTTGTACCCACCTGCAGCTGGGCCTGCAGCAGCCGGATGTCCTGGTTCTCCTTGGCCAGCTTGTCTAGCAGAAGGGCCATGTTCTGCAGGCTGGGGACACTATCAGAGGGCACTGAGGCCTGCAGCTGCTGCTTTAGCCCATCCTGAGAGCAAATGATCCAGTCAGCCCACCCTGCCCCACAGCCCAGGCAGCCCCGAGTCTCCCCGACCAGGACCCCAACACCTCTGGAGACATTCACACCTACCTGCCCATCCCCCACAGCATCCATCATCTCAGCATCTGACCCGGTATCTGGGAAGACCTGAAGTTCCACTTCCTCCATGGGTCCTGTGGGAATGTGAAGTCCTGAAACTGGCCCCAAGGGACACAGAGCCCACTCCTCCCCCTACCCACCCACAGACACAGTCACCCTCCTGCCCTGGACACACCTATGGCTGAGAGGTCCAGGGAGGTAAAGGGCCAAGGATCACCCTGAATAGCTGGCAAGGCCAATAACCAAGTAATAAATGTCCAGCCCCCAGCATCCCTACTCCTGACCCAGAGAACCACCCCCGTCAGCTTCCCACAGGGTTGGGAGGGGACAGACGTGTACAAGCCAGGGCCCCTCCCCACTCACCACTCTCAGACTCTGAGAGGCCACCTGAGGATGGAGACAGAGGAACAGGGTGAGGTCTTCAGGGGAGGTGCTGGAGTGTGGTGAAAGCATGGGAGGAGGGCAGGAAGGACCAGAGTGGAGGCTCAAGGCGCCAGCAGGGGACGTACCGGACTCACCGGAGAAGAGGAGGAGCCCCAGGCCCAGCAGAACCAAGGCCCCGAGGAGGCACATGTTGAGGGAGATGCCCAGCTTCCCGTCCGCACCCTCACCCCTGGCCTGGTCCTCCACACCCAGGGGCACTGCAGGCTGAGGCGTGCTGGGCTCCCGGCCTCGCCGTCTCCGCAGACCCTCCACATCCATGTCAGTGTCATCCTCACTGCTGGAGCATCGGACCTCCTCCCTGATCCAAGCTGGAGGAAGCGATGGGGACAGGGCGGTCAGGCAACTGGAGAGACGGGACACGGAGAGAAGAGAAGTGGAGGAAGACACGGGGAGGCCCCTAGCCCTGACCAGAGAGAGAGGCAGGTGGAGACCCTGCCCACGTCTGCCTGGGCATCAGTGACCGTCCCTGCCCAGTCTGGAGGCAGGAGACCAGTCCATCCAATCTATAAAGCACATGAGCAGCTTCCATCCTAAGAACACCCTCCTTCCCCCAATGCGTGTCGTGCATCAAGTTCCTGCAGCTATTGCCACCCTCCTGGTTCTGTCCTAACTGTGGCCATTCCTTCTCAGCCCCTCCCTGGCCATTCCTGGACCTAAAGGTGGTGGTCTCCCTGGCACCATTTGTTCTCTGCTCTTCTCACTATGCACACAGTGACCCACTCTCTCTCCCACACCACTGACTTCCCCCTATAGCAGATTCATCCCTCATCTCTACCTCCTGACCCGGCCTCCCTTGAACTCCAGGCCTGGACCTCTGACTGCCTACCAGCCACGCCCATCTGGGTGTCCCTCGGGGACCAAACACTCAACACGCTGCCCTCCAAACTGGTTCTCTTCCGGGGTTCCCCCAATGCAGGGAAAGGCACCCCCGCTATCATCCAGCCAACCTAAGCCCTCTCTTTTCACCTCACACGCAGACACCTTGACACTTCAACATCCTGACCAACCCCCCTTCGCACCCTTGTACCTGCCACAGCGCAGGTCTTCATCAGCTTCACCTGACCCCTGAAGCTGCCTCCTAGATGGCCCCACGCCCTGGCCTCTCCCTCTACCCTGTCACCCTTCAACAGAGATGGAGTCATACCCTCCTCTGCCACAAGCCTGGGACGCAGCCTCCTTAGCACAGGACAGGTGGCCCCATCCCTTTGCTGATGCTGCAGCCTTGGCCTGGAATGTTCTCTCCCTCCTACCCTACCTACCGAAAGCCTACTGTTTGCTCAAGCCTCCACTCAAATGTCAACTCCAATATGAATCTTTTCTCAACTGTCCCTGCCTCTCCCTTCCCCTCAACCTGTCCCCTGACTGAACCGCCCTCCCCGCCGTGGGAGCACCTTAATTACACCTCCCTTTCACACCCCTCCTAGGTCTGACCTGTATCTTGACTCAGTCTAGTCTGCCTCTTACATAGGCCATGAACCACTCACCCTCCCTCCTCCCCTGGGCCCAGAACTGACACACGGAAGGGACTCAGGGAATGAGGGGTAAATCGAGAGGTAAGAAAAGAGGAGCCCCATGGCAGAGAGGAAAAAGTCAACCAGACCTTGGCCCTGCCACTTACCAGCTGTGTGACCTTGATCAAGTCACTTAACTTCTCTGAGTCTCACTGTCTCCAGGGGTGGTGGTGGGGATTCACTGATATAATTTAAGGAGGACAACAAGCTGCTAAGTCCTAGGGTCTGGACCAGAGCTGTACTCAGTAGTGATGGCTACTCCCACTCCCACATCTTCTAGAAGGATAGTGACACACAGAGACAAGGACTCTCACCTGCTTTGGGGGATGAGGGCAGACTCTGTGGGGGGCTCTGGTCCTCCAGGTCCTGTGTGTCTGGTCCCAGGGCTGCCACCACAGTCTCCTCCAAGTCTCCCTGGGACACTGTGTTTCCTGGGCCTGGGGGCTCCACTCCACGACCATCATCTTCCACGATGCCCTGATGCAGACACAGCCGTGAGTTGCTACTGGCCCTCCCCACTGCCCTTCCTCCCCCCGTGAAGGGGCTCACCTTGGCCTCGGTCTCCTCTGGCAGAATGGGACCAGACTGGGAGCTTTCACTCTGGAAGACGGTCTCTGTGGTGAGAGAAAAGGCCCAGGAAAAACACGACTGCCCCTCAGCTGAACTGCCTCTGGCTCCCACAGGCTCCACCAGGTTGGAAGGGGCAGGAAAAAGCCAGGATGGAATGAGGGAAGAGGTTTTAAACTGAGATTAACCTGGGAAATAAAACTAACCAGCCTCCCTTCCCCTGAGGAAACTGGGAAACCCCAGAACATGGAGAAGAGGAAGCTGCCCCCCCACCCTCAGCAGGGCCTTCTTACCTTCTCCATCCAAGGTCCCAGCTAATCCATCATCTACCGTGGAGGGGCTCCTAGGGGCCTGGGCAGCTCTTTCAGACTCTGGGTCTGTCCTGGTTTCTGGACCCAGGGTCTCCACAGGCAGGCTCTGGGGGAAGGGGCGCAAGCAGAACGACTACCTCAGAGGAGGGATAGCAGGACAAAACCAGGAGTGTGGGGTGCTCTGCTGAGGTCCCCGAGATCAGCCCACTGCACAGGGACCCCAATGCACATCTCACAAAAATATGATACAGTGAGTAGTGAGGCGATCCTCGGGCAGGGAGGGGGTGGTCAGTGGGCGCTGCAGCCTCTCAGCTCCGTGTGGTGTCTGGCCATTCCCTAACCTCACTTGCTGCTCTGAGGAACTTTCAGAGGCCATGTTTTTGTTATACAACGCAGCACCACTGGACCAAGGACAGGACCGCTGTACCCACCCACCCCACCCCACCCCATCCCACCTCCCAGAGAAGCCAGCTAGAGCCTAGATCTCCCCTCAACCAAGATCATCAACAATTCCCTCCCTCCCTACAAATGAACAACACAGTTATTGGTTGGAAGGTGGGAGGATGGCAAGAGAGCAAAGTCCCTGGGCGCCCAAGGGTCACAGTCACGTTCCCCACAGGCTTCCCTCGGCAGGCGCACCGCCTTGCTCACCCCATCCACGGCTCCCGCTATCCTTCCCAGAATAATTCTTGACCTTAGTATGTTTCTCTGCAATTTTCAAATCCCTTTTTTCTTACGGCCACCCCTACAAGGCGAGAACACAACTCTCTTTTTACAGGGAAGGATGGAGGGGTGAAGCGGCTTGCCCCAGGTCCCCCAGCTGTCGGCAAAGGCACCTCAACAGGAGGCCAGGGCTCTGGCTGAGAGCATGGGGTTCGTCCCCTCTGCCAGCGAGCCCCAGTCCATGTGTCCTGCCCCAGCGTCATCCCTGAGGTCAGCTCCCTCACTCCCAACCAGGCTCCTCAAGGGCACTCAAATTCGATAGGTTTCACTTGAGCCCCTCACCTTCTCCCCTCCTGGCAGGTCTAACATGCCAAGCCACTGGGGCTCGGACCCCTTGACAAACTTTCTCCAGCCACTCAGTCCCCCAGCCTGCCAGCCCCACCCTCCCTTCTCAGTGGCTTCAGGAGCACAGGAGTCCACTGGGTTCCTGCCCCACCAACTACTACCTGGACTGCAGGACCTTCAAAACACTCTCCCCTACCCACCCAGCCCACACAGTGGCTTCACCCTCTGTCCAAAGCAATGACTGTCCTCAATCCCTCCGACTTGAAGCCCTTCAGTGATTTCCCATCAGGATGAGGCCTGAATGCCTGAGCCAGCCCTTCAGGCCTCTCCTGGAGGTTCCCAGGCTCTGCTCCCAACCTCACTCCAACACTGCCTCATCCATATCTCCCCCTCATCCAATGGACCTCCTCACAGTCTCCTCCAACATAGCTTTGCCATTGTTGCCTCAGGACCTTTGCTCATACTGTTGTCCCCACCAGAATTTCTTCCCTGCTTCTCACAGCTTACTCCAGTGGTACCCTTCTTTCAAGGCACAGTCCAAGTCCCAATACCTGACTCCGAGGACCTCATCTCTTTCTCCCTGCCACTAAGGTTCCTGTCACAGCCAGCAGGAGGTGATGCAGGTGACCATCAGGACCCAGACAGCAGCCCAGCCCTGCAGGAACCTCCCTTCCCTGTGGCTCCCAGGCCTGCTTTTCCTACCTCTGAGCCAGCAAGCACCCAGCTATTGTCCTGGTCTGGGCAGGAGGCCATAGCTGCTAAGGTCCCCGAGGCTGCTGTGGCTGCCACCTGCAAAGAAAAGCTCTCTTAAGGACCCCAGGTCCCTTCAGGAGAGGCAGGATGCAGAGAGCAGCCCTGGCTGGGCTCCAAGGTTTACAGGCTGGGCAGCAGCTTCCAGAACAAGCCTGGTTTCAGCCCTTCTGACCCTAACACCTGAACTCTTCTGGGCAGTGTTTGCCTTGCAAATCAGAACCTGCCACCGCCCACAGTGAAGCTTGCCTCTCCCAGGGCCTTGGGAAACTGAATGGACCTTGAAAGGTCAAAGAAGCATAGGTCTGGAAAGGCTTTGGGGAAAATGCAGGCCAACTCCCTCATGTTATAGTCAGGAAAGATGAAGGTCAAAAAGGGCGACTGACTTGACCTGCTAAGATGAAGTTATGAAGAAAAGTGGGGGAAACAACCCAGCCCCCCTTCACCACCCCAGGTTCCCCCACAATCACCACCTCCACTCCTAGGGCCTGGAAGAGAAGACTTGAAGGCCTCCTTCAGCCTTAAGTCTCCCGCCCACCCACCATAAATCCTTTGTATGGTCTAGTTCAGGACTCTCAGCACTGGCTGCACACTGGAATCACCTAAGATCCTGACTCAGTTGGCTTCAGGGTCCGGCTCAGACATGGGTCTTTTTTAAAACCTCCCATTCTCACCTGCAGCCAGGATTGAAAACAAATGGCACAGTGAAGATCCGTCTGAATGTACCTCTAGTAAACCTCCTTGTCACTCACTCTCCATTCTAAATTCTGCTTCACTTCTTAGTAATCTCCAGAGTTTTGTCTTAGGGAACTTGAAGGTGACTGGGAAAAGGGATCTATGACAACTATTATGTATAAAGCACTTTACAGTTTGTAAAGCATGAACAAAAATCAGGGCTGTGGTCCTGCCCCCCGCTAATCTGCTGTGACTTGGCAGAGTGGGCGTGGGAAGTCACTCCAGCTTCCAAAGCCTGACACAAGGTAAGAAGACAGTTACCGCTTCATCCAAGGCTAAGACTGTCCCTTGAGGCTGGCCAGCTGCAACTGGGACCTGGCATAAAGGTGGGGGGATAGATGACCTGACCTCCCAGAGTCTTGGATTGTGATCCTTCAGAGGAGGGTGAATGACTGCTTACTGAGGGGCTCAAAAGGTGGCAAGTGGAAAAGGACTCTGCGAGGAAACCCCGGGAAAGGGAAGTGAGGCTGAGGCTGGGGGAGAAGTATGGCAGTCCTACCTTGGGAAACCAGCACACAGCCCCCTTCCCTTTGTTCTGGTGTAAGCCCTGCACAATGCCCTCACAACCTCCTGTGGCCCTTGCCAATCAAGATCCAAGCCTGGGACAGATGATGGACACCACACAGTGTCTTCCCCAATGCCCATGCCTACCAGACACATGCACCCATCCCACAAGGAGACAGGAGAAGGGCTGCAATGACTTCCCCACACCAAGTCCAACAGGACACCCCTGGCCAGCTTCTACAGGCAGCCATCGGGCCATCACTGTACACTCGGCCTTCTGCTCTCAGGCCCCTCCCCCACTGTTCTGTCATTATCTCCCCATCCCCAGTTGCTGCGTGTGACTGTTAACAGGTGGTGGCAGGAAGGAAGTGGCAGCAGCTTGGGCTGAAGTCCCTGTTTATCCCTGGCTGTGTACAGCCTGCTCAGGTCCTCCAGAACCAGGCACCATGGCAACCAGAATGATGTCAGACCCACTGTCTCCATGGAAACCAGCAACGGTATTTGGGTCAACAAGACAAACACTTCTGAGACCCAAAAAGGAGACAGACTGGAACCCCTGCACTCAGAGTTCCAAACCCCGATACCTCTCTCAGTTGGGTTCACCCAAGATTCCAAGAGATACCCCTGTTCTCCCAAGCCGGCATCTCACTGCCTTATTAGGAAGTTCCTTCTGCTGTCTAATCTCCACCCTTCCCCGCTGTGTTTTCAGATCTCTTTCTTCTCATCGACCTCTTGGAAGAAAACTCACCTCCACCCCCTCCCCACTACCTCCTCTCTTTCCATTCAGGCAGGATTCAACAAAAACATCCTCTGAGGATTGTCAGACACTTCTGCTGTTTCTAAAAGTCAGCTAAAGGGGGAGCTCTGCCACTCTGTACAAAGCTGGGAAGTTTCATGTAGCTAATTTCAACCCAAGAGTTGATCTCCTAAACCTCTAAAGCAAAGGACGGAGGGCCACAGAACTTGCCTGAGGGACCCACAGCAAATTCCCGTTTTGGAAAAGGCAGCCCATGGTCCCCCTTCCTCTGACCCAGAAGTGACAAGCAGCTCTGTAGATGCCAGTGGAGCGCAACCCTTCGAACTCCGCCCTTCCTCTCCATCATCCTCCCTCTCACAGGGGATCTGTGGACCCCTTCCTGCTGGGGCATTACCTGACCCGGCTCTTGCTTCAGTCTTCGGCTGAACTTGTTGCTGCCTCCCCTGGTTTCCAGCCCCAGAAAGGAGGGAGTCATGTGACCAGGGACTGGCCAATGGAAAGTCAACTTCCCTGAGGGGGCGGAAACTTTTGGCCAATAATAGCTGCAATTGAGAGCCGAGGGAGGGGAGCGGGGACCTGTACAGCCCTTGAACCTGGGCTTACCTTCCGGTGAGAGAAAGGAGTTCCAGCAAACTGAATTTTGCGTAACCTCCCCGACTTTCCCAGTTGTCTGAACAGTTCCTAGCGGGAAGACTCAAAACTTAAAGGCAAAAGGTGGCATCTCCCTAGACGACGGGACAAGGGGCCAGGTTGGCCTCAGGATAGACAGAAACAGCTGCATGGTGGGGGAGGGGAGAGTGGCAAATTGCGGGTTGGAAATAGCCTTCCTGCCACTCTCCGCACCCGCTCCAGTGCACATTGTTTAAGGATGCCGCTGCTACTTTTTTAAAAACGGAGGGAGGGCCTGAAAAGCACCTCAAAATTGAATCTGCTAGACCAGGGGCAGCCCCTTCCCCCACCCTTGGAGTTACACTTGACCCCTAACACAAACAACTAGGGGGTGCGGGGTGGGAACGCGCTAAACCCAGAAGCGCTAAGGGCACTCTTCCCCCTGAGGCCTTGGAGCCAAAGCTCCCACTTGGCTCCAGGCCCGGCCCAGGAATGTGCTCGGAAAAGAAACTCAGTTCCTCACAGCGGGACACATGGGGAGGGGCGGGACACACGGGCCTCCCTTGGCTCAGCAGCTTGTACCAGGGTCAGCTCAGGGGCCTGAATCTTTCTGCCATTCCCACTTCCAGGGACCCTGGGGGGTATACATATCCTCACCCCCAAGTATCCTTCCCAGGGATGACAGTGGCTCCTTCCAAACTTTGTGCACATAAACAAGGCGTCCTTGTCTGGATTTTCAAGTCATTTTATTAATCCAACCGTACAAAAGATCCCCCCCCCCACCACCACCACATCTCTGCCACCCTCACTTTCTTCCACAAAGTAGTGGAGTGATGGGGAAAGAGGGACTGAGCAGACACTCCCCCAGGAGCCATTTTACAAAATTCGGAGAGACAGCACAAAAATAGCAACAGATTAAAGTGTGGTAAACAGAACCTCAAACACAACCCAAACTTGAGCAGTGGGGCGTTGCCAACTCTGCTGTCTCCGTGTGGGGACACACTGGGTGAGAAGCCCAGAGGCCACTCCCTTCCTTCTCACAGCCTCGGAGACGGCTTGGTTGCCCTGGGCACGCAGGCAAGTTCCGCAGTATACCTGTCTTCTCACATGCTAGGGTCCCAAGGGAAGTGGGGACAGCGGACCACTAACTCCTCTCAGGGCCACACCCCACGCCTGCCCACCCCACCCCACTGAGGAATGTGTGCATGAGTCCTAAGGAAGAGCAGCTGTCAGGGACTCCTGATCAGGTCCCAGGCCCATCTCTGGCAGGCAGTGCTTAAACAATAAAATAAAAACAAATAAAGCCCAGTGTAGGACTCTGGCTGAGGGGAATGAGAACTGCTAGACCACCAGGCCTGAGTTCTAAAAAATAGCAGGGAAAGAGCAAAAACCATCCAGGCTCTGGACCGCATTTTAGTACCACGGCAACGTGGGCCCCGCCGCCTCCCTGACCCACAGGCTGTGACAGGGCTCCTTCTATCAGAAGAAATGAGGTATAAGGGCTCTGTGCCTTTTCAAGCTTTCCTTCTGTCAAGCCAGGGAGGCCAGGGAAGAAGGGCGCCAAAGGTTGAAGACCAGCACAGAGGATAATGTGCAGCAGATGGGCAAGGTGGGCGGGGTGGGAGGACCACAGAGTCCAGGCCTCCAGAACAGTCCAAACTCCAAATATTCCGGTCTGTCAGACCACATAGCCCAATTTTTGGCAAAAATATGGTCATTCGGAGAAAAGCACGAGAGGCTGAGAAAGGACCAGTGACTTTGGTATGAGGGAGATATGTTCTGACAGCATCTCTTACCTATTGTCTTGAAGCCCCAAATCACCAAGAAACTGCCATAGTTAAGACCTCTCCTGCTTCTCCAAGCTATTTGGTTCTCTGATGGGGCAGGAGTTGAGTAGGTCTTGGAGGAGGCAAGGGGCAGGTAGGAAAAGGGAAAAATCCCCGTTTATTCCCTAAAGCTGTCTCCCAGAGCCCATGAAAGGGCTACTGAAGGTATAGGAAGAGATTCCAACTCTTCTGGCCAGAAACCTTTAACACGTGACTCCAAACGCTAAAGCTGGAGCTCTGGGGCTAGATAGGAGTGTTAGGCACAGGTGCTGGGGGCGTCCATCATCTGCAGAGGGGACACCCCTGCCCTCCAAATCTTCCTCCAGCCTCTTTTCTCTTGCAGCCATACCCCTAGGCCTCCAGAGATAGCCACAAAAAATGGCTCTGCTCGGCAGGGCTTTGGTTTCCTGGATCTCCACCGATCTCAGCATGTTAAGTTTCCAGAAAGGTGAGTGATCCAGGCTCTTCCACCTGCCCACTTCAGTTCCTTTTCTGCCCCCAGGAGCCATTGTGTTTCTGCCCCATGGGGATGGGAAGCCAGTGGAAACAAGGACCAAGAGCCAGACATGGAAACAGTCACCCTGGATGAGCAGGGAGGGACGTATGCACTTCCCTGGGCCGCCTCGCCAGTATCACCCATCGTTAGCAGCCACCAGTTGCCCCATGCCCTCGCGGATGTAGACAGACTGGATCTCCTTGGTCTTGAGGCAGAGATCGCAGGCCCAGACAGCAGAGGCCTCAGTGGTCAGCAGCCCATAGGCGCTCTCAGTCATGCCCGTGCATTCGCGGTGGAACCACTTCTGGCAGGAGGCCTCACACAAAATGGCATCCTGGTCATCATTCACCTCACTCCGACAGGCACCACACGGGTACACCAGGCCTGGGGGAGGCTGGGGCCCTGAACCCCCACCTGCCTTGCTGGGGGGTGCCAGGCTGTTGGCATCCGGAGTGCCCCCACCCCGTCCACTGCTGTTTGGGGGGAAACTGGGCTGATTGCCATTAACAGCAGCAGCCGGGGAGCCTGAGTGGGGCTCCTGGGGAAAAGCAGTGGGTGCAGGCGGATTCAAGGGCTTCCCCCCATCCTCACCACCAGGGCCAGGAAAGCCAGGGTCTGGACCAGGGAAAGGACTTGTGTTGGGGGGCAGGCTGGGGAGCCCCTGACCAGGTCTCTGGAGAGGAGAAGGGCCAAAAGGCACCCCTGGCTGGGCAAAGCGTTGAGGGAGAGAAGGGGGACCCAGCTCCCCTCTGGGAGGTTGTCCCATGGTGGGTGAGATCATGGGGCCAAATCCCCCCACAGGGCCTGGCATCATCTGCCCACCAGGAGGGCTAAAGTTTTGACCCAGAGGCTGGTTAAAGGGTTGGCTGGGAAAGTTCATGTTACCCGGGGGTGGGTAGCCAGGGCCCTGGGGGGGCATGTTGAAAGCAGGGCCCATAGGGTTGGGAGGGAAAGGGGGAGGCTGTCGACGAAGAGGTTGGGGACCCCCTCCAGCCCCAGTGCCGTAGCCTGGGGGTACCTGGCCTGCCATGCCCCCTTGTACACGGAAGCCTCCAAAGGGGACATGACTGCCAAGGAATGGAGGGGCTGCAGCCCCCACCTTAGGGGCTCCGAAGTCATCCTCAAAAGGGTTGGATGCAACCAGGTGATCCACCATGGGAGTCGGGGGTGGCGCGAACTCCGTCAGATGTGAGTATGCAGGGCCCTAGTGGGGAACAGATGAGAGAAAGAGGGTCATGGAGGGAGACCCAAAGCTAAACCGGGAGAGCACCAGAAACACAATACACATTTTGGAGGCTGGTACTGGCCAGCTCAGATCTAAAATCAAGATGGACCTTTGAATGCCATAGAGAAACAGAGGAGAGAGCAGAACCAGCACAGTGTGGTAACCGTGTTTTGGAAACAGGCAGAACCCAGCTCGGACACTGAATAAGCTCAAGACCTTGGAGCAGGTATTTAACTTCTTTAAGCCTCAGATTCCTCATCTGTAAAACAGGGACAATGCCTAGCTTCCCAAACTGTTAAAACCTTTAGCACAATCCCTAGCACCTAAAACGCTCAGTGAGTGGTGGGTGTTATCATCCTGAGGGAACCAGGACAGGAAAATCGGGAGAGAGAAAGATTCTAATCCTGACCGATAAGATCATCTCATTCTCACCCTACGAGCGTGTTATGAAGTTGAGGGAAAGGACCAGAAACAGCAAGAGGGACAGCTTTCGCTTCTCCCTGCACCTGATGCAAGATACAAGCAGATACTGGAGCAGCAGAGTAAAGAGTGCCCAGAGGGGCGGCTAGGTTACCCTCCACCAGCCACCACTCACCTGAGTATTTGACTTCCTTCGCTTCTTTTCTGGGCTCTTCATTTGCAGACCTGGAAGAGCAGCAAAAGGCAGACACAAGTCTCTCTGAGGCCTCCAGAACCTTCTCTCTCCCAGCCGTGCTCTGAGGAACTTTCTAACTTCAGTGTACATTATTTACTTAACAAACACTAACAAAAGTGTAATAATAAATGATATGACTACACTCAGCTGCCTCTTTCGTTAAATGAGACACATCCCATCTCTTGACACCCTCAGACTCCCAAGTGACTCGTGAATTCCATGTGCCTCCAAACTCTAGGGTCCCCAATCCGTGACACCCGCCCCCAACCCCTGAAGAGCTTCACCAACCTATCCTCTTCACTGCCTAAGATCAGGCCCCTCAGCCTAAGGACCAACACCTCCCCCCACCTGCCCACCCTCCCTCCGAGGCGCCCAAGTGCACGGCCTCTCCAGCATCCAGCCCTCTCAGCGCTCTCACCGGCCTTGCCCTGCTTCCTCCCGGTGCTGGGCGGCGCGGGGGGCGGTGCGGGGCCGCCACCTCCCTCCAGCTTGTCCGGTGGGGGCGGCGCCGGGGCGGCCATGGAGTGGGGGTCTGGGGTCAGCGGCGGCGGGGGACGGACGCGCCCTCCGGTTGCACCATCGCCGGGAAGGGGAGTCAGGGGCAGCGCAGGGCCCCGCGCTGCAGCCACCCCGAGGCGCGGCGAGAGGAGGCGCCGAGCCCGAGCGCCAACTGCGCGCTCGCCCCAGCCTCGCCGCCTGCCCGCGGCCGCAGCCACAGGAACCGGAACTCAGCTCGGCCGCCACCACTGAGCGCGGCGCGGAGGGGGAGCGGGACGGGGCAGGACGCCCCCAGAGCGCGGGCAGCGGGCGCCGGCCCACAGCCGAGCCCCGGGGCAGCGCCGCTTCGCGCGGGGGCGCAGCGCGCGCCCCTGCACTGGGGGCGGCGGACGGCGGCGCCTGGGCCGGACCGTACCATCCTGGCGGGGGCCGCCGCGGGGCTGCGCCGGCCGAGGCGCGCGCCCGGGAAACCCTGGCCGCCGAGGGGTCGGCATCGGGGAGTCGGGATCCCGCCCCGCCTGGCCCCGGCTCCTCCTTGGACACGAGCCTCCCCGCGGCCGACGGTCCCGCGCCGCGCCCTCCCGGCGCCTCTCCTCGGCGCCCCCCAGGCCAGGCGGGTTCGGCCACGCCGCGTTCCGAGGTGGCCACCACCTCCTGTCTCCCCGGCCGCCGCCGGGAGCCCACGGCGAACAATAGACAGCGACAGGGACTAAGAGGCCGAGGTAGAAGAAATATGGACTTTAATGAAGATTTTTTCCCTTTGGTATAAGTGAGACCCGTGAAAACATCCAAACAAAAAAAAGGAGGCGAGGATTAAGACAGTCAACTCTCGGTTCGCCACGAGGCCTAGAGACAGAGCAGGGCCGGCTCCTCTGTCGCTGTGGCCGCCCAGGCCTCGTGCAGGGCGCGGCCTGTAGAAGGTACTCGATAACTGCAGGTTTTCAGCTTCCCAAGGGGGAAACTGTTAACATTCAGCCAAACTTCTGCCTCCCAGGCTCGCGGTAAGACGCCCAAGTTTTCCTAGTCCTAGCTCGTGATAGACCTTTCTCTGCCTCGGGTCTCTCTTGTAGAAAAGATAATGCTGCAGGTCCAAACTGCCTCACAGGCTGGGATGAGGAAAATCCAATAGTTGTAAAAGGGCTTTGAAAAGTCAAAGAGGTGGCGTATAAATGTAATCGATTATTATCATTTTGTGCTCAAGAATAAGCCATGGAAAACAAATTAGGAAAGGAAATCTACAGCCCTAAAATATATGCATATATATTTTATATAAAATAAGAAATAAATGCAGTTCCAAATCTACAGATGGCATTTGGAGATTGTCTACTGCTTTAGAGTCTCACTGCCCCTGTTCCTGCCACTGCCACAAAATCCACCTCGGAGAGTTAACCATTCAGGAGGCCCAAATCCAGCCATACCCCAGACCCCTACCCCAGCAGGGGGAGGCAGGGGTGGGGGCCACAGGAGGCAGGGCTGCACTTTGGCTGTAGAGTATAACATGCATGCAACATGGAAGGGTGGGACTTACGAAATGTATATACAGACCCCTGGGCCGAGGGGCTCCAGGCCAGGAGGCACTGAGCAAGGGAGGGGTCCATCTCCCCCCTGGCAGGAAGGGGGGCTCTGAGGCAATCTCTAAGGGTTGCATATCCCCAGGGAGAGGGGACAGCTGCCACTCCTGCCTCTGTTCTCCCAGCCTAAATGGAGGGGGTGCTGAGCAAGGAGAGGATAGGGTCCCAGAGGCCAAGAAGGTATCCGCACCCGTCCTTGACCTCAGGGACCCGAGAACTCTTTGCATAAAATATCTTCAGACCTAGGAGATGGTCAAAGGCACAAAGTTTAAACACTGGGAGGGCGGGTTGTTGAGAAGGGTCTAGGGTACCCTGAGCCAGGGGTAGAGCAAAAGTGTGAATCATTTCCCCTTCCCTGGAAAGGTGATTGCTCCACCGGGCCTATAACCACAGGGCATTTTCCATACAAGGAGGCACACTGCCCAGGCCCCAAGCACCCACCTTCTTGGGGAAGGGGGTATCAGGTTGGCACAGGAAAGGCCCAGGGAAGGGGGCCACTCTGTACATTAATACTTTGGTGAGGTTTGGGGAGAAGCAGGATTCTACCCCAGGCTCCTGACTCAAAGCCTGTCAGCTGGATGCTGAACCCAGTGTCCACACTACCCCCAGCTCCTACATAAAGCCAAGCCCACAGAACACTCCCAAGTGAGGTCCTGAGAGTCAGGGAATAGGGTGAAAAGGGTGGAAGGGTGTCTTCTGGGAGAGAGCACGGGGAAGGATCACAGTTTCCGCTCCACAGGTTGCTGTAGACACAGTTCGCTGCCCGCAGAGATGATGGGCAAGTGATTGTCCATGTGGTAGCTGATGAGGTGACTGACACTCTCAAAGCGGTGATCCTTTGTCCGAACCTGGGAAGTGGGGAGAGGGTCACTTCAGGTGAAGGGTTAAATAAGACCTCAGCCCCCAAGGCTGAGGAAGCTGGAATATTCAAGAGGGTTAAGGAAGGAGAAAAGGATGGCAGGGGTGAGAGGGCCGTCAGTCCTGATCATTGAGACTTCTCTAGAAAGAAAAGCTAGAGATAGCCATGGGAATGGGCAGGTCAGTGAACTGGGAAAAGGCAGAGGGGACATCAGCCCAGACATCGTGAAGCTGAGGGACATTTACTCCTCCTTTGAGCTGGAAGGTGGTGGCATGTCTCAGAGGAGGACACAGTACAGAAGAGGTGTGGAAAGGAGGCTGAGATTGCTGTAGAAAAGAGACCAAAGTGATGAGGGGCAGTGGGGCAGTGCAGATAGGAGACAGGACACTGGTCTGAGCCCTGAGTCTGAGGGAGCTGGGAGGCCCCTGGTTCCCCCTGCAAGGGGAGACTTGGGGTGTCTAGTCTCTAACCATCTGACACTGAGCATCACAACCTCTCCAGGATGGTTTCCTCATTTGTCAAATGAGGAGTTCAGGTGAGATGAGCACCTTCTAGCTCTGATGGGCATAAGGTCAGAGAATGTGAGGACTGGCCAGGACTGAAAGGAACACAGCTCAGGCTCAGGGATGTGAGAACGGAAGGAACCCTAAGCCCCTGAGGGGAGGATGCCGGGCACAGTGAGAACAGGAGGCCCATAGAGAGGTGCCCAGCAGGGAAGGTCTAGGAAGCAAAGAGGGAAGGAACAGGGCTGCACAGGAGGGTATTGCGCCTTCCTTTCTGCCACCCCACCCACACCCCTGCCACTCACCACACCCTCGGGGTCCACCAGTAGCAGATGCTTGGGCTGCCCACTCTGCAAGCCGGTGAGCACATACTGGCCAGGCGTGGTCGTGCTTTCCCGCACCAGGAAGTCCCCATTGAGCTGCAGCAGTGCCTCAGCCTCCCGCCGGCTCAGCTTCCCATGGAACCAGGGCTCCCCTCGGAGCTGCTCAGCCATGGCCACTGACTGTGCAGGTGGAGGCACCCGAAGGGCATCTTCGAAGGGCTCTAGGGGTACAGAGAGAGGGCTGGGAGAGGCAGCTGACACAACACATGCCCAGATCCAGACCTTCAGGGAGGGGAGGCCAAGAAGGAAGGAGCAGACAGGCAGGAGAAGAGGAACCAAGTGGGAAGACAGAGATGCAGAAAGGAGAGAGGAGCACTCACTCATGTCAAAGAGGTCTCGGGGTGCGCTGCCATTGATGGCAGGATTGGGGGGCCCAGCCCCACCCCCTGCTTGCCGGGCCTTGTCTAGGTTCTGGACGTTGACATAGGAGGGATCATCAAAGAGCTCTCTGCCTGCTGAGGAAAGGGGAGCTTTACAGTGACCCCGGCCCTGCCTCCTGCACCCCTGGTTCTGCCCCTCTCAGCTCCCCTCATACCTGGGCAGGGTGGCGGAGGTGGCATCTGTTTGCGGACTTCTTGGTCTCCCCCAACAGGCTGCCCCACAGGCTGCAGGGACAAAAATAAGGTAAGACCAGAGGCACTAACCAGCCACTCCCATCCCGGGCCCCCCTCCATCCAAGCAACTTACCAGCGTAGCTCCCAGGTGGCTGGGAGTCTGGGCACTGGGCGGAGTGGGTCGAGCAGCCCCCGAGGGGCCTCCTTCCCGAAGCCGCATGTCCACCACCCCCCCAAGAGGGGGTTCCTTCCCGGGGAAGTCGTTATAGTACTGATGGTCGGGTGGCTCTTCCTCCTCCTCATCCCAAGCTGAGCCATCGAAGCCAGCCATCCTGAGAGGGACAAGAGGGAGTGAGGAGTGTGGGTGGGAGGATGGGGGAGGGGAACAGAATAGTGGCCATGTAGTGAGCATTTCTTGTGGGGTAGGCCTGAGGCTGGGTGTTCATTTCCTCCTCCTGGCAACCCTGTAAGGTAGGTATTATTTCCTTCCCAATTTTATAGATGAGGAAAATGAGGGTCAGAGGTGAAAAAATTTGCCCAAAGTTACAACTAAAAGGTGGTGGAGCTGAGATGTAAATTCAGATTTGACTTTAAAGTTCATGCCCTTGATCATTATGCCATCTCCCAAGAGGGAGGAGAAGTATTAAGTAGCCAGGAGGGGGGTGCTCCAGAATACTTTAACCTCCCCTAAAGACTCAATACCTACTGGCCTGAGGTGGGAAAGGTAGGGATCTCAGGAAAGAGACACCCTCCCTCATGCAAATTCTTGATGGCTTCTAGGGGCAGGAAAACAAAGAACTAAGGATAGAGAAATGGGCAAGAAAGAGGGATAAGCCAGAAATGAGGCAGCTGGGACTAGAAAGGTCCATCTAGCCAGGGAAGAGTTGCAGTGTGAAGGTCCTGGACTACAGCTCCACCACGGGCACATGAGAGGAAGAGCTGGCCCTGCAGTAGGCAGGGCCTCAAAAGACTTTCCTGATGGCCACAGGAAACTTAAGAATAGCAGGAAGTGGGAAGCAGGGGCACACAGGTTATTTCCTTCCCTGCACCTCTCTGAGCTCAAGTGTGGGAAGAGCAGACCTACTTTCCTAGTTTCAGTCTGGGGCCCAAGAGCTGCCCCACACCCTCCTCACCCACTCACCTGTCGTGGGGGGTGACCAGCTTGGGCGGGTTCCTGAGGTATTGTTTGAAGCGCAACTCAAAGGCCTGGCCAATGGTGCTGATGACGTCCTGAGCAAGCCCCTCGGGACACTCCAGGATGTGGCAGGCTGGGGGCACAAAAGAGGCTGTCAGTGAGCTCTGAGGTGGGGTTGCTGGGAGGAGGCAGACAGGGGCCCTTGTCCTCCTCGGCAGGAGGCCCTGCTTAGCTCCCTGGGTCCTGCTCACCTGCCTCATGGACAGCTGGCCCCACCCAGTGCTCCCCACCACGCCTCACCTCTCTGATTCACCGGGTCTTTGGCAACATAGGCAACATATTCGGCTGTGTCCTGGGGTGGAGAGAGTCAGAAGAGGACAGTTAGCTAAATCTTGCAGCCCCACCTCACTCCTGACCCCTAAAACCCAGTCCTCTTCAGATAATTGCCCCAATCCTAGCACACCCACTTCTCTAGCCAGTGTCTTCCCAGTGCCTGGCCCTTTCTTCTCCCACCACCTCTGCTCCGTCCCCCAACTCACCGGGTCCCCGCCGGACGCAAACGAGATAGATTGCATGTGGTGGTTGGCAATGATCTGAGGGTAGGGCAGGGGGTGGAGAAGGAAAGGAACGACATGTGTCAGGCAGCCTCAGCGCCCACCTGGCTGCCCCCCACCCTTGTCCCAGAACCCTGGAAACACAGTCTCATCTTCTTGGCTTCTTACTCTATGTCCTCTTAATTTCCTTCTTCCCTACTATCCTGCTGCGCCCAAGCCTCCTCTCCTAGCTTCTTGTCCTCATAACCAGGTCCCCGCTTAGCCCTCTCATCAGTGTTTCTGGTCCCCTTGCCCAACCCCACCAACCTGTTTGCAGTCTGCGGCCATGAGGTTGAGGCTGCTGGTGGAGACCGTGAGAGTGATTGGCATTCCAGCAAATTTCAGGTTACTCCTCCCCAGGATAGAGCTGAGTGGGCGGCTACAGGGCTGGGGAAGGGCCCAAGCGTCTCAGAAGCTGGGGGTTCCTGACACCAGGAGACCACCCCAATCCTGCTCCCCACCTGCCTTCCCCCGCTCCTCTACATCTCCCAGCAGCACCCCTAGCCCATCGACCCCAGGTACCTTTCTCCTCCTTGTGGCCCCCTTAGCACCCGGCACAGCCTCACACACCAGACTGATGGCCTCCCTGGGGAAAGAGGGGTACTCAGACCCAGAGCCTGCCTCACACTCTGCTGGGGCTGCCACAGGGCTGGGGGAGGGGAAGGCCAGGCCAGACTCCTGGGGCACTCCAGGCTCTTTGTCGTGGTGGATTGAATTAAGGGCCTTTAATATTTGATGACACTGAGAGGCCGCTTCCTGGCTGATTGGGTTAGGGCCTCAATGGGTACGGCCCCACCCCTTTCCAGCTACCAAATGTCCCATTCCCTTCCCAAAGGCGGCAGCAACCTTCCATCTACCCCCATTTTCTACTCAAGCTCCAGCTGCCAGCTGCCTCTGCCACCTCCCCCACGACTCCTAAGGCTGGATAAGTAAGCAGTGTCCAGGCCAGAGTTGCCTCTTCTCATTCAGACTTAGACTTACTCCCCTAACTTTCTCTGAATCCCTTCTACCACCCAAAGATAAGCCATCACTAGCACCACCACCAAGTGACCCATTTCCCACCTCCCCTCACTAATCCCAGGACTTCCATAATCCACCCCCCTCCCCACTAACCTGGTGACCTGAGTCCTGGTGTTGAAGTCCAGGGCGCGCATTGACTGCAGGACCTCCACACAGCCCATGTACTGAGGGGAGGGATGGGAGGACAAGTCAGCCGCCTCCCCCCAACCCTCTCACAAAGGGCCCTAGGACTTTCCCCTACGTGGTCCCTAAGGGAAGGGAAGATGAAGAAGTTCTGCCCACTGCCCGTGGCTACATCCCACAACATGCAAGACAACAGGGAATGAGGAGAGAAGGAAAGGGCAGGCTAGGAGGATCTCATGCATCTGGTAAGAGAATTTGGAGGGAAGGGGCAGGCATTGGGTGGGATGGAGTGACATCTCCAGAAAGGGGGAGGAGACTGGAGGGGACCATCAGGAGACACTCATTCCATCACTTACTAAGGCCTTCGATGTGCTGGGCATTGTGCTAAGCATGGCAGGGCGGGGGTGGGGGAGTCACAAGAAGGAAGGGGGCACAGGCAGAGCTGGAAAGGAAGGGGCTACAGAATGGGAGGAGGGGCAAGAAAGGTTTAACAAACAGGACACTGAAACCAAGGGAGTTGCTGGGGAAGAGCAGGAAAAAAAAGAGCTGGAGTGAGCAGAGAAACTGGAGGGGTCTGGGAGGGAGTAGGAGGGAGTATGTTCACTCACCCGAACCAAGTAGGAAACCCCCGGTCCCATGACTTTGTCGTTGGGATGCAGCCAGCCCCGCGTGGGCTTATTGACAAAGCTCCCGTGGCGGGTCCACTCCTCGCCCCCCAGCTGGCCCCCTTCCACCCGAGTCCTGCGCCCGCCGCCTCCACTCAGCTTGTTCATGTCCTGGAGGAGGGGCAAGGGGCCTGAGTCCAGCATGGCTGCCCCTAAGATCCCCTCCCCATCCTCGGCTGCCCTTCCTGGCTCCCCCTTCAGCCCCGGGCGCCCCCCAACCGGGTTGGCCAGCTTCAAGTTGCTCATCCGGGGGAAGAAGGAGCACAGGGTAGTGGGACTGTCGTCCCCAGGCAGAGGTGGCAGGATGGGTCCCAGGGACGAAGCTGATGGGGAAGGTAGCTCCTCCGTTGGGGTGGACCCTGAAGCTCCCTCCTCCAGCGATGACAGAGACTCATTCCGAAGTGGGTTGTACTTGGGCTTGGGGGGCAGGAGATCCATGGCTGGAGTGAGAGGGAGGCTGCTGCCCAGCCCGGCCCCCCTGCCAGTCAGGGCAAGGGGGCCAGGCAGGGGGCATCCCCAGGCCCTTAGCCTGATCGGACCTCTATGGCCCAGGGATCTCAGGGGTCCTGGGGAGGGAGAAGGACGAGTGGCTGCGGCTCCCCCACTCAGACCCAGACAGTTTCAGGCCCCATCTCTTCCCAGCGTGGAGCCTCTTCTCTGGCTGAGAGGAGAACAGGCTGGACCTAGAGCTGCCTAGCTCCTCCCCAGGGGCGGGGAGCTAAGGGGACAGACCAATCCCAAGGACAGTGCTGACTCACAGGCTCTGAGGGGCTGAGCCCCCACCACTGCCCCAACCTAGAACTCTTGCAGGGGTAGAACTATCCAGGCCCCCCCTGCCCCAAACAAACAATTAGTAATCTGAGGAGGAGTAAAGTGGGGGTGCAAGGAAAGGATGAAGGAGTGAGAGGAAAGGAGGGAGATAAGAGATCTGGATCAATCTAAACCGGACATGGGCAGGCCAAAGGGAGCAGGAAGCTGAGGCAGGGTAGTGGGGAATGAGGGAGGAAACAGAGGCAGCTGGGGGTGGAAAAGGGAGGGGATCCCTGAGCTCAGCATTTCCCTTCCTGTCCTGGTTGAACACTCAAATTCCCCCATGCTCCAGCCCAGGCCACCCCCCACCACTGCCACACAGTGGGGCGGTGGCCCCAGGGAGCCTGGGCCATTAGCATCCTCTGTTACAACAGCTGTGGACTGGAGCTAAAGAAATGGGGAAAGGAAGGAAGAGGTCCCAGCGGATGGAGAGAGGGGCCAAGAGGTAGGACAAAGCTGGTGAAGTAAGGGGAATAAAGTCCAACCTGAGCGCTGCATCAGGGAGCCACCAGGCAGAAGCTGGAGCAGAGGAGACAAGCTGGTGGAGACTTGTTCTCTATGCATGGCACTTACCATCCCAAGGAGCGCTCGCTCCTGGCCAAGCACTCTTCTGCCCCTCTTTCCACAGGCCTAGTTAGCAAAGCAAGCTGTCAGGGGGCGGGGCACTGACACTGACTTCAGCTTCCTGGGCCTGACAGGTTATGCTCATACCCCTCCTCTTGCAGTGTCACTGGGGAGGGTGCAAGGGTCCACCATAGAGCAAAGTGCCCCTCACATCAAGGGCAGGGTCTGGCTGGAGGAGGTGGGAAAGCGAAACAATTCTCCAAGAGAAGTGGGGGCTACAGGCCATGAAGGGATAGAGAGGGCAGAAGACAAATCTGTGCTAAGTACAGGAGAAAAGGGTGACAGAAGATGGGCTGAGGCTGGACACAGGGAACAGTCCCAAACCCATTCCTTTCACCCACATTTCCTGCCACAGCTCTGCTTCAGGGGGCCACAGAGGAAGTTGGAAAGTGACCAAAATAGTAGTAGTAAAATATACATATACCCCCCCCAGGCTCACCTCAGAATTACCCTTATCCTTAGATTTACTTCAGAAGATAAAAAGTCACAAATAATCATATGATTACAGTGACTGCCCGTACTAACACTTAAAACGTGTTAGATACTGTGCTCAACTCTTTCACCTCCCTGTAGTCCTCATCCAAGAAGAGCTGTGTCACTCCATCCACCTCTCCTGAGAAGGAATTCTGTCACTGCATTTCCTAAGGCCCAGGCACTCAGGCATAGAAAGAATGAGGAAGCGATTCCACCATAGCCTCACACCCTCGACTCACAAACACCAGGCTGTCCTCATCTTTAGAGATGAGAGTTCTGTGGGAGCCTGCAGGATCCAGAGGCAGGGAATGACCAACAGGTGTGGACATTTGGAAGAAAAGAAAGAGGAAGGAGGGCTCCTTACATTTGCATAGGGAAAAAGGAGATTGCCTACTGGGAGACGGGGTGATTGGGCGAGGGGGAGAAGCTGCATGTGGCTTCTCAGCCCAGCAGGGAGGAGGAGGCAAGAGCAGTGGGAAGCAGCAGGAAATGGCGAAAGCCTCAGGAATGTTTCCAGAAGGGAAGGCTGGGCAAGCGGGACCAGGAGGAATGCCCAGACAATAACTCTGGTTAGGAGGAGGGAAAGAGCCAGAGAAGTGGTGGGGGCTGAGGAGTCCCTTAAAAAAACAGCAAAAAGGCCACTGTCCCCTATACCCACTCCAAGCCACCGTTTTCTGGTGGTAGAAAACTTTCACTCCTGTCACACACCAGCAAATCCATGACCCCACCCAGCTCCCCAGGTACAGGTATGAGACATACAGCTGTTTCTGGGGTGGAGTCAGTCCTGGGAAGGGAAACTCAGGGAGTGGGGCTGGGAATCTATGAGCAAGTCTGTCTCCCAATCTCGTGCCAAACCCCAAGTCCAGCCCCCTTCAAGTAGATCCACCCTTGGAAGGGGGTAAGGAAGAGGAAAAGGGCTGCCTCTAATCTCGCACTCCTCAGAGCCAGCTCAGTGGAGCGTGAGAGCTCAGGAAAACTGAGCCTAAGGCCCAAAAGAGAAACAGAAGAGGGAAATATAAGCAGGTGGAGTTTCTGGGACTGAAGACAAAGCTTCTGAGGTGATGACCTGGGTCCCACAGGAATAAAGCTCCTGAGGGGGCGTGGTCCCCTAGGACGCGTGCATCAGACTTCCAGGAGACGAGGCTTCTGGACAATCAGACGTGGATTAAGGAAGGGGCGGCGCTCCCAGGGGGCGGAGCCCCTAGAGAGGCGTGGCTTCACGAATTCGAACACAGTAGTTCTGCGAGGGGCAGGGTTTTGCCCTTTTGGGAGATAGGCTTTTTGATAGACAAGAGTTAGCGGAGAATCGTCGCGAGGAGGCGGAGTTTCGGGGAATTAGAAGGACTAACGTAGGGTTTCTTGCAGTAGGGCTTGGAAGCATGTCTGGGGGTTGGACTTCCAGGAAAGCTGGGTGACAGGGTGCGGTCGGGGACAATAAATAGAAAACAAATCGGGGTTCGGGGAGCCCCCTGAAGTTGGGAGGTGGGACTTCCGGAGAGGGGGTCTCAGGGGGCGGGACTTATAAATGAAGACCGGAAGTAGGGTCCCGGGAGAGGGGTTCCGGGGTGGAGGAGTGGGTCACCAAAGGAGAAAAAAAGTCCCAACTCACCAGGGCTTCATGGAGTCTCCGCACCGCACCGCGGGCCGATTTGGTTCCGGATCACGTCACGGCCTCTTTAGGTCCCCGCTCTAACTTTCTCCCCGGGCCTGGCCTCCCTGGAGAAACTTTATTTCACTCACTTCCGGCCTCACTAACCCCTGACCCTCTACCTCACCGTCCCTCCTTCGCCCATCCCACTTTCCCGAACCAGCCAATGGCAACGCGAGAACGCGCACAGGAGCAGTGACAGCCAATAAGAGGCCTATTTTTGATCTAAGCTAGGTCTCGAGAAACGTAAGAAGCGCACTCCAATAGGGACTCAAGGAGAAGCAAACCTAAGCCAATCGGAGGCTTGAAGGTGGAGTTGTCCCGCCTTAAGCAAAAGGGGCCAATAGGAAGCGCGAGCGGCGTGTTTGAAAGCGAGGCCAAGGAGGGTGGGAGCGCGTGCTGCTGGGAGTTGTTTGGAGGTCGGTGGTGCGGAGCTGGCTGTCTTCAGGCAGAGTGATCATGTCGCACAAACAAATTTACTATTCGGACAAATACGACGATGAGGAGTTCGAGTACCGGTTAGTGCAGGCGCGGGGGCCATAACGAGGTCGTGAGTTTTGACAAATGAGAAGCCGAAGAGTTAGTACGGGGACTGAAGCGACAGAGTTGGCGCATGCGCGGAGGTTAACGGGACGGGTGTGAGAGGGTTAAGAGCGTAAGGCGCATGCGCGAAGGGTAGGAAGCGATTGTAAAAGAAACAAAGTGGTAGCGAATTTGGAGTAAACCCTGTTGGGAGGAGGTGTAGGTGGGCGTGGTTAGAGTGTTAGCGTGCTGACCACCTTCACCTTTGCTAATTTCTGGATCATTCAACTTTATTGAGCAGGTTGAACTTGCCTTCTTGGGACTGCTTGTATCACGGCAAACACCATAGAACCACAGAGCTACTGGGAAAAGGCGGCAAAGGCGGAGCTCGAATTTTCCTCGCGTGCTCACTGCGAGGGGAGTTCCGCGAGAGCCTAAGTGCTGCTTATTAATTGATGGAAAGGGGCGTGGTTGTCTGGCTTTTTTGAGGAAGGGAGCTTCGAGGAACTGGAGTGGAATAAAACTGGGCAGGAACATTGAGAAAAGACTTAACATGAACCTAATACATGCCCTTCATATATTCGGAGGGCGTCTATTTAGGAAACAATTTTGGAGTGCTTATAGGTTTCAGGTGCTCTGCTAAAGTGCAAAGATAAGCTGTGGTCTCTGCTTTCAACAAACCTAAAAATCTGTGGAAATACTGACAGACTTCAGAAAGTAGGTGATAATTGGTATGAGAGAGATGGGAGCACCTATGATAGAGATAGGACTTGGCCCAGGATGGTGAAGAAAGGAATTCCTACAGAGTTTACATTTGATAAATCCTAAAGCCGTAATTCTAGATTGGAAAATTAGGGAAGACAAAGGATTCTACAAATGTTGGCATTCCACTGATCTGTATTAAGTGTAATACTTAAAACAACTTCCTAGTTTGTATCTTGTCTTCTCAAATGAAGAACACAAAATGGAAATTTGCTTTTCTTGTGTTTCTTCTCCAGCCTAGTGGAGGGCTCTGGGCCCTCTGGAGAAGTCGGTGTGTGCTGACAAATACATACCCATCTTTATGCCAGGTCCTTGGGAAAAGCCCCCAGGCCCTGCTTGAATCCAGTTAACTTTCTTTCCTCGGCTGTTTTCCTCTACATCTGAACTAAGCTAACTAAAACTATGTGCCTGTAAAATCTTTGCAGGACTAGGGAGAAGTCACTAGTGTCATCCCTTGGAAGATGTAAGTCTTCGTAGTGGTATTTTGGCTAAAGAAAGTTCTTTGGGGTTTTTTTTGTTTTGGTCTAATTAGGTGTTGAAGCCAACCTTTGTGCCAGGGGATTGTTAGAATGTAAGCTATTTTCAGACATTTAGACTAGAATTATCTCTTTGGAAAAAACCTCTGTTACTAGCACAGAGAGAGCATTTAGTATATTTTCATTGAGCATGATGAAGTTTATCTGGGTTAGCCTGATTGAAGTCAAGAGTAATAATTTATCTGCCATGAAAGGAGACTTATCCTAGTCATGGAGTTTCCCAAAAGAAGTCTCATGGCACATCCCTTCAGAGTTAGGAAAATGAGATTTCAGGATTTATTTTATTTTTATGTATTTATTTTTTAAAGTTTGGCCCTGAGCTAACATCTGTTGCCAATCTTTTTTTTTCCTTCTTCTCCCCAAAGCCCCCCAGTACATAGTTGTATATTCTAGTTGTCGGTCCTTCTAGTTCTGCTTTTTGGGACGCTGCCTCAGCATGGCTTGATGAGCGGTGCCATGTCCACTGCCCAGGATCCTAACCGGTGGAACCCTGGGCCACCGAAGCAGAGCACCCGAACCCAACCACTAGGCCACGGGGCTGGCAGGATCTATTTTAAAGGATAAGACGTTTACATTTCGTCCTTTATGATGGCTCTTCCAGTCAGCACTCCATAATACGCCTTTCTTCTCCACAAAATCACTTCTCTCCCTTCCTTTCCAATCCTGTTGCAAACCACTTTTAATTATTAACACTGCGTGTGCTGTGGGGCTCCCATTGTATTGTTTTAGGGTAATCAACTAGAAGACTGGAAGCCCCAAGGAGGCGGAGGCAGTGTATCAACAGTGCCTGGAATTCAGGTGCTCGTTCACTTGAGTTATTCATTAAGTAGGACTTTTTTTTTTTTTTTTAAAGATTTTATTATTTCCTTTTTCTCCCCAAAGCCCCCCGGTACATAGTTGTATATTCTTCGTTGTGGGTTCTTCTAGTTGTGGTATGTGGGACGCTGCCTCAGCGTGGTCTGATGAGCAGTGCCATGTCCGCGCCCAGGATTCGAACCAACGAAACACTGGGCCGCCTGCAGCGGAGCGCGCGAACTTAACCACTCGGCCACGGGGCCAGCCCCTTAAGTAGGACTTTTTAATATACTTTCGTGAGGAATTACATAGCTTGCCATTTATTTCTAGCTGCCTCTACCCCACAGTGAGATTATATAAACTCCTTGCCATCAGAAACAGGTTTGTCTTTGCTTTCCCCTCTTGGCTTTGTATGCAGGCACTTGTCTAACAGACTGTACCCAGTACTGACACAAATTCCCCACCTTCCCATGTTTCTGTTACAGGCATGTCATGTTGCCCAAGGACATAGCTAAGCTGGTCCCTAAAACCCATTTGATGTCTGAATCTGAATGGAGGAATCTGGGCGTTCAGCAGAGTCAGGGATGGGTTCATTATATGATCCACGAACCAGGTCAGTACAATGGCTGCAAGCAAACACGTCAGGCTCCTTCACTGAGGGAACGAAGGGATGATAAGATCGCATAACCCAAAGGAATAGGCGGAAGGGGAGGGTGGTTTACTGGTTCCTTAATCTGCCAGCCATCTAGAAAAACTGGAGTGACCAAAAATAAGAGTGAAGTATCTGGGAAGTTCAGAGACAACCTGGCAGTGGAAAACCACCTTTAATCTCTAATTCAGTCAGAGGGTACTTTGTGTGTTTTTTAAGGCCATGTATACCCCGGTAGAGGTTATGGCTCCTGCTTCATTCTCCATCAGAAAGCAAATTCTTGGATGTGTTCCAAATAAGCCAAGGAGAGTATATTTTTTGATAAGACACCAGACACCAAGCTGCCAGGCAAAACTAATAAAGGACACCCCGGGGCTGTACAAACATAGCAAAAGAGCTGATATTAACAATTCTGTACTTGGCAGACAGGCCAGGCTTCTGGGTCTGCTTCTAAGGCCATATGCTTAAATCTTAATTTAGTTAGAAAGATCCGAGTGGGTGATAGCTGGGAGGTGGGAGTGGGATACACTATAGGTTGTGCATAGAATGGTATGAGCTTGTCTCTGAGATTCCGCTCACTCTTTCAGAACCTCACATCTTGCTGTTCCGGCGGCCACTGCCAAAGAAGCCAAAGAAGTGAAGCCGGCGAGCCACTTTTCAGCCTCAAGCTTTACACAGCTGTCCTCACTTGCTAACATCTTTCTGATAACATTATTTTGTTGCCTTCTTGTTTCTCACTTGGATATTTAAAGGATGTTCAATACACTGTTTGAATGTGCTAGTGACTGCTTTGCTTCTGGAGCAGAGCCAACAGCACCACGGCCCAGCCTGGTGAGTGCTCTTTGGGCTGCAGCCTTGGCTGAGTGTGACCCCAGAAGCCACGTGAGCTCTGTATCCCTCAGAACACACTTGGTAGATGGAGCAAGCATTTGAGAATAAGACCATGGCTGTTACCAGGATTGTGTAAACTTGCTGTTTTGTTTTTTTTTCCTGCCAGGTGTTGTGTGTATGGTGATTTATGTTTCAATGTATTGGAAACTTTCCATTTTATTCAAGAAGTCAGTTCCATGTTAAAGCCTTGATTAAAGAGGAAGTTTTTATAATCCTAATTGTAAAGGTTTTTTCCCTCCACTCAGGGTGAGCATCACATTCAGTATCATGGTTCTAATTCCATGCCCTCTTCAGTTAGATAATGAAGCTCAGCTCTTTGCTGATATGACGTTTATTTCAGCATTCCGGTAACTGGTTTTTAATCTACTTTAAGCAGACTTGCTGTCAGATATCTACTGAAATATATTTCACTGTAACTACTGGCCTAAGATAGAGGTTATAGAGAGACAACATCATCTCATCAATGTCAAAACAAATAAACTGTTTCCTACAGTCAGCGATGCTGCCTTTAACATAGTCCTGGTATTTGAAGGGCACACGAGGGTAAAGGGAGGAGGCCTCAGCCACACCCTGCTAGTGTGCTCCACTTCCTGCCCAGCCTAAAGCTCAGACACACCTATGGCCTGTTCACTGTGCACATTGGTTGGGAGCTGTTTTCAGTGGTTCTCGTTTTGGCTGAGTATTGAAATCACCTGAGTAGCTTTAAAAGTACTGATGCCTAAATCATTCCTAGAGATGCTGACATAATTGCTCTGAGGTATGGCCTGGATGTGGAGATTTCAAGCATTCTTATGCAGGTAGTTACAGCCCTAACCTTTGAGGAAACATGTGTAAACTATAGCTATTTAAAAAAACATTTCACCAAATACCTTCCTTCTACTTTTCAAAATAACAGTACTACTAAGTAAGGGAGATTAATCTCCCCCCTTCTCCCTGTCTTCCATCCACGTATTCCCAGAGCAGTAGGTCAACTGTGGTCCCTGGAAGCATCAAAATCACCTGGAAACGCATTGGAAATGCACATTCTTGGGCTCCATCCTTGACCTACTGAGTCAGAAATGCTGAGGGTTGGGCCCGGCGATCTTTTAACAAGCTCGCCAGCTGATTCTGGTGCACACTCAAGCTTGAGAACCACCGGTAAAAGACTGGACCAGAGCTGATATTTGGGGATTTTTCTTGGGGGGGCGGTGAGGGGGAGTGTCAAATACCGCCATTACTACTAAAAAAGATGATGGAGCATTTGGCTTATGTCATTAGGCAAGCGGGACTTTCTATTTTTTTTTTTTTCTTAGAGCTGAGGTTCTTTTAAGTGGAAAAAACACAGGGCTTATTACTTGAGAAAGAATGGTCTAGAAGTCTAGCTCTATCATTCACTTTGGCATTTTGTGGTTGTGTGGCATCCCTTCACCTTTCTGAGCCTGTTGCCCATCTGTAAGATGGGCATCATCTCTATCTTAGAGGATTTTTAGGAGAGTAAAAAGAGGCCAGTTGTGGTTCAGCAGTCCTCCAAATGATGAATGAACTGTAGACCTTTACTACAGAAAACAGCCCCACAGACCAGTAGCATCAACATGACAGGAGAGCTGGTTAAACGCAGATGTCAGACCCACCCAAACCTGAATCTGGTAGATTTAACCAGCATATTTAAAAAGTCCCCAGATGATAAGTTTGAACGTGAAGGTTTAAGAAGCACTTTTAGACCAAAAGTAACTGAAATGAGAGTAAGTTAGGATGATGAGAGAATCCCCGGTAGACACATGACACTCCCTAGTCTGCCCTCACTTGTACCTACAAGGCAAATAAGAGGGAGAGGTGATGTTTAAGTACCGTCTGGAGCAAGGTAGGGGAAGACTTTTTCTTGTCAAAGAAGGTTAAGTAATTAGCTTTATGGTTTATAATAAAGAAATGAAAGTTCCACATACTAAAAGCTCACCTCCAGGATCTCCTACCTCACAGGCAATGATGACAGTTATTCTTGATGTCCTTCCAACTGCCATCTGCTACAATATAAAATCCCTTCTGACACCAAGAAAGCCCCCAATCTGTTCACCTAGAATTACAGTCTTGGTTAATAAAAACAGATTGCGTATGCATGCAAGAATTTGAATACAGGACAGAAGTTAGAGTCAAGTCTCCCCTTTACTTCCAGCACCAGAAGCGAGCACCCCGGACTCCTTGGAACATCTCCAACCACAGCTCCTTTCGCGCCCCACAACCCCTAGGTCCGCTGCTGAGAGAAGAGACGCCCCGCCCCACATTTCCGGTTGAGAGGCGTCCACGTGGTTGTCGCCAATAACAACCCAGCTCCTACTCCCGCCCCCTGGCTAAAGCTCGCGAGCGACAGTTAAGAATACCAATGGGTCCTTGGAGGTTGTCTGAGCGACAGCCAGTATGACCAATTCATATGAGGTAAATGTGAGCCTAAGGCGGGATTCTGAGTACGGAAGCTGCCCCGGGACATGAGGAGAGGCGAGAGGGAAAGACCAAGTGAAGGGGCAGAAAAGGCAGGTGAGAACCTGGAAGAGCTCAGTAATCTGAAGCGTGCTGGGAAGAGACTGGATTCCGGGCCAGAAAGGATGCGGAAGACTGCTGAAGAAGGCCACCGAGTTCTGGTCGGGGGTGGAGGGAGGGAACGCTTTTAAAGGGACCAAGACCCAGGATAAGGTAGGCATTTAAAGGGACAGGTGCCCCCAAAGAGAGGAGACATTTAAAGGTGCAGATATCCAAGATAGAGCAGACACTAGAGGACCCGAACGCGGGCAGAAGATATTTAAGATGGTAGGTGCTTCGGAGAGCAGGACATTTTAAGGAGACTGGAGCCAAGCTTAGAAGACATTTAAAGAGGCATGGGCCGGGGTTTGAGAACACGTTTATTAAAGAGGCATGGATAAAGAAATCACTTGTCCAGGGCCTAGTTAGGAAGACCCTGAAAGGATGTTCCTCTAAGGAAGAACATGCACTCCTGCTCTTCCCCGTTGTCTTTTCTGGCTCCTCCAGGTTCCCTCGACCCCGGACCCCGTGTTCCCGGGCTATGGCCCCCAGTGCCGTGTAGACCTGGCGGGATCCCCGTGCTTGCGACCCCTATTTGGGGGCCTGGGTGGCTACTGGAGGGCCTTGCAGAGGGGCATAGAACTCAGGACCATGGCATCCACGGCCTCTGGACTTCCCCCAGGGCGCAGCGTGACGGCAGGCATCATCATTGTTGGAGATGAGATCCTCAAGGTGTGTCTGGGACAGAAGAGCGGGGAGGGCGCGGTGTTCTCCTGTCCTTGAGAGCCTGCCCCACATTCTGTCGAGGCGGAGTGAACCAGGGTGGGAGCTGCAGTAGGGTCCTGGAGTGAGCCCAATATATTGGCGGAAAAGTGACCCTCATCTTTTCAATTACTCTGTTGAAAAACTTTTAGCAAAGTCCCTTGCGTTTTGCCAAGTACTATGGCAGGGGGAGGAGGGGCTTTAAGGAATTGACAAGGAGTCAAGTGTGTAAAGGAGGTACAGGTGCAGGTATTACTTAAGAATTATATCCAGGGGCCGACCCGGTGGCCCAGTGGTTAAGTTCTTGTGCTCTGCTTCGGTGGCTGGGGGTCTCTCTGGTTTGGATCCTGGGCAGCGACATGGCACCACTCATCAAGCCATGCTGAGGCAGCATCCCACATGCCATAACTAGGAGGACACACAACTAAAAATATACAACTATGTACCCGGGGGCTTGGGAGAGAAAAAGGAAAAATAAAATCTTAAAAAAAAGAAGAAGAATTATATCCAGCCTGTCTAGAAAATGGTTCAAGGCACTCAGCAGCATGGATAAGTGAGTAGAAGCAAAGTACTAGAAGGGAAAAATCCCTTCTGAATGATCATGGAAGTCTTACTAGAAGTCATCCAAGGCATCATTTGTAATAGTAGTATTGACCCCTATTTTTCGAGTGCTTACTAAGGCCTAGCAGTGTGCTTATTACATCACATATGTGATTTTACTAATCCTCACAACCCCATGACCCTGGTACTTTTATTGTAAATCTCAATTAATAGATTATGAGACTGAGTCTCAAAGAGGTTGAGAAACTTACCCGAAGTTACACAACTAGGAGTGGTAGATAGGATTCTAACCTGATTCCCTCTTATTCCAAACCCTTAACCATTAAACTCTCTGTAGAGAAGTAGAGGATGGGGCTGGAAAAGAAGATTGGATACACACCATAGACAGAGAGCCTCAAATATTCTGCAAAGGAATTTGAACTTTATTCTCTATTTGGTTGGAAACAACAAATGGCTTTTGAGGCCAAGAGTGATGCAATCACAGTGACACATTAGGAAGGTTTTTCAGGAGGCACAGGGCAGAGCGCTGTGGCTGGAGGCTGGGAGTCTGGCCAGGGGGCTGTCGCCACTGTCCAGGTGAAATGTGCCAAGGACCTGCTTGGTAGCAGTAGGGACAGAGAGAAGAGAGCAGATGGGGAGATATTTCAAAAGTAGAGTTGACAGCATGAAGGGCCTGAATGGCTCAGTGTCTAGGGGATGCCATTGACCAAAGTGACAATAGTGAGGGAGAGGGTGAAGATGTCCAATAAGCACTTGGAGCCAGGGGACTGAAACTGTCAGGGTTGGTGAGAAAGTAGACGGTTGTCCACATAGAATTGATATTTTAATCCATAAGTATAGATGGAAGCCCAGAGTTCATCACCACAGCATTGACACTCTCATCCTCCCCATCTCCAATCTCCCAGGGACACACTCAGGATACCAACACCTACTTTCTGTGCCGGACACTGCGCTCCCTGGGGGTCCAGGTGTGCCGAGTCTCTGTTGTCCCTGATGAGGTAGCCATCATCGCTGCTGAGGTCACCTCTTTCTCCAGCCGCTTCACCCATGTCCTCACAGCAGGGGGCATCGGCCCCACTCATGATGATGTGACCTTTGAGGCAGTAGCACAGGCCTTTGGGGATGAGCTCAAGCCACACCCTGAGCTGGAAGCTGCCATCAAAGCCCTAGGAGGAAAGGGCTGGGAGAAGCTGTCGCTGGTGCCCTCCTCTGCCCGCCTGCATTACGGCACCGATCCTCACACTGGCTGCCCCTTCAGATTCCCACTGGTCTCCGTCCGAAACGTCTACCTCCTCCCAGGCATTCCAGAGCTGCTGCGGCGGGTGCTGGAGGGGCTGAAGGGACTATTCCAAAACACAGCTGTTCAGTTCCACTTGCGGGAGCTGTATGTAGCAGCTAATGAGGCCTCTATCGCCCCCATCCTGGCCCAGGCCCAGGCACACTTTGGGCGCAGGCTTGGCCTAGGTTCCTACCCTGACTGGGGCAGCAACTACTATCAGGTGAAGCTGACGCTGGACTCGGAAGAAGAAGGGCCCCTGGAGGAATGCCTGGCCTACCTGACTGCCCATCTGCCCCAGGGATCGCTGGTCCCCTACACACCCAACGCTGTGGAGCAGGCCAGTGAGGCTGTATACAAACTCACTGAGTCAGGTAGGGGCCTCCTAGGGGAGGGGCAGCAGGTACCAGATCACTGGTGCCACCCTAGGTCTCAGGAATGCAGGGGCTGTTGGAGGCTTCCTGCAAATCCAAGAGAAGGTAGAAGGTAGCTACAGTTGATTCATTCATTCTTCCAATAAATATTAATTGAGTACCTACTTTCACCAGCACTGTGCTGGGCGTTGGGGATATAGCTCAACAGGACAGACTTATACCCTACTCCATGGACCAGTAGTTTAACAAGAAAGGCAGACGTTAAACAGGTAATTGTGCATGAAATGTCAGTGATGAGGAGGACTCCCCAGCAGGGAGATCAGCCTTGATCTGGGGTCAGAGAAGGCTACTGTGGGCAAGTGACATATACGCTGAGTGATAAGGAGGATTTGGGCAGACCAGGAGGTGGGCATGGGCAAAGAGTGTGAGAGAGGTTCTGAAAGGAAGCAGCATGAGGTTTAGGGGAATGGACAGAAACCAGGACCCCCGGAGGGAGGACACTGAGGTGAAGAACAAGGTGAGGTGTGGCTGAATAGCAGGCAGGGGACAGACTGCAGTGCCTAGCAGGCAGCATGAAGGAATCTGGACTTATCCTAGGGACACTGGGAAGACATTGAAGGATTTTAAGCAAGGGCAATGTGGCCCCCACTGCCCTTTGATGGTCATGTGTGTCTATCTGATGCCCTCTTCCCTGCCTGCCTGGCAGGGTCATCTCTGGGAGCAAAAGTGGCAGGTGCCCTGCAGACCATCGAGACTGCCCTGGCTCGGTACAGCCTGCCCCAGCTCTGTGTGGGCTTCAACGGGGGCAAGGACTGCACTGCCCTCCTGCACCTCTTCCATGCAGCTGTGCAGAGGTGAGCCATAACCCCTGGAGGCAAGGCTCAGAGACACCTGATCAGCCTCGTTCTCTAGTTCCCCATCCTGGGAAGCAGTGGGGAAAGGGGGTGTCTGGGTGGGATCTGGGAGGGAGGCAGCCATAGTGACCTTTCAGTTCCATTTCCCCACCATATTAATTGAATATCTGACACATGCCTGACCTTGGTTGTGGATGTGCAAGCCACCATCCCTGACCACAGGGAGGTCACAGTCCTGTTGGGGAGGTGAGACTCGCATACCTGAAACAGAGATGTGTGCTCCAGATTTGAGAGGTAAGAGATCAGAGAGGGCTTCCCGGAGAAAGTGGGTTCTGATGGACAGGAAGGACAAGGAAAGGGGAAAAGGGGAGGGTGTCCATCCCAGGGGTCAAAGAATAGTGCAAGCTCTCTGGAGAGCATTTCCCTGCCCATGCTGGCAAGCCTATGGATACTTCCCCGTCCCCAGGAAATGCCCTGATGCTCAAGAACCCCTCCAGATCCTGTATGTCCGCAGCATCTCCCCTTTCCCTGAGCTGGAGCAGTTTCTACAGGACACCATCAAGAGGTACTAGGGGCCCGGAGGTTTGGGCTCCAAAGGGACCTCACAGGGCCTACTTCTGACCCCCACCCCTCATCCTTCCGCAGGTACAATCTGCAGGTGCTGCAGGCTGAAGGTGACATGAAGCAGGCCCTTAGTGATATGCAGACGCGGCACCCCCAGCTGGAGGCCGTCCTGATGGGCACCCGCCGCACCGACCCCTACTCCTGCAGCCTCTGCCCCTTCAGCCCCACTGACCCAGGCTGGCCTTCGTTCATGCGCATCAACCCGCTGCTGGTAATTAGGAAGAGGATTTATTGCCTTCAGTCTCGTGTCCCCTATCAGTCACTGCACCCTGGCTGCCCCAGGTCGGGGAGGTTGGAGCCAGGGGGCTTGGATGAAAGAGCCCCATCATGCAAGGGAGGCGGTGCTATTTGTTCATGCAGCCTTTTGACCAATATTTATTGAGCACTAATTCAGCAGCAGGTATTGTGCTTTCTACTATGGGCAAAACAATGACTTAGACCTGTGCTGTCCAATATGGTAGTCACTAGCCATTTATTTACTCCCTAATTGTAATTAATTTAAATGAAATACAAATTACTCCAAAACGACTGAATCTATAAAGGGATGAATTTTATGGCATGTGAATTATATCTCAATTTTAAAAACTAAATCCAATTCAGAATTCCGTACTTCAGTTGCACTAGTCATATTTCAAGTGACCACCATTTTAGAAGGCACAGATAGAGAACATTTCCACCATTGCAGAAAGTTCTACTGGACAGCACAGGCTTACACACACATAGCCTCTCCCTGTCCTCCTGCAGCTCAGGCACTAGTGGAGGGTGGATTGGGAATGGAGAGGGGACAGGATGAAGGCTTCTCTTCCTCATTGCTTGGCCTACAGAGCAAGATATACCAGAGATTCGGATAGCAGGCCCTTCCTCAGAGGCCAAGGGAGCAGGAGAACCCGAATAGGCCCCTTTCCAGGCAGCAGTGGGGAAATGTGGGAGTGGGGAGTATTTGTGACTCCTCTCTGACTCTCTGCCCTCCCAGGACTGGACCTACAGAGACATCTGGGACTTTCTGCGTCAACTGTTTGTCCCATACTGTATCCTCTACGACCGAGGGTAAGGGTGTTGGAGGAAGAGAATGGGTGGGAAAGATGTAAGGGTGCTGGGATAGGAAGAGCCCACCCCACCCTGTGCTTGCCCTGCATTCTCCTGGCTCCAGCTACACGTCACTGGGAAGTCGGGAGAACACGGTGCGGAACCCGGCCCTGAAGTGCCTGAGCCCAGGCGGCCAGCCCACCTACCGTCCAGCCTACCTACTTGAGAACGAAGATGAGGAGCGCAACTCCCGCACATGACCTCCCCTTCCTGCCTGCTCCAGGAGGGAGGGAAGGAGGCTGACCTAGAGCATAACCTGTCAATAAACCGTGCCTCTCATGTGCCTGTTGCTTGGCTGTCTTCCTGCTCCAAGAGAAGCATAAGTGGGCCAGGCCCTGCCAGCTCTGAGCTGACAGTGCTCACTCTAAGAGGCCCAGGGGGTTATGGGGGGCAGAACAGGCTGGAAAGGAGCCCTCACTGATGATTCTGAATGCCAGCCTCAGCGGGAGCACACCAGAGGGCAGGAGCAGGGGGTTGCCAACCACTGGGGGAAGAGGCAGCAGGCAAGGCACCTGAGGTTTTGAGGCCCAGGGGGGCAAAAGGGAAGCTGAGCTGGCCTGGCTGTGAAAGATGAAAGATGGAGTGGCCAGGCCCTCCTCCAACTAAGCCCATCCCTCCATCCCTGTGCATAGGGGCTGACTCAGCCCATTCTCAGGCCCAGAACCTTCCCTCTGCTAGACCCAGGGGCCTTTGTCCCCGTAGTCATGAGGTCTGATGGGGGGTGGGGACAGTGTTGATAAAAGGCACTACAAGCAGCTCCCACACCCTTCTCAGAGCTGCTGGTAACATGCAGCCCCGGGCACAGCCCCTAGCCCAGGCCCTACCATTCTCCCTCGGAGGGGCCCTTCGAGACACTGGGCTCCGGGTGCCTGTCATGAAGATGAGCACAGGGTGGGAGGGCCTGCGGCGGACCCTGAAGGAAGTCGCCTACATCCTCCTCTGCTGCTGGTGTATCAAGGAGCTGCTGGATTAATGGCGGCAGGGAACTGCCTCCTCCCCACCGGCAGCATGGCTGGCATCACTCAGGTGGGCAGGGTAGGGCAAAGACAGGAGGCATGGCTGCAGCTTCTGTGGCAGAACCTGTCTCTCAGCTTCCCATTCTCTTCTTTAGTGCCCAGCCCAACCCCCATCAAGACTCCTGGGGCCAGCCGTGCCTGACCAAGGATGGGCCACAAACACCGAGTGAAGTGCGGATCCTGCTTTGAGTTTGTGCCATCTGTCAGACCTGCCTCGTCTCTGGGCCTCCATTCCCAGCCCCCACCTCTGGCGGCCCTCTGGTGCACAGGAGCTTGGTCTGCTGGCTAGGACCCCAGTAAGACTGCAGCCGGACCGGGCACTCCTCCAAGCCTGGCACAGTGAGCCCACCAGCCCAGATGGTTGATCTTACCATACCCTTTTAGTGCCAGAAATGGGCTGCTCCCTAATATCTCCATTTGAGAATCACTGAACTATATGTATAATAAAGAGGCCTTGAGGCCAAAAGTTCTAAATGTTTAAATGGGAATCAGAAAAAGCACTGGAAGGCTCTTGGAGCCAGAGTGCAGACCAGGGAGGGAAGGCGGTTGTCCTCGATAGAACTAAGACTGAAAGCCAGGTTTCTTGACTCAGTGGTGCCTGGGTGGGGAGGGTGGAGTTGGAAAGGCCAGGTTCCTCCCAACTTGTAGACAGGGAGGGGTCCAGCTTGGGTGGGGTCTGCTGTGAGGCCCTGTGCATTAGGGTCGGGACCCAAATAGAAGACCTGGTCTGGCCAGTTCCTTGCCTCTGAGGATCTTGGGGAAAGCACTGGGCTGATGCTAGGCCCCAGCTCACCAGGGAAGTAAGGCCCTGCTCCTCCAGCTCACACAAAAGCTGCAAGAGAATGGCACCTCTGTGGCCACACAGGTCCCTCAGGCTTATCACAGTGCACAGGACGCAAACAGCCAGAATGAGTCGAATTGACTCTTCACTTCCCCTTGGCAGCCACCAACACATGCTTTCCCTGAATTACTCCCAGTGGTAGGTACACATCAGCCATTTACATTATCTGGCTCATGCTTACTGACGTGCCCACTCACAGCCCCCCACAACCTCAGAGCCAGCCACAGGGCTTATCAAAGTGTCCCTGGGATCTCGACCCAGCATTCCCTGGCCCCTCTTGGGGTCTATTTATTGTCCCCCCTCTTTCTCTCCTGGGGCACTGGCCTGGAGAAGGTGTTTGGGGCCCTCCTGCCACTTCCAGGGACCAGCCCTTCCTCGGCCTTCTTAGTTAACTCCTTTTTCTCTAGGCTTATTTTATTTTTGTTTTTGTAAAGGTGACATGCCTAAAAACTTCTGAGAGTAAAAAGTAAGTCTCCCTGCCACACCTATCCCTCAACCCCCCAGCTCTCATCCCTGGAGGTTACCATGGTTACCAGTTTCTTGGAAGGCATTCCAGAGACAGTCTATGCATATACTGCATCTTCATTCATTCATTTAACAAATATTGTTGAGTACCTACTGTATGCCAATCTGGGTGCTTTGAAGACAAGAGTGATCAAAATAGATCCTTGTACTTGTAGAGCTTACCTTCTGGTGGGTGGAGACAGAAAATAAAATATAAATATTTTAAAAATAAGTATATAGATGCTATTAGGAGATAGGTGCTATGGAAAAAAGAAAAAGTCGAGCTGGGGTTGGGCGTGGAGGCAGGTCCCGGAGGGTCTAGGAAGCCTTGGTAAGAACTTGAGCTTTTATGCTGAGTGAAATGAGGAACTACTGCAGGGTGTCGAGCATGAGCTGATATTTTATTTAAAAGGCTCCTATGTTAGGTTGAAAATAGACCTTAGGGGAGCCAGGGTAGAATAGGAGAGAACTATTAGGAGGCAATGGACACAATCTGGGCCAGACATGTTGGTGGCTCAGAGCTGGCTTCTAGCAATAGCAGCGGTGAGGAGTGTCTGGATTCTGCATATGGTTGTTCTTCTGGTTGATGACATACTCTACACACTGTTCTGCCCCTTGCTTTTTTCCCTTAATATACCTTGTGCAGGATTCCACATCAGTACATTTAAAGCTCGCTCATTCTTTTTCACATCAGCATAGTACTCTATTTCTTATCCCTGGCAGCTCAGCACCCTTCTTTAGGCATCCACAAAATGCAGGTCAGTGCTCTTCCCTGGTCCCATGCCCCACCCTCGCCCCAGGGCGCAGCAGGGAGAAGGGGTAAGGTCCTGAATCCAACCAGACAGGGGGTAGTGATGAAGGTGGAAACAGAATTCATCTTCCCGTCTGAATCTGGTGCTCCTCTCCCGCTCATAGCCTGTACCCTGCTTGGCCAGCTCCAGCCCTTCCCTGACTCAAGCTCTGGCCTTTTCCTTTCTTAGGCCCTGCTCCTGCCAAGCCGGGGCAGTGCCTGGAGATGGACCCAGAGTCTGAGAGTTCTGAACCCAAGGGCCTAGTGCCAGGGGAGGGGATGTCTGGCAAAGACCACTGGGGAAATGGTAGGTAGAAGAAGGCAGGGCCCAGGGCTGTGGCATGTTATGGGACAAGTGGTGGGGAGCTGAAGGAGGGAGAAAAGCAGAGAGACTGCCAGTGATGCAAGGAGGGTGTCAGAGCTGGAAAGAGAGCCCTAAAAGTGAAAAGATGGCAGAGAGGAATGGGGAGAATAACAAAAACCTCATGTACCACTCTGAGATCCCTTTTCACACTACACAGTGCTTTGAGCTTTACAAAATCTACTTCAAAAGTAGGCAGGACAAGGGTAATTATCCCGTGTTAATGTGAAGGAAACAGGCCCAGAGAGGTGAAGTGACCCATCCAAAGTCATGCCCACAGCACACTGCAGTAGGATAGTCATTTAGTGAACCCAGATTTTCTCATCTCAGATTCAGGGCCTTTCTCAGTTAGCCTCTTCTGAACTGGTGCTTGGGATGGTGGCCTAAGTGGCCTGGGAGGCAGGACCAGGTAAGCAAAAGTGTGGAGGGGACTATCACCCCCATTCTGCACCCACTCCATGCTTTCTCACTTCCACCTCAACCCTGAGCTCCCCTTGTTCTTTGTTTCCCCAGCTCATTTGGGGACCCCAGCTCCGTCCTTTTAACCTAATCCACACAGGCCAGGAGATGGTTCCCTGACCTACACCTCCCCACTTCTCTAGAAGGGAAAAAGATGCGGCAGCTGCCTTGCAATGTTCTCTTCCCAACTAAAGTAAGCTCAGGTTTTGAGTGTCCAAACTACTCTCAGGAATTCACTAGAGGTGGTGCGTGGGGAGCAGAGTGCCAACATAGTGAAGGATGGGTAAGGTCTCATCTACCCCTGGGGCCCCGGGGCCCTCTAGTGGCCACAAGGGGTAGGGGAATGGGCTGGGTAAAATGGGGAAGGAGTCAAGGCAGAACTGGAAGTGACCCCAAGCAGGCAGCAAGAGGAGGAGGAGGGTCCTGATATCCAGAAGTCCTAGCTGATTACATAGGATATAAGACCCTCAATGGTGTGCGAAAGGCAGATGCAGGAGAGAGGTCATAGTGAAGTGATCTGAGGAGCCGCGCGCAATAAACTGGATATTATAGTCATGATCTTCGAGAGGGTCCCACGTTTTCCCAGCAACCCTGAGAGGTGGGCGGAAGGGGGGACGGCGGGGGGGAGGGGTGGCAGTCGTTACACTAGTGCTAGAGCGCAGACCGCCCAGGGCATAGGCGCTTATTTGCGTTCCTATTTGCATCTTGTTTGCATATGAGTTATTTCCCCTTCAAAAGGCAGAAGTCCTCACCCCCTTTCTTAGTTACTCCCAGCTGAGACTCCACTTCAGAGTCTTTGCCAGCCTCGGGGCCGTGCGCATTCTGCGGGCCTTTCTCCGGCCCCTCTCACCTCCGCACCTCAGTACCCTTCCATCATGCGCTCTCAGCTCTTTAGTACCTATCCCAGCTTCAAAGCCTCAACCCGAACTCCTAGCTGGGTTCGAGGAGACGGGGACCTGCGCCGCCTGGTGGCTGGCCTCAGGGAGGCTGCGGGCAGAGGGGTTCTGTTTCGCCTTGTCTGGGACGTGGAGTTTTGGAAAATGTTCCCCCGAGCTTCCTGAGGCTAAATTTATCTCCCCCGGCCCTGGGGGGCGCAGAGATCCCGGCGACGATTAGCGCTGCGCCGCAGCCGGCTCCCGCCCAGAGGCCCGGAATAGGCGCCGAGTTATAAATAGTGCAGCCCGCAGGTGTGGGGGGAGTCGGCGGGAGGGGGCAACCCTGGCAGCCACGGCCCCTTCAGGTGGGTTGGGCGGTCTCTGTGGGGGCCCCGGGGGGCGCCAGGCGGGAGGGCTGCGGTCTGAGCGCCCCCAGCGGTTTCCTGGGCGGCGGGTTTTTCGAGGGAAGCGGAGGCAGCCTGGGGGAAGGGGGGGAGCCGCGCAGAGGTGGGCGCCTGGCGCAGGCTGACGCTCCGCTTCCAGCTCAGACCCCCACATTCCAAAACAGGCCCCCAGACCCACTTACTCAGGACCCCGCCGAGGCAAAGCCTTGCCTTTCTTCCCGCCAGAAGCCCTCTCTCCTCCAGGTTCTGCAAGCTTCTAACTCCTCTGCAGCTGCCCTTTGGCGCACGTGGCCCAGCCAGTCCGGGCACCTGGCCTTCACCCCAGCCCCAGGTATACAGTCCTCCTTACGAGGGGTTAACTCCCAACTGGGACTTTCATCCCTCTTTTTGGCCAAACACCTCACTCTTCGGGTATTTACCCACCTCCTGCTGCTTTCTCCCTCAAATTAAGGTCTAGCTGGTCGCCTGAAGATTTAAGTGTGAACGTGCGGATCTGGGACGCTCCCCTATCCCCAGGAGGCCCCTGCAGGCCTCACACCTGCCCTCCAGTTCCCAGTTCCAGTCAGGGCCTGGTGGCGGGGCGGGGGTGGCGGCAGGCCCCTGGGGCCCGGCCGGGGTTTCGTGGGAGGGGGCGGGGCCCCCAGTCAGCGTTTCTTGGCCGCCGCTGTCTCAGTGGTTTGGCGCGGTAAAGGCCCGGAGTTGGGGGGTAGGCGGGAATTTCAAGTCGGGGTTCCCCCCTCCGACGTCTGAGCGAGTAAGGGAGCTGTGTGGACCACAAGAAGAGAAACCGGGAGGGGGTCACTGAGCAACTAACAGGAGGTTCCAAGACTGTCGAGACTCAAGTGGGGAATGGCATTCCGGCCGCTGAAAGATCCAGTTGGGTCCAGCGAGACGCCGGATGCGACCCCCTGAGATGGGGGACGGCGCGAGCCCAAGGCACTGGGCGCCGTTCGTTTCTCGTACCTAAGGGCTGGTGCCAAGGCGCCCGCCCTTCTATTGCCTCTGAGGCTCTGGTTCTGCCCTCCCTGGGCCACTTTCAGCCCCCCTTTTCCTCGGCCATGCCTCTTCCTCCCCGAAGCATCCCCCTCTCCATTTCACTTGCGAATCTGGCGAATCTGGCGCTGCCGTCTTGCCCCTGGCACTGCCCTTCCCCAGGCTAGCGCGACCCCGACGGCTGGAGAAGGGAGGGAAAAACCCTGGCCTGGACCCCACCGGCTCCAGAATCTGTCCGGCGGGGGCCGAAAAGAAAACCCGGGGCAGTGACCAGCCTCAGGACCCAAGGGGGACAGGGACGTTAGGAAAACCCGGAGCGGATTATCTGAGCAGGAGCGCCCCATGCCTGCTGCTACCCCCTCCTTTCTATAGCCCCCCTAGTTATCCAGTGAGATAATGTCTGGGGTGGGGGGCTGTTTGGTTTGGCCTGGGCTCTCAGGGGCGCCTCACACTTTCCGCCCCTGGCTGGGGCGCAGGGCAGCGGCCCCGAGGCTGAGTCACGGCCGGAGAGAGAGCGGGAGGGAGGGACCAGGACTTCGTCCCTCCCCCTGCGCGGGGATCCCGGGTCAACCCGGGTGAGGGCCAGGGCCCCCCTGGCGCCGCCCATTGTGGTCCAACAGGTTGAGCTGGTGTCCTGCGGAGCCACCTGCTGGAAGGGAGGGAGGCCCCCTGCGGAGGGGGTTGGGGGGAGAAAGCGAGTCCGACCCGGTTCGGCCCGGCCGGCCTCAGAGAGCAGAACCTGGCCCGAGGTAGCCGGATTTGATTCCGTTTTACACTAGTGGGAGGGGCTCTTTGGGGTACGTAGTGCCGCAGGCCCAGTTGGAAGCGTCTCTCACAGGCTACCTTCCTCAGTTGGGGGTGCACTGAAGTACGTATCCTGGTTCCCCCCGAGCCCACACACACATCGTAAAACACCCAGGCTCCCCTCGCCACCTGGATCTCTGAGCGAATCCATGTCAAGAGGCCCCTCTTTCGCGGAGACTCAGTTTCTCCACTTAGGAAACAGGCAGGATGGAGGCGGGGAGCGGGAGCGGGAGCGCGCCTCCCCCTCCCCCTTCCCCTTCGCGGACCCGGCCCCTCCCCTCTGACAATGCCAAGGCCGCAGCGGGCACCGGCTGGAGCTCAGAGGCTGCTTGCCCAGGGCGCCGTTCCCTCCCCGCGGGGCGCCGTCACGCGTGGGGAGGGACGCAGGGTGCCCGCAGCCTCAACTCCCCCGCTCCCTCTGAGGTGGGGGCTGTGGCGTAGGAGCTAGAGCTGATGGCCTGGTGGCTCCCCCTCCCCCTACCTCCCGGGGCCCTGACCTGATTATAGCCCCTCACGGGACCCCCCTCTCTCAATCCCCAAGTCCCCGCCTCACCCCTACCTAGCCTATCTTTAACCTCTCACACCCTTCCCTCCCGAGATGCTGACCCTACAGAAGCCCCTCTGGAGGAGTGGGAGCCCAGGCTGGGGGTACTGGGTTCTCCGGCCACTGCGGACACTGCCCCCTCCCCCTTCCCCTCCTCCAGGTTTCAGGCCAGCCCCTCGGCTCCGCCCCCTCCCTGGCCGAACGCAAGGCGGGACCCACTTGGGATGGGCGGGTGCCCAGGCCAATGGGCGGACAGGGCGGTGGAGTGCAGGGGGCGGAGCGGAGCAGCGGCGGAGGGCTGGATGGGGGTCGGGGGCGGAGTTCGATTTAAGGTGGACTGAGAGAGATAGGGGCTAGTGGGGAGAGAGAGAGGAAGAGGGAGAGGGAGAGGGAGGGGGGGAAAGGGACCGCGGCAGGTGAAGGGAGAAAGAGAGAGAGAAGGGAAGAAGGAGGGAAAAGAGGAGGGTGGGAAAGGCTCGGAGAGCAAAGTAAGAGCTTGGAGGAAGGGAGCGAAAAGGGAGGGACCCATCTGCGCCCTGCAGGGACTGGCTGGACCAAGGGGTTGAAGTTTATGTCCTTATTGGGCGGAGGGAGGGGGGCCTGGGGGGGCGGGTAAAAAACCAGGAAGTGACAGAGGGTGTTGCTAAGGGTTGGGGGGGGGAGTTTGGGGGGTGGCAGGGGGCGGGGGGAGGGAGGGGAGGGATGGGGGGAAAGCAAGCAGGAGGACAGGTGAGACAGCAGGACAGGTGAGGCGGGCCCTGAGGGGGGGGCGGGTGGGAGCCAGGTGAATGTACGGTTCTCGGCGGCCGAGGGGGGGGCGGGCGGCAGGAGGAGGCAGAGGGCTGCGGAGGAGGAGCCCCCCAGCAGAGAGCGGCGAGCGACTGACCGCGGCCTTCTGACCAGGACCGGAGCAGGGCCCCAAGCCCCCGGGCCTGGCAGGGGACGCGCTTCTCCCCACACCCTGTGCCTCAGCAGCTCCAGCCAGCGGACCCAAAGGCTGAGAGGTGAGTGTATCCCACTTTTGTCTCCTGGCTCGGGGTCCCCCGGACTCTAGACTACTGCAGTGTCCTTCGTCCGTCCTGTAAGTAGGACCCCCCCCACACACACGCATGCAGACCAGATTCCCACCACTCCCCTTCCCTGTGCCTTCCCAACACCCCGGGTGTTTGGAATTGATTTTAACTGGCAGGAAAGGTAGAGGAGGAACTACGGCCGCCCCCAACGCGGGGCGGAGGGTCCCCAGAAACTTTCTCTGCACTTCTGAGAATCAGACGGACTGGCGGCTCCAGGATGGAGAGAGGGTGAGGCGGCGCTGAGCGCTCCCCTAGTCTCCGTCGTGACTTTAGGGGGAGACCCCCGACCCGACCGAGTTGAGGGAATGGAAACGCTGACGGACTCTAACTAGGACAACACGCTCCCCCCGCCCCCCCCCCGCGCCCCCTGGCGCGGTGGGTTGGACCTGGGCCAGTTGCAGGGGGGGGTGGGGGGAGCACAGGAGGAGCCGCCGCTTGGGGGAAAGTTACCGGCTGGACTATTCGGTTTCTTGCGCTTCCAGAGCCGCGCTCTCTCTCTGGTAGTGGGGCTCAGCGACAACCTCCCAGCGACATAGGACGACCCCTCACTCCGCCGCCCCTCCATCCCACTCCTTTCCTTCAGGCTCCAGTCCCGCCGCCACCTTTTCAAAGCCAGCTCAGGCCCCCAGAACCCAAGAGCCAGAGTAGGTGACTGGGAAGAATTCTACCTACCACCCGTTCCCCCACCGGCGCCGGCGCACCTGCCCCTACCCAGAGTGGGGGTCGCGACTGTGTTGTAGAACCTACTGTGCGCGCCGCTGGCAGAGGGCTGCCATTCAAAGGGGTGGGGGGCGCTGCTTTCAATTTCCAGCTTTCTTTCTCTCCTCCCACCCCACCCCAAGTAAGAGAGCGACGTGTCCCGGCCAGAGCGAGGGGGGGCCAAGAGTGGGGGGGCGGCGTGGGCAGCGGGTTGTGCCCGGACACGTGCCTGCCCAGGCGCCCCGGCCCTGCCGGTGTTTGGAGAGAGGGCGGGTCCCCTGCCCCCCGCCCCGCACAACCCCCACGTATCAAAGGGCGGCTGAGACGTGGTGAGACCTCGGGGCGCCCTGGGGGGGGGCGGGGGGAGCCTGGGTCCGGAGCAGGGGAGGGGCAGAGGCGCGGGTGCTAGCTGACCCACAGGAAACGAGCGCTGCTGACCTAGTTTGGGACACCGGAAGTGGGTGCTGAGGAGAGGGGGAGACCAGCAGGCTGTCCTGGCTTCCGGGCCAGGTGGAGGGCGTTCTTGAATTGACCCCCACTCGAATGCTTTGGAGACCCCTAGCTGCAGCTGAGAATGGGAATGAGTCAGCGCAGCTATTCCCCCTTCCCCCAACTTATTCCTGGAGGAGGGAAGACAGTTTAGTAGGGGTAGGGGGAGCCAGATTGGGCAGTGAGGGGTTAAACCAGGATGGGAACTCTGTGTTCCCAATAGGGTGTATATGTGTGGGGGATGAGGCCTGGAGGATCATGGGGTTGCCTTCTGCTCCCCCACATACACCAACTGGTTTGGTCACCCCTGTACCCACCTGGCACCACTGGGAGAGCTGGCATAGAGTGGGCATTAGGTTAGGAGGGGAGAGTGGGCATAGGAGTTGTGCTGGAGAGGGACGTATTTGTGATTGAGTTGGGTGGTAGTTAGTGTTCCTCCTTAGTGGTGACTGGGGAGAAGGGCAGGGGGCTCCCCCTGGAGCAGCTGATGAAACAAGAAGAAATCTCTGTCAGTGCCTCCTGTCCCTGGCCCCCGGGACCCCAGCTCCCCCAGCGTGCCTCTGTTGCATGGTTGCTGTGGGCACCACGCAGCCTGCTGGCACCCCCAGACACTGTCCCCTCCCTTGGGTACCACACCCCCTAGCCTTAGCTCAAGGGTCAGGAAGGGGTTAATACCACCCGAAAGGGGCTCTGGGGAAGAAAGAAGGCAGTGCCCACTAGGCTCAGGTGTCAAGGAGAGAGGCCTGCTCTAATGGAGCCCTCTCATCACTATGCAACTCCAGCTGCTATGGACCCCAGTATCTGGAAGACAGGTGCTGACCTCTTCCCCCTTCCCCATGGTGCCCCCTGGCACCCAAGGCCCCCAGCTCCTCCTTGGCCTAGTGCCCGTCCCGGGAGGGTGCGGCGGGCAGCGGGGGCTGGGCTAACAATGCACCATCGGGCCCTTTGTGTGCTTGCACTTGGCACCCTGGGGAAGGGTGGGGGAGGGGGCCCAGCGGGCATGGGGGGCGGAGCGCCTCTGGGGTGGGGACAGTGAAGGCTGGGGGAGAGAAGCAGAGAATGAAAGCAGGTGGGGAGGAAAGGGAAGTAGGTCAGATAGGGTGCTGGCCCCCCATTCCAAGCCAAGGCTGAGAGAACCAGCCCCTGATACTGTTGGCTGCCCAGATGGCATCATGCTCCCCGAGGCACAGTCTAGGATTGGACATTTGGGGTCAGAAGTCACTTCCCAGGGGACTGCTCAGATGGAGGAGGCCCAGCTCGGTACTGCCCCCTTCTTGGTGGCTGAGAGACCCAGTATCTGGCCCGAGGCAGAGGCCCCAAGATGGGTAGCGAATGGGTTCCAGGCAGGGTGCTGCCCTCTGATAGAAGCCTCTGGGCCTGCTCCTGGGCTTCCTGCCTCCAGCCTGCTTGGTTCCCTGACCTTCTGAGAGTTAAGACTGCCCTGCCACCAGGCCTTGGGGCCTATGCCTGTTTTGGCCTAGGGCTGAAGAGGAGGGGGTGGGGAGGAAGGTGGGGACAGGCAGACGGATAGGACCCTGGCATGGGGTGTGCCCGCTCTGGCCTCTTCCCCCTCCTTCTGCTGAGTAAACTCGTGAGTAAACTTGACGTTTTGCCCGGACAGTTTGAAGTTGCCTCGCCGCCCCCCCCACAGTCCTGCCAACACACAGGCGGCCAGGCGCCAAGGCGGGCCTGGGGGACTGGGGGGAAGGGGTTAGAGCTGCTGTCATGTACTATCAAGGGCTTCAGAGGGGCAAGAGAGAGCTCCCACCCAGCCCCACCAAGGTCTTGGCAAGAGTCTTGACTGGGGCCTGTAAGCATCTGTCCCAGAGCCTTGGGGAGGCCAGGGAAAGTGGCCTCGAAGCAGAGCTTCTGCCCACTTCTGACCTCCACCCCCACTAAGGAAAGGCAATCGGCTGCCATCTGGCCCCCTTAGTTGCCACCTTTAATGTTCATAGGTTACCTGGCATAGGGGGAAAGCTACTTTTAGCAAATTCCACTGGGGGCTGCCCTCTTCATTCTATCCCATGCCCGTGGGCCTCCTCTCAGAGGCCTCCCAGCTGTCATGGCCTCAGCCCTGGAGGATAGCATCCTCATTTGCCAGCACAATTCTTTGACCTCACACCTGGGCCTAACCTCACACATACCTCCCTCTACCATATTTCCCATCGGACCTGGCCCTGACCTCTCCCAACCCCTTCCTCTGCCTGCTAGCATCCCAGAACCGAGTCAGTCTTCAGAGCTTCCCAGCCAGCAAATACCTGTGCCAGATCCAGGGGTTGAGGGTGCCCCCTCAGGCAAGAGAGAGCTGGTGGCAGGCAAACAGACCCAGTGACCCCACAAACACACCAATTTGCTGTCACTTGACATCACTAATTCCTCTTCTGCCTCCCCAGGCCACCAGAATGGCAGAGGGAAATGCATTCCCAGTCCCTGCCTGGCCTCGGAGTGGGGCTCCACCAGGCCCTTGCTTTCGACCTCATGTCTCTGGCTTCAGTTTCCTTCCTGTTTCCACTCCCCCCCCAACTCCTCCCCACCCATATGCCCCTTTCAACAGACATCCTCTCCTCCTTCCTTCCTCCTTTCCTCCCTCTTTGCCTGGGAGCAGGGGTCTTCTCTCCCCACCATGGACCTCCTAGCCTTTTACCTCTTTAAACACAGTCCCCTTGGAGATTTGTGAAGTCCTCTGCTCTGCCTTCCCCGACCCTATCAGTGAGGCTCTGGGGAAGAAGAGAGCACAGGGCTTCTCAAGGGAACTACAACTCCCAAGGTACATGCAAAGCAATTGTGGGGCATACTGGGAGTTGTAGTCCTCCTTGATCTCTCAATTTGGTTAAGTCTGGATATGTTTCTGTATGGGAGTAAAAGCTAGGACTAGAATAAATTGGAACATGGGTACCCTCTGTATCCCCCCACCTTGTTCTCATCATCCTGTTCCCACGTGATCCCATGTGCCCATGATTGATATCCGTCTCCCCTGGTGAGACATGCTACCCATTCTCTTAGGGCCCCACCCAAGAGATGCCCACACCCTGTCCTGCTGCCCCTGGCAGGGGTGAAATGGAGGGGCCCCATGAACTCCTTCCCTGCCCCCTGCCCTCTAGGCTGGTTCCCTGGGTTTATGGGGATCAAAGGGCAGAGAACAGCCCCACCCCACTCCCTCGCAGGCTGCGGGCACTAGGGCTCTCAGGAATTGCAGGGACTTTGGTGCCCAAGCAAATGCTTGGGCAGGGGGAATGCCGGGAGGCTGGCTCCTGGTGGCAGGGAGAGACACTGGCCCCCACCTTGGGGAGTGGAACCTTCAATCACTGCTCATCGGGCTGTCCATAGCCTCTTGGGCTCTCTTTGTGTTGGCCCTGACCTGTGTGTTGCCTCTTAAGGAGATAGCTTGAGAACAGGGTCTTGGGCCTTATCTATAGGACCTAGGGGCCTGGGCCCGCCTGGCTGGCACCAAGACACAGGGGTGACCCTCCCCCACCCCAGGCCCACAGTTGGCATGGGGCGCTGGGAGCAGGGGGGTAGGAGGGAGAGGAGAGCAGGACTGCCAGCATCCTGGTGGGTAGGTGCCAACCGGGCCGGGAGCTGGTGAGGGGCAGCAGGCCAGCGGCATTGAGCCAGCAGCTGTTGGGGGGAAAGGGGAGGAGATATTTTAGGGGGCATTTCTGTGGTCCCCCCTCAGCCCAGCAGAACTTAGGATGGCCTAATGTTTGAGGGACATGAGGGCACCCCTCATTCCAGGAATAAGAGACCTCAGGAGTTGTTTAAGTGGGACTTTGTGGCCCACCCATCTCTGGGCTCAGAGCCCTTCTGAGTTGCCCCTCAGGCCCAGGCGGGTCCCACCCAACCGGCCAGGGTGGCAGCAGCTTGCGCAAGGGGTGGGGCTAGGCGCTTCCCAGCAGATGCCCCCTCCCAGCTCCTTCCTCTTTCGGTGCCCACAGCTCCCCCATCTGTCCACCCCCCTCAGGCCAGCTCTGTCCCCCTGATCCCCCCGGCCACTGGGGGCTGGCATGAGTGCTGCCCCCTGGCCTGGTTGGCAGGGGCTGGCGCCCGGGCAAGGAACTGTGGTATGTGAGTGGGTTTGGGGTGAGGCATGGGGAGGGCGGGGTGCTGCCTTGCCCAGCCCCTGAGGGCCCCAGCCCAGTACAGGGTGGGGAGAATTCGGCCAGCTCCCAGGGGGGCTGAGGGGCCCATTAGGGTCTGGAGGGCCTCCTTTTGGTCCCCTATCATACCACATGCCCTGAGGGGCTGGGACCTGGGCACCTGTCACCCCTGGCACTGACTGTCCAGGGCTCCCCTCCTCCCTCTTCTGGCCACTGCCGCCTCCTGTCCCCTCCCCTCCCTTCTTCCTTCTCCTGGTCCCACCTCCAGAAGCCTCTCCTATTGCTCCTCCTCACCTCTGTCCTCCTGGACTGTCCCAGCTCCTACCTTCCCTACCGCTCACCTTTTTCCCCTTTTAGGACTGAGTGAGGACAGGCGGGGGTGGTACAGCTGGGGCTTGGGGCACAACAGCAGAGACTCTAGGCCCTCTCCCACGCTGCCAGCCCTCTGGTAACCCCTCCCTCCAAGCTGGGGGGAGGGGGGACAGCACCCAGAGGGTTAAGGCTGTAGGGGGGAGGGGCTGGGCCAGGTCGTGGGCGGCCCCTTTGAAGGAGGGAGCTGGAGCGGGGAACAGCCACCCTACCTCCCCCCCAGCCCGGCCCTCCCCGACCCCTCCCAACCTGCTCCCCCCAGGGGCCAAGAGGAGCTGCCGGCAAGGCCCCTCAGCGTTCAGGTGAGTAGGCCCCGCTCTAGCTTGGGAGTTGAGGCCCCAGGGGAGGCTTGGAGGCCTAGAATTGGCCAAGGGTCAGAGAGGGACTGAAAAATAGGCTATAGGCAGAGGGTGTCCCAACTGTACTGGGGGTTTAGGGAGCTGAGGGTCTGAGGAGCTGGAGCGTGGGGGAGCTTCAGCGTCCAGGGGACCCAGGAGGACAGGAGAGCAGAAGAAGGGGCCTACAGGAGCCGAGGGATTGCTGGGCCCGGACAGGAGGTTGGACAGGCTGGCAGGGAGCCGGACTCCGGGGATCGGGCTGGGGTGTCCTCTGGGGCTGGGGGGCTCAGGTTTCTGCCGGTGGCTTGGCGGGTGTGGGGTTACCAGCCGGCTCGGTTACCCAGCCGGAGACGCTAGGCTTGGGGGAGGGGGTGGGCACAGGGCAGACCCTGGCACCTTGTGCGGTTTCCTCAGGCCCTAAGGGGAGCTGGCAGTGCCCAGGCAGACCCCGCTGGGAAGCCTGATGGCCAGGGTCTGTCCAAGTGCACAGCTGCCTGGCCCAGGGTGGGCACCTTCTGGGGAAAGTCCAGCAGCTCCAGCGCTGGAAACTCTGACGGGCAGAGAGGCCTAGGTTGTCCCCCCCACCCCACCCCACATCCGCTCTCACTGCACCCCCCGCACCCATCCTCCCCACCTGGCCCCCAAATTTTGGTCCTGTGCTTCATCCAGAAGGGGACCATGGGTGCCCTAAATGTGGCCATCCCATGGCAAGACCAGGCCTTGGAGGGCAGGCCTTCCTCCTTGATTTAATTCCTCTGCCCATCTCTATACCGCGCCTGCCCGGGGAGAAGAAAAGGGATGCTTGGAGCAAGGTGAAATGGAGGAAGTGGGAGAGGCTTGAGCAAGACAACCAAAAGGGAAAAGAAAGGAAAGGTAGGGATGGTTCCTGGGAGGCCTAGTGACATAGATGTGGTAGAGAAGAGGCAGGAGCCTGGCAAGGGCTGAGGGAAGGAAAGCAAAGAATGAGGTGTGGAGAGGGGAGACAAGAGTCAGAGAAGGCAGTAAGGGGACAGAAAGAGGAGGCCAAGAGTGGAGAATGGCTGCTGAGCAGAGGTCCCCAAAGGTAGAGAGGGGAAGGCTGGCAAAGAGGGAGTTGCCCCCATTCCTTCCTCCGCCATCTTTTATCTCCCTCATATTTCTCCTGATGTGGCCTGAGGGGCTGTGTGCTAGGGCTGGTGTCACGGAAAGAAAATGTGGGGGAGCACTGAGGTCTCCCTCATTTCGGGAGTCGCAGCACCAGGAATTGGGGATTTTGAGGGAGGAGAGGCTTAACCCCCATAGCACCGGGAAGCAGCCAACTCCCCTTGCCTCCTTCCCCCTTCGTGGCTTGCGGTCTCTCTTCCCCGCCTCGGCCCCCAGGAAGTGTGAGTGCTGGGGGTGGTGAGGTTAGAAGGGGGGAAGCGGCATATGGGGGGATGGGGAAGGCATGCACTAGCTTGGAGGGGCTGAGGTGGGGAGAGAAGGGCTACATGAGTGCCTAGGGCATCCCTGGGCAGAGGGCCTCTCCTTCGAAGCCTTCCAGTCCTCCAGGGGGTTCCCCTCAGACCCTTACCCTGCCTTCCCAACTGGGCAGTCCAGATGGCTTCAGCCGCTGGGCCCCAGAGGCCCTGGGAAGGGATGGAAGAGGCTGGGGAACTAGGATTCCTGGGTCCCTGAGGACTTTGGACTGGCTGTCCTATTTCCCCACCCGCCCTGGTCCAGCCACAGGCCAAAGCCCTGGCTTCGTGCAAACTTAGCTCCAAAAAAACAGGAAGAGAACCTGAGGCTGGAGTTGGGGTGGGGGTTGGACGGGGGGAGAAAGGAGAAAGAAGTAAGGGGGAGGGGTGGCCTGCCAAGGTGCCAGGGACACTGGGAAGAGCCTCAGGTCTCCATCACCCCTGGCAGGAGGATGTCACAGCCTGGTCCGTGTCCTCCCTCACTCCAAGCTGCCGCACCTGGAGAAGGCTGGCCAGGCCCCTCTCAGGCTCCCTGGCAGAGCCCAGAGGTGGGGGCCTTGGAGCCCCGGTGGGGGGAGCGCTCTGTGTGTCTCAGGCCCATATCTATTTTCTCTGCCACTAATCCTGGTTCCGCCTGCTGCCCCCCACACTAAGCCTCACTCCCGTAATCCCCAGGGTGCAGGGAGGGGGGCCAGCTTTACTCAGCTGCCCCTTTCAGGGCCTCGTATCCCTGCTCTTCAGCTGGCTCCAGCCAGCAGTGTTGGCCCTGGTGCCCCCAGCCCTGCACTGGACACTGCCTGAGGTCAGCACCTGGAAAGAGTTCCAGCCTCCTTTCCTTTCCGAACCAGGGCCAGTGCCCTCTACCTTTTGGTCTCTTGGTGGTGGACACACCCTAGCAGGTGCCCTTGGGCACCGAGGGGTAGATGATAGGGGCTCCCACCTTTTCCCCTCTCCCACCTTTCTTACCCCAAAGTCTTCCCCCCAACCAAAGATGGGGCAGGCTTGACTCAGGGCCCAGTTTCAAGAGAGCTGCCCACCGGCTTGGCCGGTCTAGCAGGCCTGACAGTGAGGGGAGCCTGGGGGGGTGGCGGGAAAAAGGGAGCAATGGGGCGGGGCCCCCAGTTCTTCCCCCTACCAGGCAAACAGACCAAACAGACCTCGCCTGGTTCACTGGCACCGCTGCCCCCCCCACAACCACCACACACGCCCATGCCCACAAGGTCTTAGCAAGAGGGGGCATGCCAGGCTGGGTGGGGATGGGCCGTCCTCATGGGGCGTCAGGGGGCTGGGCCCTCTGGGATGCAGAGGTGGGAAGGATGCCCATGGTGGGGTGGGCATCCTGGTACCAGCGCCCCACCCTGTCAGAAAGAAGGCAGAGACCTCCACCCCTCCCAGATGATGTGGCTAGGAGTGCCCCCTTGGCCTGGTTGGCACCAGCATAGTGCCAGGTGGCACCTAAGTTGGCATAGGTGCCAGAGCCCTGGGTAAGGGCTGGGGGAGTTTCCCAGAAGCTAGAGAACTGTGTGAACACTCTCTCCTTCCCACGTGTGTCCTCTGCCTCTCCCCTCCTTCGTCTCTACCTCGTGGCCATGGGCATTGGAGTTGGGCCTAAGGAGTTAAACACCCACCTTTGCCCAAGCCTTATATGAGTTGCATGGTGAACCAGCCTGAGCCTGTGACCTGACAGCAGGGTCAACCAATCAGCGCCCCTACCACACCAAGTTGCCACGGAGACTGGCCCTGGGGTGGGAGAAAGGAGGCGGGCTTAGCAGCGGGAATGGGTGGGGTGGGGAGAGAAGGAGGGAGAGGGATGGGGTGAGCCACGTGCCTGCGGGTGCCCAGCTCCCGGCCAATGGACAGCGAGGACAGCCCCACCCATTCCCCTCAGGAGGGACAGGATCCACTTGGGCCCAGGAGGGTGCCCACTGCTGTTTAAGTGGCTGCTGCTGCCCACCCAGTTTTTGTTTGTTCCTAAGTCCTGGGGCCATTTGCCATTTGTACTATTTGTAAAGTACAGGCAGGAGAACCAAAGGGAACTGGGAGAGTTCCCAGACTTCTTGGCCCCCAGGGAGAGAAGTAGTTTGAGGACCCAGGTGGGAACGTGTGGGCTATCTCAGGGTACTGAGATGTGGCTTACAAGCACAGGCAGACACATGGGTGCTGCTCACTCAAGGCTTCTGCCCAGGAGTCCTGGCATTGCATTGAAGGTGGCAGGCAAGGAGACAGGCAGAGACAATGCAGTTCTTGTGTCCTAAAGAGGAAATTTGTGGCCCTTAACTCCCCCAACCCCCAAAAAAACCTTTCCCCATCAATGACCAGGGCTGAGCAGCTGTTGGGAGTGGCAGAGAAGACTGACAAAATGTCAGTGGGACTTGCCCTAAGGATCATCTAGGTCAGCCTTTAATATTACGGATGAGGAAACAGGCCTCCTCGGGAAAGGAAGTGACTTGTCCAAGGTCATGTAGCTAATAGTAACCTGACTCCCTCGGGGTGATTTGAGGGAGGGAGACAGACCTGTCCCCAAGTAGTTTTCCCAGCAGAGGCCATGTGTATAGTGGAATCTGGCCCCAGGCAAGACCTTGTTTCTCCCTCCCAAGGCCAGAACATTTATTGAGCCCCTACTGTGTGTCAGGCATTGTGCCACACACGTCACTGCAACCTAGGAGTCAGGTAGAATTATCCCATATTATAAATGAGGAAAGAGGTTCAGAGATTAGATCACTTGTTTAAGGTCACAGAGCTAATCAGCCACAGAGTGAGGATTCAACTCCAGCCTGGCTGACTCCAGAGCCCAGCTCTTTCCAGGCCCCAACTCTGTCTCCAGTTGCTCCAGACCCACTAAATGTCAGGGCTATAGGGCTGAGCCCTTGGAGCTTCCACTCCTTCCCCCTCCTTGTACAGTTGAGGAAACTGAAGCACAGAGAGAAATGACTTCCCCAAGGTCATTCAGCAAGATAGTAGCAGAGTCCAGACTTGAAGAAGATCTCCACACTTCCAGGCCATACTTGCTCTACTACCCCTACCCTCCCACCAGCCTTGGGATCGCTGGCAGCTCTGCACCTTCTGCGGCTGTGCCTTGGAGGGGAATTGGGGAGGTGGGGGGGGGCGCCGCTTTCCTGACTGGCCAGGAATGGGGAGGGAGAGGTGGTGGTGGTAGCTGAGGGGGGGAAGGGTGGGACTGGAACTTGGCCTATTGGCAGTGGGGGAGGGGGCGGGGACGATGCTTATCTGTGCGGGGCAGGAAGCACCCGCGCCAGCGACACCCCAGCAAAGGGTGGCTGCTCCTTGGCCCCATGGGGGAGGGGAGGATGTGGGGGGAGGGATGCTGGGAGCTGTGTTTCCCTTTTGGCCTCTAGAAGGGGGGATCTAGAAGGGGAGATGAACTTCTAGTGGGTGGAGGAGGGTGCTGGGAAGCTGCCTTTCTTGTTTGCATAGTGTTTTATAGTGCACCAAATGCTTTAGGGAGATAACTTGAGTTGAAGCACCTGACGTGCCTCCAGCAGACCTTGTTCCAGTGTGAATCTGAACTCTCTCATTGGCCTCTCTCTGGGCTGTGAGGAGGTTCCACACAAGGACTGTTACCCTACTTTTCAGATGATTGAGACCGGCTGCCAGAGCCACCCAGAGTCCTTCAGCCAATTCTTCATGAAGACTGAAGCCAGGACCCTGGCATCCTCTATCCCAGTCCAGGGCTTCTTCCAAAGGGATGGGGAATGGGGCAGGTGAAGCAGATGAGTCTCCAGGAAAGGACCAGAAAGTCAGGGCTCCTGCTCTCACAGAGGCAGAAGAGTGCACAGTGGTTAGGAACACAGACTCCGGGCCCACTGCCTGGGTTTGAACCCCGTTCTGCACTTAACTTGGAAAGTCACTTCACCTGTCCGCACCTCAGGTTCCTTGTCTATGAAAATGGATGATAATCATTACTTCAGAGGGTTGTGGAAGATTAAATGGGTGTAAAGTGCTTAGAAGAGTATCTGGCATGTAGTCATCCATCAATAAGTGCTGGCCAGTGTTGGTACTCCTTCCCTGGACCCCCTTGCAGGGCTGAGCACTCTTAACCTCCCCCTCCACTTGACCTTGCAGGAGAAGATGGGGAGCCCTGAGGACGACCTGATCGGGATTCCATTCCCTGAACACAGCAGTGAGCTCCTGAGCTGCCTCAACGAACAGCGCCAGCTGGGCCATCTGTGTGACCTAACCATCCGGACGCAGGGCCTTGAATACCGCACCCACCGGGCTGTGCTGGCTGCCTGCAGCCACTACTTTAAGAAACTCTTCACCGAGGGCGGTGGCGGGGCCGTCATGGGGGCTGGGGGCGGCGGGACAGCCGCTGGGGGAGCAGGGGCTGGCGTGTGTGAGCTGGACTTTGTGGGGCCAGAGGCACTGGGTGCCCTGCTCGAGTTTGCCTATACAGCCACACTGACCACCAGCAGCGCCAACATGCCGGCAGTGCTCCAGGCCGCCCGGCTGCTGGAGATCCCATGTGTCATCGCTGCCTGCATGGAGATTCTGCAGGTCAGTGGGCTAGAAGCTCCCAGCCCTGATGAGGATGACTGTGAGCGAGCCCGCCAGTACCTGGAGGCCTTCGCCACAGCCACGGCCTCAGGAGTTCCCAACGGGGAAGACAGCCCTCCACAGGTGCCCCTCCCGCCACCGCCGCCACCACCGCCACCACCTCGGCCTGTTGCCCGCCGCAGCCGCAAGCCCCGAAAAGCTTTCTTGCAGACCAAGGGGGCCCGGGCAAACCACCTAGTGCCCGAGGTGCCCACAGTGCCCACCCATCCCTTGACCTATGAGGAGGAGGAGGTGGCAGGCAAAGTGGGCAGCAGTGGGGGCAGTGGCCTGGCGGACAGCTACAGCCCTCCAACAGGGACTGCCTCACCCCCTGAGGGGCCCCTGAGCTACGAGCCCTATGAGGGTGAAGAAGAAGAGGAGGAGCTGGTATATCCCCCAGCCTATGGGCTGGCACAGAGCGGCGGGCCCCCGCTGTCCCCAGAGGAGCTGGGCTCAGATGAGGATGCCATCGATCCTGACCTGATGGCCTACCTAAGTTCGCTGCACCAGGATGCCCTGGCACCAGGCCTAGATGGCCAGGACAAGCTGGTGCGCAAACGCCGCTCCCAGATGCCCCAGGAGTGCCCGGTCTGCCACAAGATCATCCACGGGGCAGGCAAACTGCCACGCCACATGAGGACCCATACAGGGGAGAAGCCCTTCGCCTGTGAAGTCTGCGGTGTCCGTTTCACCCGGTGAGTACCTGTAGGGAACAGGGCCAGCAAGGGCCAGGTCCCTGGGGAGGGATAAAGGAGTTATAAGACCCAAGTTGTGGAGATAGGTGATCCTGAAGGGATTGTTGGGTGTGGGGGTTTCCAGAGTGAGGAGAGAGACCAGGATAGGGAAACCAGGAGAAAGAAAGTCAAGAGGGGTAGGTCTGGGGCATGAAAGACTTGGTGTCCAAGAGGGCTGTACTGGAGACAGGAGAGCCTTGTGGCTGGGCCCAATGTATCTTGGGGTAATAATGGGGAAACGAATGGTGAGGGACTGGAGTGGGACAAGGCCTGGGAACCCAGCCAGGGTGAGCCAGGGATCCCATCCTGAACGTCTCCCTTGCCCCTCCCCCCTGCCTGTGCCAGGAATGACAAGCTGAAGATCCACATGCGGAAGCACACAGGAGAGCGCCCCTATTCGTGCCCGCACTGCCCAGCCCGCTTCCTGCACAGCTATGACCTCAAGAACCACATGCACCTGCACACGGGAGACCGGCCCTATGAGTGCCACCTGTGCCACAAGGCTTTCGCCAAGGAGGACCACCTGCAGCGCCACCTCAAGGGCCAGAACTGCCTGGAGGTGCGCACCCGGCGGCGACGCAAGGACGATGCACCACCCCACTACCCACCACCCTCTGCTGCCACCCCATCCCCCGCTGGCCTCGACCTCTCCAATGGCCACTTGGACACCTTCCGCCTCTCTCTAGCTCGATTCTGGGAGCAGTCAGCCCCTACTGGGCCCCCGGTCTCCACCCCGGGGCCCCCTGATGACGATGAGGAGGAGGGGGCACCCACCACGCCTCAAGCTGAAGGTGCCATGGAGTCCTCTTAAAGAGGGACAAGAGGCCGTGCTGGAGCAGCACGAGGCCGGGGACGCCCATGCCAAGCAGTGGGAGCGTGCAGGACAGACAGAGCTGGGGTCGGGGCACTGTGCCTCCCTGGCATCAGAAATCAGCCCCTGCCCCCCAGAGCCCTCATTCCAGTTCCAAGCTGAGAAGGTTTTGGGGCAGAGGCTCCCCAGATTGGGGTGATCTCCCAAGGAGTGATACATATGATATTATGTATATATTTACAGCTCTATTGTAAAGGTGGGGTCCCTGTCTCCAGCTGCTCCTGGGGAGTAGAAGCAATAATGTATTTCTGATTTGCGGGATCCCTCTTCGGCTATGCGGGTTTCTAGGGGGTGGGGGGCTTGGGACCAAAGCCTTGCCCCGCCCCCACGCCCCTTGGGGTTTTGGCTGTGTAGAGGGGAGAAGGACTGCCCCTCCCTTCCGAGACCCCTCCTTCCTGGTTTCTGTTCCCTTTTCCTGGCAGTGAATTATGCAAAGGGGGCGGCAAAGGAAGGGTAGGTGGGGGAAAGCAAGGTAGAAGCTTGAAAGACTGGGGGACTGGGCCTGTAAGGAAGGAGCCATCCTAGTCCCCCTCCGCCCTGCTCCCGGCGCTGAGTCATGGGGTCCTGGAGAAGAAGGGGGCGGGGTGGCCTGATTGGCTCGCCCGCCCCTGGGGGCAGCGGGAGGGGCCCCGCCCAGCGAGGGGAGCCGCTTCGCTCGGTTCTCCTCCCCGGCCCTCCCCTCCCGCGTCCGCGGGCAGGGAATGTCTTGTTCCCGCCGCTCCCTCCCCGGGGCCAGAGGGCAGGGCGGGCCGGGCAGCGTCCTACCCTCTTCTCCTCCCCACCTCCTCCCCGCCCAGGTGCGAGCCGGAGCCGCCGCCACCGCTGCCGCCCCTGACTCACGCCGCCCCCGGGCTGGCGCGGCGCAGGGTGTGGGACCGGGTGAGGGGTTGGGGGAGCCTTGCGGAGAACGGGCGAGCCGGCGCCATCTGGCGGCCATGCCCTGCGCGGGCGAGCGCCCCCGGCGGCCACCTCCAGCGAGCCGGCTTCACTCGCCTCAACCGCCCAGCTGGTGAGCGAGCGGCGCCCCCTTCCCAAGGCAGTGGGCAAATAACGTCTTGCTTGGCCGCTGGGAGAGTGGGCTGCGGACCTGAGGGAAAGGGGTCCTTTTCCCAGACCCTTGCCAGCCGCGCTTCCTGTTGGGTCAGGGAGAATAATCCCCTCACTCTTCCCTTAGGACTGAATCTACCCCTGTTCTGTACATAGCCTCTTCTGTTGGTCTTGTTGAAATCTAGTTTCAGATTTTTAACTACCCAATTCTGCTGGGGGTGGGGGTCTCTCCCCCCCTTTCCTCGCTGGGTGCTGGACCCCCATTGCGGCCTGGGCTCTGCCTTGCACTATATCCCCTCCCTGGCCTGGCGGCCCCTCCCCCTCCTTAAAAGGGGCAGGTTCAGGGGCCCGGTGCTCTCCCTCCCTCCCATGCACCCCCCCACGCCCATTTGCACAGCTGCCCAGGTACCCCCAATAGTGGGGGGGGTCACAGGGAGGGGGTAGTGGGACCAGTCCCTGTATCTATTTAAAAAGTGATGATGTAATATATTGGGGTGGGGGAGGTCGGGTGGCCCAGGGCCTCATCTTAGCATTTCAGGTGATGGGGGAGCCCAGGGCTGGGGAGACCTGGGGCCTAGCCCCGGGGAGTGAGGACAATGTGGCCTCCCCCATCCCCCCTTGCGGCTTCTCCACTCAGTGCCTTAGGGGGGGAGGCAATCCCCCCTCTCCTTTTCCCCTCCCCTTCCCCTGCCCCCCACCTCGGGTGTAAGCGACAGGAAGAAATAATAATAATTTAAGATTCACACTTGTGTCCACCTTTGGTTCCTTTATTTTGGGGGTAGGTGGGAGAGATCAGGAGGAAAGGGAGATGAGAGACAGAGGGACTGGGACTTCTGAAGCTGGGGAGGGGCTGCTTTGGGGGCAGAGGACTTCTGAGGTGGTCAGTGGGGCTGAGCAGGCATGGGAATGCTGACAGACTTGGCCTCAGGGAGGGGCTGCTGCCTGTGGGTCCTCTTCTGAGGGCCCTTTTCCTCATCCCGGTCACTAGTGAGGAGAGCAAGCAGGTGGGCCGATCACCAACATTCTGTTTTCACAGGTGTATTCCTGCCCCCTGCCCTTGCCCCATCTGTTCAGATTTGGCTCCTGTTATTTACCAGCCACTGCTGCTCTCCCAGGCCCCCAAGGCATGCCAGCCCATGGCTGTAGATGTTTTCCGATTTTAGGCTGATGCTTAGAGACGAGTGGGCAATGACTTGCCCAAGGCCACATGGCTAATAAGGGCAGAACCAGTAGCGACCTTGGTATACCTGCTCGAGGCTCAAGCCACCACTTCTGGCACCCCAGCTTTTAAGTTCCCTGAGACCTCGGGAACCTCTCAAAATAAAGCTTTACTTCCCCTTCAAACTCTCAACTCACCACTACTTCCACTGCCCCATTCACAATGGAATGTGCCCACTGGACAGTTTTCTTTGCAGTCCTCTTAGGTGGAGGCTGCTTGCCTTTCTCACACCCCGTTGGCCCATGACATATTGCAAAGCCTCTGGCTGCCATGGCCGCCACATGTACCCCTGGGGCTGTGGCTGTCTCCCCAGGCCTCTCAGACACCCTGCCGTACCCATCCAGCGGGCCAGTACCCAACTCTGGCTGCTTGTGTGGCCCAGCAGCCTCCTCAGTGAAGGATTCATCCAACTCTCTGGCCTTTCAATCCTGACCTCCTTGCCCATAATGACCTGTACCTCCACTGCCACTCAGATGTCCCTCTCAATCTTCACCACTCTCTGGATTTATTGCAGAATTCTTCCCTGGTGGTGGCCCATTCTCTGTGTCCCTCCTGGCTACCGCCCCTGCTCCAGCACCTCATTGAGACACAGACCCTGGACTGCCCCCCAGGGTCTCAGTCCCTTCCCTTCCCCAAGGCCAGTCGTCTCAGACACTCTTACTGAAGACACACCAATTCTGGCCCCATCTTGTCCTTTCCCTGACCTGCCTAGAAAAAAAGCCTTCAACCTTCGAATCCTGTTCATGGCTACCACACTTGCCCAAGAAAACCACAGAACCATGCACATTGGAGTCAGCCATTACAGGTGATGGTTTTCGACATCCTCTGGGCCTTTCATGCTACCTGCAAATCCCTTAACCTCCCCGCTCGGCTTCTTTGCACATTCCCCAAGGCAGATGTTTCAACCTCCACCACCCACTCCTTGAAACTTTTTTCCACTCCCAGCCCCCTTCTTTGCTTTCTCAGCAGGCAACCTTGCCTCCTACTCCCCAGAGAAAATTGAGGCCACCAGACTGGAGCAGGCTCAACTCTGCTCAGAGGAACATACCCTTTCCCCTCCTGCCACAGGCGAGGCCACTCCTATCCAAGGCCACCCTGTCCACCTGGCCCTAGATCCCATCTCTCCGGCATCCTTCGCTCTTCAGTGCTCTCTTTTTCACCTCCTAAATGCTCAAATCTTCCGACCCTTGGATAAAGAAAAATCCTTTGGTGCTGGGTCCCCTTCAAACTACTCTCTTGCTGTGTGAAGCTAACTCCCTCTCCTTCACGATCAAGCTTTTTTTTGACTACAGCAGTTATATTTAAGAAAAGAATTATCAAACTTCTTGTAACAGTGATGCCGAGCCACGTACCCTGTTTCTGTTTGAGTCTTCTCTCCCAGTCACCCCTCAACCCATTATGATCTGGTTTTGGCCTTCCCAATGCCATGAAAACTGTTCCCACAAGCCACTCCAGTGATCTCTCAACCGCCGAATTCAGTGGCCAGTCTTGAGCCCTCATCTTCCTTGATCACTTCATGGCATTTGATATGCTTAGCTCTCTTGTATTCTTGAGCCTCTTCCATCCTTGGTTTGTGACTGAGCCCCTCAAGGTTCTGTCCCTGTCCCCTTCTCCTCTCCCACCATGCCCTCCGCCAGGATGAGTCAGCGCACTCTCTCTCTTACAGTCTCTAAATCAACAAACCCCCAAAATACACCCCCCGGCCCAGAGCCCTGCTGCTTTCTAACTGTCTGTGGGCATCTCCAGCTGGATGCCCTACAGACACTTTGAAGTTCTTGGACCGGGCCATTCCTCTTTCCCCAGAACCTGTTCCTCCTCTCACCTAACACCCTGCCCCCTAGTCCCAAGCATAAACTCCCGCTCATTCTCAGCAGCTCAGTCCTGAGGCCACCGCCAACCTCTCCTGAACTAAGACAGCTTCCTGTCTGCTCTCCCTCTTCCTGCCCATCCTCTGCTCTGCCTCTAGCTTACTGTCCTAAAAGACAGATTCGAACATGCCACTTTCTGACTGACGATCTTCAAACGGCAAGTAAGGCCCTCTCCCATCTTCCAACCTCATCTGCCAACTGATTCTCTGAGGTCTCCACCCAGACACACTTGCACACCCCCTCCTTTAGGCTCTCCCCTCCTGAATGGCTCAGATTCTCCCAACTCACACAGGTTTCCCCCTGGAGTGCTTTCCTCCGCTCCTTAGCCTAACAAACCACCAGGTTGCCTCCAGACCTACCTCTTTTTTCACCTCTTATGTGACGCCGTCATTAATATACCCCCATCCCAAATTGATTGTTCTGTCCTCTGTGCTATCCAGAGCCTGCTTCACCCCTTGACTGGGGTACTCTCCACACTGCTGTCACTTATCTATTTGATGTCACTCTCTCCCACCATTCAGTGGGCTCCTCCAGGGCAGGGGTGCTGACACAGAGCAGGCACTTGGCAAACCTCCATTCCCACCCCTGCCTCCATCTCTGTCTAGCTCTAGCAGAGGACCAGACACCAAAGAAGCCCTTCGTAAATGTGACAGAACATGCTTGGGCCTCCCAGGCCCCAACTCCTTCTGCTCTCTGCTCACCTGGACTCGGAGCTGGACTCTGATGAGACGGTCCTGTTCAGCTCTTCTTGGAGCCGTTGCCGCAGTAACCACTCTTGCTCAGGGTCCTTTTTTCGAATTGCAGCCAGCCATAGCTGGGGGCCCTCCTCGTCACTGGAGTCCCTGGAAAAGCCTCCTATCTCAGTGGCCTGCAGAGGTGCTGTGGGAGGGGTGGCTGCTCCCACTGCCCCCACTGACTGTAGCCACCCCATCTCACTGAAGACTCACAGCTCCAGGTCCAGTTTCCCCTGGTAGGAGAGAGGAGATGCACACACGGAGCAGGTGTTGTCCAGGAGGCGGAAGCAGGTGGTGCAGAAGAGAGCTGGAGGAGGTCAGGAAGGAAGGAGGTGAACTTGAGCTTACCCACCCACCCACTGTGCTCCCTAGCTTCTAGCCCCTGCCTCCCCTGGGAGGACCGTCCTTGTCAAGCAGTGTACACTAGGGATTTGCTGCATTGCCAGTTGCATGTGAATTCTGTTCGCACATGGGAGAATTAAGGCAAACATTAAGACAATGAGCTACCTGTAAATGAGAACATGCGTGGTAATGAAGGAGAGGTACAAAAGGTGAGGTAGGGGAGAAGTCCATGAAGGCAGGACCACATTTGATTGGCATATGCAGATGTGGTGAGTCCCAGCAGGGAGACGCACACTGCCCAGGAGTCTCACCTTGGCAGCCGGGGGTACTGCAGGACACAAAGTTCTCCATGTCCCCCTCGTCCTGGGGCTGCCCGCAGCCCAGGCAGTAGGCCTGGGGCTTCCAAAAGTGGCTGATAAATGGAGCCAGGCAGGAGCACCTGAAGAGAGGGGTCCCAGACACTGAGCAGGCCAGCCCAGCCAGCCTAACCACCCCCATCTCCATCACCAACCTCCAAATGGCAGATAGGCCTTCCTGCAGTCTAACCTCCATCCCTCTGACTGTAACAACAACCTTCAACCTGTTTCCTGTCCTCCTCCTCCCTTTACTCCCCACCCCTAAGAATTCTCATCCCAATTTCTCCCCCTCAGTGCACGAATAGCATGGAATGGGTCCCCTCTTCAACCAAATCTCTTGACACTTAGGACAGTGATCCATTCTGACCTTTGGCTTTTTCTGTCCCCTCCCGCCCCAACTCCTATAAGGAAGGACAGTGGGCTCACCTCATGGCCAGCCCCTGGAGGACACTCATGTGGCCCTGGTCAGCTGCCCGCCGCCTCACGGTTCGATGCAGGGCAGCCAACAGGTTGGTTCGGCGGCTCAGAAGTACATTGTAGAGGTAGGTGATCCTCTCCTGGTGGTGGGGAGGTCAGAGATGGCATCCCCTTGGTCTTGTTTCATCTGCCTGAAGTGCCCTGTGCACCCTTCCCTGCTCCCGACCTTTGCCTTCTGTCCGACTCCTGTGGATCCCTCCAGACGTGGCTCAAATGCCCCTTCCTCTGGGAAGCCTTCTGGACTTGCCTAGGCAGAGTTACTCATTCCCTCCTCTGGGCTTCCATAGCACTTTATTCATTCTTTAATAAAAACTCTTTTTTCGTTGGAATGTCTTGTTCTTTTTTTTTTTGAGGAAGATTAGCCCTGAGCTAACTGCTGCCAATCCTCCTCTTTTTGCTGAGGAAGACTAGCCCTGAACTAAAATCTGTGCCCATCTTCCTCTACTTTATATGTGGGATGTCTGCCACAGCATGGTGTGCCAAGTGGTGCCATGTCTGCACCCGGGATCCGAACCGGTGAACCCCGGGCTGCCGAAGCAGAACATGCGTACTTAACCACTGTGCCATGGGGCCGGCCCCTAAAATGTCTTTTTCAAAGTCTGCCTGGCCTGTCTCGAGATGCTAAGCTCCAGGCTGTGTCTGGCTCGTCTCAGCATCCTTGAGGCCAGCACAGTGACTGGCATACGGCAGATGCTCAGTCAACGATTTGTAAATGAGTAAACTAGCGAGTTTCCATTCACACTTCAACATGCCAACACGGCCTCAGCCCCCCATGGCTTTAACAAAACTTTGGAGGCAAGCTCTGTCTCAGGAAGCCCTGCCCTAGGAGGCACCATTTCTCCCAGCTGCATATGGGGTCCGGAGACCAACAGTCCAGGTCATTTGCTTTAGGTTCAGACAGAGGAGAGAGGGCTGGGGTGCTGAAAGACTCTAAGCTCCCCCAAACCAAGACAGACAGTCACGAGCTTAGCACCCTGGGGAGCGGGACAGGGACTGGTTGTGGACCCCTCACCTGCTCCCGCAATGGGTAGTAGGAGGCACAGATGACCCGCCGCAGCCGACTGACATAGTTGCCAAACAGAGTGACAAAGAAGCATAGGCCATACATGGTGCCTGGGGGCACAGCAGGCACAGTAAACCACTGCCGGTGGGCACAAGGTGTCAGCCACACACCCGCTCAGCGCCCCTTGTGCCCCGAATAGTGTCTATCCCCCCAGCACCCTCAGGGGTGTGGTGGATACCGATGAGTATGTAACCAGTGGGGTCAGGCTCCGAGGGATGCAGGAGGCAGCGCCGGGACAAGATACTGATGTTGCCTTGCTGCAGGACATCAAATGCCGACACCAGGTCACGGTAAATCTTCCCAGTATAGCCGGTGCCTTCCACGGTTATGGATACTAACACAGGGCCTGGCAACAGAGACACTGGGTGACGGATGCCCGTGCAGTTGCCCACTCCTCCAAGCAGGGGAGGCCACCTTCTGGATGGCGGAGAGTGGAGCAGTGCAGGTTATAGGAATAGCCCCAAGACCTCAGCCGGGGGCTTTTGATGCCCCAGGCACCCCCATGGTGCCCCAGAGCCTAACCTCAGCCACTGGCTCCTGGGACTGGCTCCATGGTCCAGAGCTGGCTGGCCCTGGTGTCTGGTCTGCCTGCCCAGGCCACCAGATATGAGCTGACCTTAACGGTCAGCTAGTCCATCCCCTGTCTCCACAACCACCCGGAAGCATTTATTTTAAAGCATTTGCTAAGCACTGGCTGTAGCAGGCACTGGGCTAAGTGAGTTATTGAATGTTTGGGTATTTTGTTTTGCTTTTTCTGTTGCACCTCTGGTACACAGGATTAGTTTAATTCTGCAGTTCGTGGCATGCTCTCAATCAATGGTCTACCATGTACTGAGCACACATAGTCTCATTTTCTCCTCAGAGCAACCCAGAGACGTTGCTACCACTCTTTTTTTGTTGTTGTTATTGTTGTTGAGAAAGATTCACCCTGAGTTAACATCTGTTGCTAATCATCTTCTTTTCTTTCCTTTTTTGCTTGAGGAAGATTAGCCCTGAGCTAACATCTGTGGCAATCTTCCTCCACTTTATATGTAGGTTGCCGCCACAGCATAGCTGACAAGTGGTGTAGGTCCATGCCTGGGATCTGAACCCGGGCAGCTGAATCGGAGCTGCCAGACTTATCCACTACACCATGGGACTGGCCCCAGGTTGCTACCATTTATATTCCATTGTTCAGATGAGGACACAGAAACTCTGGGAGGTTACAGAACGTGCTCAAGGTCACCACCTGGTAAAGGACAGAGCTAGGGTTTGAACCCAGGCCAGTCTGACTCTAGAACTTGTGTTTTTAACTACTCTGTAATGGTATAACCTTGAACTGGACTCAGGGGTTACCAGGCAGAGGACAGACTTGGAAGAGGGGCAAAGTCAGGGGCTGGTGAGTAACAGTGACATGGGGACATTCAGGCAATCTCCCAGGATTGGGGATGATGGGGAGGATGGGGAGGATGCAGGAGCAGACCGAGGGGGCTGCAGCTGGGCGGGCTGGGGGAGGTGGAGGTGCTCACTGCGGGCCACGATCTCGCCCTGCAGCTGGTGCCGGGCTAGGTCGAGCACCCAGAAAACAGCATAGTCCAGGAAGACCAGGAGCAGCACCAGGAGGAGGTGCCGAATAAGGTTGAAGGTTGCCATGATGTAAAAAATTTGCTCCCACCGGGACAGGAAGATGGAGCCTGTGTGGAGGAGTGATGGTCAGGAGGATGCTCCCCATTTCTCCCATTGGTTTTGACCCCCTGATTGAGGCGGGGCCTGTTTGCTTATCTGGAAGATGTGGAAGCTGTGAGGACCCCTGGGCAAAGGTGGGAAGCCCTCTTCATGGGCAGGGGCTCCAGGGCCAGAGGTGGAGGCCCAGCATCTCCACCTAGGCCCAGTGGCCCATTTCCAGTCTCCAGGAACCCTCCCTCCTGGGGCATCCCTGATCCTCTTATTGGGGCCCCGCCTCACAGACAGTCCCCCTAGGCTGCAACTCCTCTGTATTGGCACATTCACACCTCCTGTCCCCCACCCCTGAAAGCTTTCCCATCTTCACTTCCCTTACTCCATATCCACTCCCCACCCAACCTTCCCTCCCCTGACTCACTCTCTCTGCATGCTGCTGCGAGGGGCCCTACTTTCCCCAGACTGACGGCTCCCCAAGGACAGGACTGTGTCTCCCCCTAGCCTGAAATTTCCTTTAGCTCTGGGCTGTCTCTCTCTCTGGTCCTGCCCCAATCCAGGCCTGTGCATGGGGCGTAGGGTTAGGACAGTGGAGTTGGGGGAAGCCCTGGCCTGCCTCAGGGTCCCCATCCCCCCGTGCTCTGGCCCTCACCCGGCTGGATGTAGTGTCTGGCCTCGTGGGCACTAAGCGGCAGCACTGTGGGCAATCCCGCCATGGAGCGGACGGCTTCCATGTGCATGAAGCGGCTGGTGATGTAGATGTTGTCGTAATGGTCCCAGTTCAGGTAACAGTACCGGTAAAACAGGGCTCTGGTGGAGCGCACGTGAGGCCTCTCAGCACCCATGTCCAGACCCCAGAGGGCAGCAGCCTCCCCACCCTGCCCTCAAATTCTAGCCTCCCAGGATAATGTGGGGATGAGCTGGCCCCCAGCAGCCCTCGCGCCCCACTCCCCAGACCCGCCCTGCAGCCGCTCACTGGAGGTAGAGCAGAGTGAGCAGCAGAGGTGTGGTGTAGCCCATCAGAGCCAGGGCCTCACGGACACGGTACAGCTTCATGCTGACAGCCTCGTGGAGGTCCAGAGCTACCTGGGACAGGCTCCGAGAGGCATTGAGGTCCACAGAGAAGTGGTGAGTGGCTGTCACATTGAACTCAAACTCTTGACGCACCCGGTTAATCAACTTCATCACAGCTGGGGCCAGCAGATCCCAAGGAGAGGTGAGCAAGGAGAGTTAGGAGGGAGCAGAGCTGCACCTGGGAAGGGCCTCGGCACAGCCCAGGGGTCGCACAGCTCACAGACCAGCCAGGAACCCCCAGCGTCTGGACTTATGGTGGACTGAGGAGGGGTCAAAGCCTCCACAATCTGTGCCATGGCCACTGCACGCCCAGCCCCAGAATTACCCTCCATAATGAAAGACCTCAATGAGCCACCCTGGGGCAGGAGGCCCTGGTTCTCTCCCCAGCTCCTGCTCTAAAGTCAAGTTTTGGTGAGGCGCCTCCCCTTTGCTAAGCCTCAATCTCCTAATTTGTACAGCATGGACATTTGGCCCGGGTAACCTCCTGAGGTCCTTTCTTGCTCCTGCATTCTCATCCATGGGCTGCAAACACTCCGGGGATGGCAATGGCCATGCGAGGATGAAGGAGGGAGACCGCCCAGAAGCACAGCACGCAGGGCTGGGAGGGGATCACTCACGGGTGCCAATGGTCTTGCGCAGGAAGGGTTGGATGTACTTGGGGATGACGCAGAACACTTGAACCGCTGTGAGCCAGATGCTGAGTGTCAGGAGAGGCAGAGAGATGCAGCCTGCCTCTCCCACCTCCAGGGACCTCATTCTCACAGGGACCTCTTGATTTTTCGCTTTTCCTACTGGCCTCTACATTGGCTCAAAACCTTTTGGCTTCTCCCTATTACCCAACCCCCACATTGGTTCCTCCCTGTCTCCCTGCCACCCCATACTGGGCCCAGCATCCTTATTGGTCCCATATTCATTACTTCCTATTGGTCCCCTGGGTCCACCTTCCCAACTGACCCATACATTTGCCAGGTCCCCAGTCCTGCCAGCGAGCCCCTGGCTTTCTCACCACTGGCGAGTCCACAGAGCACCAGCTTGAAGGGCATGAGCACGTAACACAGGTGGTAGGCTTGTGGTATGACCTTCATGCAGTTGTCTTTGGCATCATCAAAGACCCGGGCACACTTCAAGTAAGGGTTTCCCAGCTCGGCGTTGCACACGTCGCCGATGTGCAGGAGCCAGTACCACACGTTCCGCAGGGCCCTGGCTGGGGACAGCTGTGGGGCTGGTACCCAGGGCTGGAGTTCTGCAGCATCTTCTCAGGGGGTTGGGGAACATCAGGACAGCACCCACAGCTGGAGAGGCCTGGTCAGGGGCCTGGCTGTGCCGTGTCCCGTGGGGACTAGTCAGCACCCAGGACGGGCCCAAAAAGTCCTGGACAGAGATGAGAGTGAGCAGACTGGGTGAATTTTGTTCCCCCAAAAACAGACGTGCTAATGTGCTGACCTACGTGCTTCACGCCATCCATGATTGACCGAAAGAACTTGCGGACCCCGTCAGCCACCTCTTTGGCCTTCTGGGCAATGGCTTTAATCTTGTTGAGGGCACCTGAGAGGCAGGGGACAGGGGGATTGTGGGGGTCTCCTCCTCTAGGCGCTGGGGCAGGGAGTGGAGAAGGGGCTGCCACCCAGGAGGTGGGAAGCTGGGAGCTTGGGTCTGGGAGACAGTTCATCGGGCAGTGGAGCAGGCCAGAGAGCAAGGATAAAGGGGTCTAACCAGGTGCTTTGAAGTTGGGGCCCAGTGCCAGCAGAGAGGAATGAAGCCAGAGGACTGTAGAACATGCAGGACAAGGGGGACATGAGGGTCAGCGGGAGATGGGGGGGGCCTTACTGACAAGGGGCTGCTTGGCCCGCTCCAGCATTTCGGCCGTCTGGTTCAGGGCCAGTTCTGCCCCACAGGCCACCGCCTCACTGGCCCGGGTGAAGTTGCGCAGGGTGTTGGCACAAGGTCCTTGCAGCACCAACCCAAAGGCAACCACCAACAGCAGTGCCCGGCCCTGCTCTGGGGGAGACAACGCCATCAGAACCAGGACCCAGGCTTGCACATGGCAGCATGTAAGTCACTCAGAGAAGCCTTAAGAATATTTCCCTCGTCCTGCCCCCTCCCCCAAGATCCCTTCTGCCCCAGCCCCTGCCCGCCCCCTCTGGGTGCCAGGCTCACTGGAGAAGGCCTGGGGCAGTAGCAGGAGGACTGTGACTCGGACCTGGCGGGAGAATCCCATGCCCAGGCTAAGGAAGGCAGCCAAAGTGAAGGTGCCCACCAGGCAGCCCCAGGGGCTGTGCCCTTCCACCAGCAGCTCCAGGAGCCCATAGGCCGTGGCTAAGGACAAGCCCAGGGTGAAGCCCCCCACGCTGCGGACCACAGCCCGCGCCATGCTTGGCTCCTCAGCCCCCGAGGGGCGCACAACATCCTTCATGATTTTGGCCATAGCTGCTGAGACCAAATGTCTGCCTGTCTCCAGGAGATGCCCCCGGGGTTCTGTGGCTCTTCAAGGGTCCTGGAATTTCTCACCACATTCTGAGGTTCCGAAGGGCTATTACTGTGTATATCTTGGAATTCCTGACCCAGTAGCAAAGACTGGGGAAGGGTTAGGTAGGTCTCTAATCTCCTTCCCCACATCTCAGAGCAGAGGGATTGAAAGACACAGAGCTCAGACGGCTGTGGGTGAAGCAGAGGAGACAGAGCAGAATCTCACGTCCAAAGACATCCTTGAGGAGACTTCTGGGATGAGACAGGGTTGCCCAGAGCAGACTTATGGGCATCAGATCTCATCAGAATGGAGCAAAGGGGCAAAGGAGGAAACTACCCCATACCAGTGAGTCAGTCACCAGAGACCCCGCCCCTTCCCAGCATCTCCCAGCCTCCACCCCTCTCATCCAGTGCCCTCCTCCAGCCTAGCCCTTTCTTATCTCCCTCGCATCTGCCCCTCATCCTCCTTCAGGATCCCCCAAGTTCCTGCCACCCTCATCCAGGTTCCCCCAGCGTCTACCCCTCTTCATGCCCCTAATCCTAATGAACCGCGTCCCAGCCAGAAGAGTGGGCTGTTGGCTCTGCTGGGCTAAACTGTTTGACCCCTCAGCGGTGCAGAGGCTCCTGAGCTGGGGGCTACCCATCTCCTGTAGCCGATTCCTGTGGCGCCAGCCGGGCGAGTTTCCAGTCACTGCTTTCCTGCTGGGGGCAGGCACCGGGGGGCTCCTGGCCATAGGTAAATGGGGAGCAGAGATCAGGGGTGGGACCCATCTTTTGACCTTTGGCTTGACCCTGTGCCCTTAGGTCTCTTTCAGCTGCTGGTGAACCCTATGAACATCTATGAAGAAGAGAAGATGGTGATGTTGTACAGCTTGGTGGGTTAGTGCCAGCCTAAGAACAGGGACACTCAAGAGGCCCGTGGAACATGGCCCAGTCCTGGGTGCCCAGGAAGGAGTCTGGGCTTGTTTCTTCTGTACCTAAGTATCCCTCGTGGCCTCTGCCTCGTCTCGGGCTTTGAAAGGAGATCCAGAGGGGAGAGGCCCCCCGTCTATGGAAGACACAGTCCTTGCCCTCTAGGGTCTCCCAGTCTGAAGGACTTCCTGTTACCTGCATGATATAGTCCAAACCCCACGACCCTTCATAATCCCCATCTCTCCTAACCTCTCTGGCATTGCTTCCTGCTCTTCCTCATAAATTCAGTTCAATTCATTCATTCATTCATTCATTCATTCATTCAGCACTAATTGAGCACCTGCTGAGGATTTAGCAGTGAACGAGGCTGGCAAGCACCCAGTTCTTTTGGAGTTTACCTTCTCTTTTAGAGTTTACATTCTAGTGGAGAGAGCTAGATAATAAATGAACAAAAAGTAAACAGGAGCATTTCTGATGATGACAAACAGTATGAAAAAAGTCAACCAGGATGTGATCAAAAGGGGCTGGGGAGTTACCCTAGCTTTGAGTAATCAGGGAAGGCTTCTCAGAGAAGGTGACGTTTGAATGGAGACCTTCTATCAGGAGGTACTGGGCTGCAAGAACAGAAACCCCACCTAAAAGTAGTTTAACCATACAGAAAGTTTATTATCTCATATAACAAGTTTCAAGGTAGAATGGTTTTGGAGTTTGGATAATTCAGCAGCTTGGTAAACCCACCAAGGACCCAGATTCCTTTTGTCTTTTTTCTCTGCCATCTTTGGCCTGTCAACCACTCCTCTTCAGGTCATGAAGTGGCTGCAGCAAATCCAGGCATTACATCTTCATACAACAATGTCAAAAGACCAGAACATTCCTTCCTCATGTCTCTTTTAAGAACAAGAAAAACTTTCCTGTAATCCCCCCAGCCAACTTGCCCTCACATCTCTTTGGTCAGAAACCAGCACCTGCCCTTTCCGAAACCTCTCCCAGGCAAGGGGCATGGAACTGGCACCATCACCGGTTTATTGAATGAACTAACCTCTGTGGGATACCAACAGGAAACTACTTTCTCTCTGACCTTTCAAACCTGTTCTCCCATTGATGACCTTTCACTCAAACCCTTGGCTGCCTGGTTATTTTCATTTGGAAGACCTAATCCTGCTTCAGTAATTATGACTATTTTTAGGGTTTAAAACGTCTCATCCAGACTACATCAAAATTTCAACCTCACGTCCATTCTCAGTCATCCTCCCTCCTGTTACCCCGGGTCCCCCAGCTCAGGCCTGATCCCTGGCATAGGGTCCTGCTGTGGAGAAGGGGGCACGGCCTGTTCTTTCTCTTTTTTCTCCACTTCCTTCCCCTTCTGGTTCTTCTGATGTCAGAAAAGGGAATTAGAAGAATTAGAGGAAAAGGGACAAAAGTCTGAAGTCACTGATACTGTTATAATCCCACTGCCTCTGTGTGGCAAGTGCTCACACCCTGGCTATCTCAGGGGGCCCTTTTATGGTCTCCTTGGAAGCTCTGTGTGGACCTTACACAGCCCAGTTTCCTGCCGAAGGCAGTTCTATTTGGCTGCCCTCGAATGAAGCTCCCGAAGCGCCTGCAGACCACCCACAGCCTCTTACTTTTGGATCCCTCCCCCAAAGCAGGCTGCCCTCTTGGCTGGAGAACTTCACAGATAGCTTGAGGCCTGCTGCCCTCCAAAACGTCCACTTGTCCCAGAGGACATGCACACATCCTTGCCCTGCCAAGCCGGGACAGCAGGCTACCTCGCGCTGCCCTCTCCCCTGCTGTGATGAGAAGCCAGTACCGCTCCCCACACGCCCAGAGAGGCCTTGCTGAGCACTCCCGTGAACTCTCCTCCATTCTGCGCTCCAGTGGTAGCTCTGGAGTGGCCCTACCAGGTTCTGCGACTCAGCAGGAGTCTGACCCTGGGTGGAGGGGCGGGACACATGAGCTAGCATCCCCTTCCTGCAGCACCAGTCTCTGAAGCGTTCTCTGTGGAGTCTCTCATCTGACACGGGGAAGGGGACACCCATCCTCTCCCTGGACTCTTCTCCCATGTCCACCTACTCCAACCCCTTCTCTCTCCTTCCAGAAAATTTAGATTTCTGCTCTTGTCTTTCTATAGACTGGTTGGGGTGGAGGAGGGAGAGACTAGTTTTGCTCTTTGATAAGCCCAGAGAGGTTATCTGTGGCTCCAGGGGGCTCTCTTTAGAATGTAGAGCAACTCTCTGTCAGCTATCATCCTCAGCTTGAGTCTTTGGCCAAAAGGCCGAGACCGTGGAACAAGCCCCTTTCAATGTCCTGTTCTACCATTATTGGCTTAGACAGATCCAGATTTACCCCCAGGGGCCGGGGCAGGGACAGGCTGCTGCCCTTGAACAAAACCCAAGTTGTGTTAGCAAGGAAGAAGGGAGAACAAACTGTTGGGTGGCACCAGACAGGGTTTGCAGCAAACCTGTATGGCTAGGTGGAGCCAGCCAGGTGAGGAAAAGGAGGAGGAGTGCTCCTGGCAGGGGGAGCAGCTAGGGCAAAGATCTAGGGGGAGGAATGAGCTTGGCATGTTCCAGGAACAGCTACTATGCCTATGTGGGCAGACATGGTGGGTGAGGGGCTGAGTGCCATGAGATCATCTCAGAAGGTAGGCAGGGGCCAGATCCCGCGGGTCTGGAGACCAGGTCCAGGGATTTTGGGTTTGATTCCAAGTGTGGTAGAAAGTCACTGGAAGGTCGGAAGCAGAGAAGGGACATGATCTGATCTATGTTTTGACAAGATCACTCTGGCTGCCTTGTGAAAACTGAAGCATAAGTTAGCAAGAGAGGAAGCAGGAGACTAGTTAGTCCCAGTGAGAGGTGATGGGGCCTCCGTGAGGGCAGTGGAGATGGAGGGAAGTGGAAGGACTTGGGATTTGCTTTGGGGATCCTTGGGCGGACACTCTATCAACACAGGAATCTTCTAGGTTCCTTGACCAGTATGCTGTTCCTTTGGCCTGGAATGTCGTTGGTGCCTCCTAACAACACTTACTCATCCTCCAGGCCCAGCTGACACATCATCTGCTTTGTCCAGCCTTTGCGGCCCCACCCCTCCCTGCAGAAATGCCCACTCCCTCTTCGGCTCCCACAGCGCTTCATAAGCACCTCCCTTGTGCCCTTCACACTTCGTGCTGTAGTCATTTGTTTACTTGTCTGTCTCTCTCCCTGGATTATGAGCTTCAAGGAGCTCACTGTCTCCTCACAGAGACCACAGGGAGACACATGTGAAACTGCTAAAACAGACCAGGAGGTACGCGCTGGAGGGCTAAATTAGGGGCAGAGGCCGTGAGTGCTGTGGGCGTCAGAGCTCGGGGTACGGAGGTGGCGCTGACCTCTCTTCTCACTGCTCTGAGCCACTGCCTGTTTCCAGAATGTTTTTCTTGCTCTCTGCCCCCTCAGCACCTAGGGTAAGTGTGAGTCCAGCCTGGAAATGGGAAGTGTTGGCCGCCTTCCGTAACAAAAACACACACTCAGATACACACACAAAGTCAATCACGTACCATGGCTTTTCACTCTGTAGCCATCTCTCCAAGTCCCTCCAGAGACTGCTACACAGCTGACCTCTGCAAATGGCTGTTGAGTAAATGAATGAATGAGTGGCCTAGAAGGCCTATCAGAGTCTGTACAAATGGGGACAAGGGCAGTAAGGTGATGGTTCTAGAAGGCAGTTGCGGGGAGTGGGGGATCCGGGAAACCTGGTGGGTGGGGCAGCTTCCTCACTCTGGCTCCCCACCTCCTGGGCTCTCCTGACAGGCTTGGGGGCCGTGGGCTGGGGGACCTCCCCTCACATCCGCTGCGCCAGCCTCCTGCTAGTACCCAAGATGCTGGGCAAAGAGGGCAGACTCTTCGTGCTGGGATATGCCTTGGCTGCCATCTATGAGGGTGAGTGTGTGCCCCTGGGTCCCAGTTAGTGACACTGAAGCAGTGGCCCTGGGTGGGCCACCCAATGAGAGCCAGGCCCAGTGAAGGAGAAAGAGTGGGAGTCTAATCCCAGCCCCTCCAACTTGCTGTGTGTCCCTCAGAGAGTTCCTCCACATCTCTGGGCCTCCTCAGTTTACACAGGCAAAAAAAATCAGAGGTTGAATGAGACAACCTCTCATAAGCTTCTGGGCCCTATCATTGTACGGTTCTAGAAGGTGGTCACTGCACACAGAGCAGGAGGTAGGGGTGGGCTTAGGAAAGTTAATTAGCTCTAGAAGGAGACGATTCACCAGGGCATCTTCCCCCAGGACCAGTGGCCAACCTGCGGCACAACCTCAACGAGGTGATAGCATCGCTGGGCTGCACCGTGGAGCTGCAGATCAACAACACGCGAGCGGCCTGGCGCATTTCCACAGCCCCGCTGCGGGCAGTGTTCAAGGACCTGCTGGTCAGGACCCTGCAAGGGCAGGGCCAAGGGGACCCTCTCCCCAGGGAGCCTCGATGATGAGCTGGGAGCTATGACTCTAGATGTATAGTTTCCCAATGGGGATACTACTGGCATTTTTTGCAGGACTATCCCCAAACATTGTAGGGTGTGCTCTGGTCCGTAGGCACTAAATGCCAGAAGAGCCCCCGCCCTCAGACATTGGGACACGCCCCACAGACAGTTCCAAACACCTGAGTAGGCCTGGGCAGCTGAACTAGAATGTCAGGAAATTGGGGGCCTTGGCCCTGAGGAGTCAGGAAGCTTTAAGGACCAGGGGATTCAGGAATTGGGTATTGGAGGACTGGAGGTTGGGGGTTTGGGAGGACTGCGGAGTCAAGTAGTTGGGGAGATGGGCGCTGAGGGGACTGGAGTCGGGGACAGTGAGATGGCATAGTTGTCTAAGAGATTCGTGATGAGGGGTGAAGTCCAAGGGCCTGGGGAACCCTTCCTTGACTAGCGAGGATCTGGGACCAGAGGCCTGAGGAGGAGCTGGGAGCCTGGGAGGTGAGCAGAGCACGGGCAACGGGGGAGAGGAGAGGGCTCCCAAGGACCGTGAACCATGGAGAATTGGAGGTGAGGGGGCATCTCAAGGCCTGGGCTCCCTATAGGCCTGAGGGAAGAGCCCAAAGCTTGGCTGATGGCGGGAGGACAGGCTCTGGGTCAGCAGAACCATCCCTGATCCACCTTCCTTCCCCTAACCCCCAACCCTAGAGCAGCAAAGATTCACTGAAAGCTGAGACTCAAAACATCTCCAGCTCCTTTGAGGACCTGGACACCCAGGTAAATAGTGAGGCTGGCTACACACCTGAGGATGCTGTGGACTCAGAGGAGACAGCCCAAGGCGCAGAGACTTACCGAGCTGCAGCCTCCAGACACCACCTCTCTACACAGAAGATGTATGAGCTGAAGACCAAGCTGCGTTGCTCCTGTGAGGGGTGTCCCTGGGCGGGGCAGGGTGGGGCTGGCCCGGGGCTGGGGCTCCAAGTCAGCGTGTGCAGACCTCAGACGCCCCTTGCCCCTTCCCACAGATGTGGTGAACCGGGCTGTACTCAGCTGCCGCCGCTGGTTTGATCAAAAGCACAAACACTGCATGCAACGCATCTGGGTCCCGCTCCTCAACCACCTGCTCTGCCTGCCCATGAAGTTCAAGTTCTTCTGTAGCATTGCTAAGGGTCAGCACAGTGGCTGGAGGGTGGAGAGCACCAGGGCCAGGGAGATGAGTCCTTGGGGGCCACTGGGTAGGTGCGGGGTAGGAAAGCAATCAGGCAGGGAGGGGTTAGGCTCTGAGGACGTGGCACCCTCAGAACCCAGCCCCTCCACTGACTGGCTTTGTGATCTAGAGTAAGTTTACAGCAAGGTTCTGAGCTCCGGTCTCTTCTCAAAGATGGGCATAGCAATAGTACTTATCCCGTTAGAGTTTTTGATGATTTAAGGGAATAAGACATGTAAAGCAGGTAACAGAGCTGGCACACAGGGAATTGCTCTATAACTGTTGGCTGTCATTGTTAATATTTGGTATTGCTATAGACAGGTGAAAAAACGAAGAAAATCAGGCCTTGTTCCTGGGAAAAAGAAGTCAAGGAGAGTAGAGAGAGGAAAGACTCAGTGTGGTAGAAAGTCATGGGCAGAGAGACAAAAAAGCAGGGTGGAGAGGATCACAGGAAGGAAGGCCTGGAAGCGGGGCATGGGGAGGCCCCTGACCTGGCCCCACTGCCCAGCAGTGATGGAGGTCTGGTGCCGCAGTCGCATCCCAGTGGAAGGCAACTTTGGGCAGACCTACGAATCTCTCAACAAGTCTATTCACGGGCTAAGTGGGGAATTTTCAGCCACTATTGACCTCAAGGTAGGAGGCAGGGACATGTGGGGTAGGGGGAGACAGGGAGCGAGAGGAGGGCACAGGGAATAGGGCCTGAGGAAGGGCAAGTGAGAGGGCACGGGAGAGAGGTGACTGGGTGTGAGGGAGGAGGACCAGGAGGGGAATGGCGTCGGTGTTGGGTGACAGGGAGGGGAACAGTGTCAAGCCTGTGGTATGCATCCACCTGACCGTGGGATGGAATGGTCAGCCAGGTGTGAGAGGGTGTCAGCTCTACAGGTGTAGGGGAGAAAGACTGTGCCAAGGAGGGTGGCGAGCAGAAGGAAGCAGCACCTCCTGAAGGTCCTGGGAAAAGCAGGGGGACGTGAGTGGAACACCAGGGGAGAGATGCCACAGAGAGCCTGGGTCTGGGCCTATGAGGCTGCAGCAGGCTGAGCCCACACCTGTGCCCTCCACCAGCAAGAGAAGCAGGCTGGGATTCTGGGCCTCAACACGAGCTGGGAGCACGTGAGCACCGAGGTGCGGGACTACGTGAGACGCCAGGAGGCCCAGCTGGAGTGGGCCCTGGGGCTGCTGCACGTGCTGCTCTCCTGCACCTTCCTGCTCGTCCTCCGCGCGTGAGACACAAACCCTAACCCCAGAAGCCCCTTCCTTCCCCCATTCTGGACTGGAGCGCTGCCCTGAGGGAGCCTGTAAGAACAGAGCTGTGGAGCCCACCTCCAGCTCTGAACGTGAATGTTCTTGTGCCTTTAACTTGGCCTTTGTATAAAGTTGGGTTCGTTGTTTACACAAAGTTAAAGGAAATGTGGACATTTTATCAGAAGAAACGTTACCCATGTTCCCACCACCTTAAAAGGGTGACCGTCTTCATTTATCTACCTCCTTCCAGCCTTTATCCCAATGCTGACTTTTTTTTCACTTTTAGCTTTGACTTTTGATTTTTTTCTTGCCCTTCATATTCCCCTTGGCGCTGACTTTGTGCCATTTTTATCGTCCAAGTCTGCTTTCATTTTCTCCCGCCTGCTGCGTTGGCAGCTACTTTCCCTCCATTTGGACCAAAGTCCTCAACCCCACCCAGCCCAGCGTCCAGCTGGGCTTCCCTGGGCCTCGCTGTTCCCCTGCCGACCTCTGGACCCTCTATTTCCTGGCTCCGCCTCCACATGCCTGAGGTGGGCAGGGGCCGGGCAAGGGCAGCCACAGGGGCTCTTGCTCTGTCTGGCCCTGTTTGTGGCCCCTAGAGTGCCTGTGAGTGAGTGGTTATGTATGCGCCTAGGGCCCTGTGGGAAGACAAAGAATGAGCTATACCCCCTGCCCTCAAGAAGCTCATGGTCTAGAGGAGGCAAGAGAGGCATCCACCAAACAGAGATGGAGCAAGGGCTGTACTATGGACTGGCTCTCCGGACAGGTGTGGGAGCTGAGGAGGTGCCCCTACAAGAGCCATAACTGAGCTTCAAAGGCTGCCGATGGGGAGCCATGGTCAAGGAGAGGTAGGGTGTCCTGGTGGGCAAGGATCCTGACATCTGTGAGAGGTGGAGGGCAGAGGCCAGAGTCGAGGACTGGGCTGAAGAGGGCATGGCCAGAACAGTGTGGAAAGCCCTGCAGGAGGGCACTGAACTGGGGGCAGTTGCAGGATGGACTGGGCAGGCTGGAGGCAGGGAGGCCAAGGTGGAGCAGAGGTTAGGGAGCGTGGCTGGAGTGGGGCCTGGCAGGAAGTTGGCCTGAGAGGGAGGGAGGGAGGGGAAGGTACAGCAGGTCTCAGAGCCAGCTGGGGGAGGGAAGGAAGGAGGCAAAGAGTCAAAAGCCACTTCCAGGCTTTCAGCCTGGGCGAGGTCACTCGCTGAACGGGCAGAGCTGGCCAGGGCAGGGTCCAGGCTCCAGAGGCCCACGCACAGCAGCAGTAGGTCTCTCCACAAGGGGGCGCTCACAGTCTTTCTTTGCATTCATAGTTATTTCTCTCTTAGAGGCAAAGATGTGGATTTTCACGGGGTCCCAGAACCAATAGCATTGGAACTCATGTTTCACAGTTTACAGAGCTTATTTCACATAATTTTACAGTTTTAAACACATTTCCAACAATTAGCATTTTTTCCTCAGGAAACTGAAGTATTACACGGGACTTTGGAAGATACACACAGGAGAGCTACATATGCGCACACACGCATGCACACAGAAAATATGGCTGTACTCAAGGGTGTGTTAGAGGAGAAGGGATATGGTGGTGTGGAATGAGTTTGGCTTTAGCTGACCTCCAGGAGATGTTTTGCAGGCTCAGCCAAGAGGCAGGGTCTTGAGAGGTAAATGTACAAGTCATAAGGGATCAGGTGATTCCTGCAGCCTTGAGGGGTTTCCTGTCTCTGTGCCTTTGCTCCTGCTGTTTCCTCTGCTTGATATTCATCCTGCAAGATCGACGCCTGGGAAACCTTCCCCTACCTCCCATGCACACACATGCACTCCCACCTCGCTCCTTCCCTCCCTCCCCTCCTCCCCTCTGTTGTCTCCTCAGCTGTGTATGTTCATGTCTTTCATTGACTGTGGGCTGCCAGAGGGCAGGGCAGAGTCTTCTCTAGAACCCAGGTGGTGCTCAGTGCATGTTGGTTGGTTGGTTGAATGACTGTGTGTCAAGGAAGCCCGTGGTTGGGGTGGGTGAAGAGAACCTGGAGGAGATGGAGACATCCTCGTCCATAGGTCCTTCTCCTACGTGGACAGCTATAATGGAGACATTCGCTTTGACAACATCTACATCAGCACCTACTTCTGTCAGATCGATGAACGCAGGAAGAAGCTGGTGAGTGCCCTGCTGTGTGCTCTGTGCAGCTTCATGCTCCAGGAGGGCACAGGGGAAAGGGGAGAGGGCCCCTAGTGTTCTTCACTGTGTGGATGTTTTTTCCAGGGCAAACGGACTCTGCTGCCATTCCGCAAAGCGGAGGAGAAAACTCTCATCTTCCCTTTCAAGCCTGCTATCCAGGCCTCAGAAATGAGAAACGTGGTGAGGACGGAGTCGGGGGCAGGCCTCTGGAGGCAACTATAGGCATGGATCTGAGGGGTGGAAGGCAAAGGCATCCGAGGGCTCCATGCCAGGGCAGGGGCGCCGCCCAGCTCTACTCCTCTTGCTCCTTGGGCAGATCAGGGAGCTCGTGGAGACACTGCCCGTTCTGCTGCTGCTGGTGGTGCTGTGTGGCCTGGACTGGGCTCTCTACTCCATCTTCGACACCATCCGCCACCACTCCTTCCTGGAGTACTCCTTCCGCAGTGCGTCTGCACCCTGCTCCAGGCCCCAGGCCCAAGAGACACCCCCTGGAGAACTCCCACCCCTGTGCAGCCACCCCACCCCAATTCTTCCAATTTTGTCCCTTCCTTCTGCATCTCAGTCCCTCCTGGGTCAAATCTCAGCCCTGTGACCTGACAGCTGTCATGGGGCCTCAGCGTCCAGCCTCCCTTCATATCTACGACAGGGAGGGTTAGGATTCAGTGAAGGGATGGAAAGGCCTGTGCAGCTGAGTCTTTCTATGCCTTGATCTCTCCCCCACATCCTGTCCCCATCCTGCCCCATCCCCCTAACTCCAACTCTTTCCTGACACCCCCTCTCCCCTCTTACGGTTCCTATCCTGGCCTCAGGCAGTCACAAATTAGAGGTGAAAGTCGGGGGGGACTCCATGCTTGCCCGGCTTCTTCGGAAAACCATCGGGGCCCTGAACACCTCCTCAGAGACAGTGGTGGAATCAAACAACCTGCGTGAGTGATGCTACCCATTTCGCTCAGAGGAACCGAGGGCTGGGGGGCAAAGAGTCGGGGGACGGGGCCTTGGGTGTGGTGAGATGGGGGTCAGCATGCTTGGGGTGGGGAAATCAGAGCAGGAAACATCAGGTCACACTTGAAGAATTGGAGGGAGACAGGCTGGGGTCAGAGGGGGCTGGAGGCTAGGGGCTGAGGCCTTGGGGCCCAGGGGTCTCAGCCTTCTGGAGCAATGCTGTCTAATAGAACTTTCTGCCACAATGGAAATTTTCTACATCTGTGCCGTGTTGAACAAATAGCCTCATGGGCCTCATAGCTGCGGCATTGACAGCACAGCCCTGGAGGGTGAGGGGCAGCCAGGAGGAGAGAGGGAATCCGAGACCTCACCTGCAGTCCCACTGGGATGGGGAATTCGACCCAGGGCTGCCCTGCCGTTGGCTGGCCCTGGCCAGACCCCTGACAGGCCTGCCCCCTCCCCCAGCCTGCCTGCCCCAGCCTGTGAGCCTGGATGCCAGGGCCTACTTGAGGGTTGCACTACCCATCGGCCTGCTAGTGTGTCTCTGCCTGCTCCAGGCTTTCGGCTACCGGCTCCGGAGGGTCATCGCAGCCTTCTACTTCCCCAAGGTGCGCCCCTCCCTGACCTCCCACCCCTACACATGTGCACACACACCAGCCAGCTCCCCAGCAACCCCATCCTTGGGGGATCCTTCCTGCTCAGCACTGTCACTATCACTGACCCCTCTCCCTGGCCCAGCGAGAGAAGAAGCGGATCCTGTTCCTCTACAATGATCTCCTGAGGAAGAGAGCAGCCTTCACCCAGCTGAGGAGGGCTGCCATCCTGCGGCGGGCACGACAGCAGAGGACTCCAGTAAGTCCAGGCCTCGGCTCCTGCGGCTCTTGGCTGGGTCTGAGAACTGTGGGGGAGGGGCATCTCTCTACAGTGGTGGTGCCCCCAGCACCCACCAAGGTCCCAGGCCTACTGGAGCTCAGTGAGTTCTGACATGATGCAGGCCAAGGGCCCCGGTCATCCAGGTCCTGGAGGTCAGCGCTGTGTCCGTCTCTGTACCCCAGGATTCGGCCCAGTCTGAGATACCCAGTGGACCATCTGGAAGCAGGCAGAAAAGGGGAATCAGATTTGATCCAGTCTGGTCAAAGGAAAGCAAGAGGGGTTCATCAGAAACGAGGGACCCACGGCAAAGTCACAGATTCTACTGAGAGGGCTGCAGACAGAAGCTCAGTGCAGTTCAGGTGGGGGGAGGCAGGTGGGCTGGGGGTAAGGGAGGCCTCCTGAGGGGGTATGTGGTATATGGAAAGAGCACGGAGTCAGAAGAACTAGGTTCTAATCCACACCCTCATTAAGCTGTGTGACCTCGGCCACGGTCCTCACTAGACCTCAGTTTTTCCCTCTGAATAACAGGGAGGTTGGATGGGTCTGTAAGGCCTGCCCATTAGAGATCAGTAATAGAATGGTGGTCAGGCAGGGGGCTCTGATGCCGAGGGCCAGGGTTTGAATTCTGGCCCCTCCCCTTATTACTACGACAACTGTGTGACCTTGAGTGCTTACTTAAATGCCACACCTTGGCTTTCCCCTTCTATAAAATAGAGTTAACTATTCCATCTGGTTGTTGTAAGGATTATATGTTTCACTCTCTTGCTGCAGGCACATAGCCACCTCTAGACACGTGTTAGTTGTCGTTGTGTGACCCTAGGCAAGTGATCGCCTCTCCAAGCATCAATTTTCTCACCTGAAAAAGAGATGGTGATATAACAATATCTGCCTTATATGCTTATTGTTTGAATTGAGTTAATTTACTTACAGTTTCTTAGTACAGGGCTCAACATTATAAAAAAAACAATGAGTGGCAGCCATTCTTATTTAATCAGCCCTAACAAAGCTCATAAAAGTGAGAGACTGTGTTTGCTTAACTTTTTCCTCCAGTGCCTAGATTCCCCCATGACACACAATAGGGGCTGAATGATGGAAAAATGAACATACTGTGATTCCATGACCCAGTCCTGAAGTAAACAGGATTTTGATGGGCAGATAGAAATGTGAAAGGCATTCATTCCAAGGTAAGGGAACAGAACGTGCAAAGATTCAGAGTCTAAAGGGAATGTCAGTGCCATGACTAGTCTAAGGTGAAACTCGCACAGAAGATGCAAAGTTCCAGAAGGGGTAAGCTGGAGGTGAGGCTAGAAAGGGACTAGATTGAAGGCCTAGCTCAGGAGTTCTACCTTTGTCTAGTAGGCAGTGGGGCCCCTGGAGTTTCCCGAGCAAAGAGTGACCTGATAATGTGGCCTGTGGAGAATTCCTGGTAATGGTTTGGAGAGGGGGGAGTATACATAATGAACCAGGCTTATGATTTGGAACCAGGGTACCTGGGTCCATCCAGGTTTGATTGCTTACTGTGTGCCTTTGGGAAAGTCACTTAACCTTTATGAGATTCACCTTTCTCATCTGTTAAGTGGGGAACACAATGGTGACAGTCTTATCTACCCTACTCACTTCTCAGCCCCACCGTTAGAATCAAATAAGATTTATGGGGGGGGCCAGCTCCTTTGCAAGTGGTTAAGTTGACGCCTGCTCCACTTTGGTGGCTGGGGTTCACTGGTTCATCTCCTGGGCGCGGACATACACACCGCTGGTCAAGCCATGCTGTGGCGGGACTCCACATAGAAAAACTAGAATGACCTACAGCCAGGATATACAACCTTGCACTGGGGCTTTGGGGAGAGAAAAAAAAAAAGAAAGAAAAAGAAGAAGAAGATTGGCAACAGATATTAGCTCAGGGCCAATCTTCCTCACCAAAAGAGCTTTTAAAAAAAAAGAGGGGCCGGCCCATGGCCGAGGGGTTAAGTTCGGGCACTCCGCTGCTGCGGCCCAGGGTTTCGCTGGTTCAGATCCTGGGCGCCGACAGGGCACCACTAATCAGGCCACTTGAGGCGGGTCCCACGTGCCACAACTAGAAGGACCCACAACTAAAACATACAACGATGTACTGGGGGGATTTGGAGAGAAAAAGCAGAAAGAAAAAAATAGATTGGCAACAGTTGTTAGCTCAGGTGCCAATCTTTAAAAAAAAAAAAAAAGTTACGGGAAAGTGCAAGTGATGGTTATTGCTGTTGCTGGCTGAGAGAGTCCAGGCTGCATCCTCCCCCTCTCCATCACGGAGTGGGGAGGAAGGCTCTCCAGGACCCACTTCCATAGCACCCTTGCCCTCCAAGGGTCTTCTTTCCCCAATCCCGCTTCCTCCAACATGTGGGCATTGTCAGGTCTTTAGACTTCAAACAAGAAGCGCTGTCCAGTTCCCCTGGTACCCCTTCTTTCCAGCCTCACTCCCCAACTGGCTCTAAACTCTCCTCGCCTCCCAACAGCGCCACCGCCTGGTGGATATCCTGCACCGCCGCTGCCCCTTCTTGCGCCGCTGGCTTCGCCGGCGCTGCGTGGTGTGCCAGGCACCCGAAAGGCCGGAGTCCTACGTGTGCCCGACGCCTGACTGCGGGGCCGTGTACTGCCGGTCGTGCTGGGATGACATGCGGCAGCGGTGCCCAGTCTGCACACCCCGCGAGGAGCTCTCTTCCTCCGCCTACAGCGACAGCAACGATGACGCTACCTACGCGGAGTGAAGAGGCGTCCTGCTCGTTCTCCCACCCGGCTCCTTCCTGTTTAATAAAATGCCTTGTACACTCCTGCTGCCCGCGCTTCGCAGGGGTCTGGTACGGGATGGTGAGCCCGGCGCTGCCTGGCCCGCCTGATCCCCGCAGATCCGGGGCGCGGATGTGAGGCGGGCGGGCAACGAAGCAGCTAGGAAGGGGTCGGGAGCCGGAGCCAGGGAGAGGAGCTACGCCCAAGCCGGTCGGACCGGACATCGGCTGCCAACCTGCACAGTAGCAGGAAAGCGGCGTAGGAGAGCAGCGTACGGCTAATCGCAGTCGGGGGCTGGGTCCTCACCTCTTTAGGACCCGGCGCGCGACGGGGGCGGGGCCTTCCCGGGGGCGGAGTCGAGGCGGAGGCGGAGCCTGGCTCGGGACCGGGTGGGAGAGGGCGGGGCGGGGAGGAGCCTGGTGGCAGCGCAGGGCGGCGGGGTGCGCGAAGCAGACCCGGCGGCCGCGGCTCTTCGGCGCTCGGCCCAGCACCTGCTGCCCTCGCCCGGCCCCGGGCGCCGCTGCCATGCGGCTGGCGCTGCTCTGGGCCCTGGGACTCCTGGGCGCGGGCAGCCCTCTGCCCTCCCGGCCGCTCCCAGATACAGGTGAGTACCCGGCCGGGAGTGGGCAGGGGGGAGGACTGGGAGGAGGCGCAGGGAAGTCGGGAGGCAGCGGGGTACTGGGGTCGGCCGGAGACCCTGGGAGACCCCGACCAGAGCGCAGCCCGCCCTGGTCTGTTGTCACGGGCCGAGGGCTCGGCGACTGGGCGATGGAGTTGAGAGGGAAGGTCGGGGGATGCCGGCGCCCCCTGCCCGGTCATCTTCTGCATGGTCCCCGCGGACACTTCCAGGCTTCGGTACCAGGCACCGAGCGGCCTGGTCCAGCGCTCCCTCAGGATCGCGGGAGAGGGTAGCTGCTCCCCAGGACTGACGCCTTCGCTCCTCTGGGGCCTAGCTGACCGTTCCACCCGGTGCCAGGGCCCCAAGTGGACATGCTCGCAGGGTTTGGCGAAGAGAATTCTTCTGGCCCCTCAGGCCTGAGCGGCTAGGCACCCCTCATCGTGGTGCGGATGCCACCAGAAACCTGGCTGAGCGGGAGGGGGCCCGGGAGGATCCGGGAGAGGGGAGAATTGGCCAGGAAAAAGGCTGGGACACCAACTCCTCCTTGGAACTTTCACTTCCCGCTGCTGTCTTGGGCCGGGGGCCGAGAAGGCAGGCGGGGGTGGAGTGTCCGGAGGAGAAAGGGCCTTTGGCGGGGGGGGGGGGGGGGGGGGGGGGGGGGTCGGGGAGGAAGCGGAGGCTGTGGGGAGCGGGCGTGCCTGACTGGGCATAGGGTGTTTGGGGGCGGGGGGGGGGGGTGTTTGCACTGCTCACCCAGAAATGGGCGTTCCTGGCATCTCTGATGTGAGGAAAGGGGAGGGTGTGTGGGCACTGGGCCACAAGGCTTCGCCCAGTCCCGAGAGGGGGCATTCCTGGGGGCGACGCTTGACAGGGAGTGGGAACAGAGGGAGGGTCCCTGTGAGAAGCTGGGATTGGCCTGAGGGGGACAGGGAGGGGCAAGCTAAACTTCTTTTTCTGAGGACTTGTGGATGGTTTGGTGCGACGCACTTGAAGAATGGGAGAGAAGCTCCCCTCCCTCTAGTATTCTCCTTGAAGTCCCAGCATGCAGTGCAGGAGTCCTTCAAGCAGAGAGGGGCCTTGACTGCTGGGAGCCGGGTGGATCAGAGGGTACCAGCCACCCCAGCCCTTGTGCTGATTCTCTCAGCACTCTCTTGGGGTGTCCTTGCAGGTGGCACTGAGGAGGAGCAAGGAAGGCCGGAGAGAAGGATCTTGGAGCCCCAGATCCTTCAGGACAACCTGACATTCAGCCTAGCAGAGGTGCTTCAGGTGAGCCTCGCTCTCCCCTCACATAAAGAAATACGCCCCCCACAGCCCGCCCCCCCACATTACCAGGTGTCTCAAGGCAGAGCTTGGCTGAGGAGCAGGTGAGTGGCCCTCACTGTATCATGGCGGCCTCTCCCGCTACACCCCAGCACCTGGCTTCACTTATTCCCCACTCCCCTCTACACACACATCTGTCTGCTCAGCCTCACCCAACCCCTCCATCTCCATTGGAGAGATCTGAGGCCAAACTTGCTTTCTTGGCCTCACGTTATCGGTTTTCTCAGTGGGGGGACTTGGAGATGGTCAAGGCCTCACTCAATGTCCCCCCCTCACCCCCCAATTCTAAAGCTGAGTCAGAGGAAGGGCTGGGGCCTGCACTGGGTCCTCCTCAATGCTTCCTCTCTAGGCAGGAAGCTGAGAAGGGGCGGCTCAGATACCTTCCTTGACCTCCCCACACAACCCCCCAGAACAATGCCCCAGGCCAGGCAGGGCTTCCTGGCCCCTCCCTCGGGATCCCCCCACCAGTGATCTCATCGTTGGTGCTCTCCTGAGATTTTCTGGTTAGAAAGGATAGGAATTTCGGGTAGGGCCAGGGAGGTGACATGCCCTCTGGTGCCCACAGACCAGTCTGCCTGAGGCTTTGCGGATCAAATTGGAATTGGATGGTGAGAGTCATATCCTGGAGCTGCTACAGAATAGGTAATAATGACAGTGGTAACACTGATAATAATAATACAGCTAACAACTTATATAGCATTTACTATGTGCCAGGTACTAAGTGCTTGAACTCATTTAATCCTCATAACATCCCTATAAGGTAGATGCTATTATGTATTATCATTGTCCTCATTTCATATATGAAGTCAAGGCATAGAGAGGTTAAATAACTTGCCCAAGGTCACACAGCTGGTGTGTGGTGAAAACCAGATTGGAACCCAGACAGCCTGGCAGAGTTTGTGGCCCAACCATTATACTCTGCTGCCTCTGGGGGAAGCAGGAAGGTTGAGGGACTGGCTGGCCCCCAGCCACCCCTCTATGACGTGCAGGCCTCAGGCTGTCACTGAACCATCCTGGGAGGCAGCTAACACTGCCTTCCTTTTTCTTCATTCCACAGGGAACTAGTCCCAGGCCACCCAACCCTGGTGTGGTACCAGCCTGATGGCACCCGGGTGGTCAGTGAGGGACATACTCTGGTGAGTCAGGTCCTCTTCTGCCCTATTTCTGGCCTGAGAGAAGAAGGGAGGGGCAGTGGAGGATGCCATCCCTGGAGAATGTGGGAGGAACGTGGCCACAGGAAGCTCACCCACAGGCCAGTCTCCTGGGCTCACATCCTGGCCTGGCCTGCAAGTGGGCACTAATGTCTCTCTCTGTAGGAGCACTGCTGCTACGAAGGAGGAGTGCAGGGCCATGCCAACTCCTGGGTCTCCCTCTGCACCTGCTCAGGCCTCAGGTACAGGGGGCGGAGTCCATGAAGATGGAGACAGCGAGGGGGCTCATGCGGAAAAGTTTTCTGACTTCCTGCATCTTTCCCTAGGGGCTTGGTGATTCTGTCGCCAGAGAGAAGCTACGCCCTGGAGCTGAGGCCTGGGGACCTTCAGGGTCCCCCCATCATCTCCCGGATCCAAGACCTCCTCCTGCCAGGCCACACTTGTGCCCTAAGCAGGCGTGCATCTGTGTCCACTCGGGTTCCACCAGAGCGCCACCTGGGACGGAACCACAGTCACCGGGTGAGGATGAGTGACAGGAGGGCTGGGCTGCTGTGTCCCGAGGGCTGGCTCCCCTGGACCCTCAGAGCTGTTCACAGTAACCACAGCTCCTACTAAAGGAGCGATTTCCACATGCCAGGCACTCTGTGAACATTATCTCCTTTATTCTTCCTGGCAATCCTGGGAGGTAGGTCCTATCAATAGCTCTATTTTAGTGAGAAAACCAGCTCAGAGAGGTTAAGTGACCTGCCCAAGGCCATTCAACCAATAAATGGAATATCCAGGATGTAGATGCAGATACTCAACTCAAACTCCTCATGTCTTATGATTCCATATGCAGAGAGCTCTCACTTAGGTATAGAAAATACAGTTACCAATCGTAAAGCAATAAGAACCCACTTTCCTAACTTGTAAAACAGGGATAATAAACTACTTACCTTACAGATTTGCTTTGAAGATTAAATAACTCAGTATATATGCAGAGTGCTGAGAACTGTACCTGGCAGATGGTATTTGATGGTGTTGGCTATTATTATTATTATTAAAATTTCGGGAAAAGCACTGAATTTGGAGCCAGAAAAGCAGGCCTCTACTCCCAGCTTCATAACCTACTTCTTAGTCGACATTGGGCAGGCCCCAGGCCTCTCAGACTCTCAGTGGTTCATCTGTAAAATGGGCTCTTCACTCTCCTCAGTGTGACCACACAGGGTGGGAGTAGACACCGCTTGGTCAGCCCTGCGCGGCTGCTGGCAGTGAGTGGTGGGTGTGCCTGATCCTCCTTCCTCTTGCCCACAGCGGAGGCGGGATGTAGTGACAGAGACCAAGATTGTTGAGCTGGTGATTGTAGCTGATCATTCCGAGGTGAGCTTGCTGGCCCCTGCATGTCCTCCCCTGACCCCTGCCTACCCTGCCGCCTGTCATGGTCACCTCTCTTGACCCACAGGTCCAGAAGTACCAGGACTTCCAGTACCTGCTGAACCGCACACTGGAAGTGGCTGTCCTCCTGGACACAGTGAGTGTTGGGCTGGGCAGCATCCTTACAGCCTCCTGACCTCGGGAACCCCTCTCTTGAGCCCCAGTTCTCTTTCAGTTCTTCCGGCCCCTGAATGTCCGGGTGGCGTTAGTGGGCCTGGAGGCCTGGACCCAGCGCGACCTGGTAGAGATAAACCAGGACCCAGGTCTCACACTAAACAGCTTCCTCCGCTGGCGCCAGGTGGACCTGCTGCCTCGATTGCCCCACGACAGTGCCCAGCTGGTGACGTAAGACCCCCAGGCTCAGCCAGTGGCCTGGCCAATTTCATACCCACCCTCCCCACCTGAGGCCTTGAAGCCCTGGCCACCTTGGCTTGTGGCCTTGACCTTTGACCTCTCAATCCCACAGTGCTACTTCATTCTCTGGGCCCGTGGTGGGCATGGCCATTCAGAACTCCATCTGTTCTCCTGAATTCTCAGGAGGCGTGAACATGGTGAGCTATTTCCAAATCTTCTCCCCATTCCCAATTCAGCTTCTCCCAACTGTGGTACCATTTATTCACTAAAACCCCCTACAAAGTTACCAACCCCAAAGCTGTGGGTATAGAAGGTAGGGGTGCATGATGTGACCTCTGCTGTCAGGGCACCTCTCAGTTATGTCCAGTTCATCCATGTACACGGTCTTCACCTATGGGGTCCTCCCATTTCTTGGGGCAGGAGGGAGCAACTGGGGCCCAAAGAACAGAGGTGATCTCCCAGGGCCACACAGTGAGGGCGGGAGAACAGGACTGAGCTAGAACCCAGGTTTCCTGCCACCCAGGCCTGGACTCTCCTCCTACTTTAGAAGCAATTAAGGAGGGAGGCAGTCCCTGCTGAGTGCCCAAGAGGTCAGATGAGAGAACAGGAGCAGTCAGGCTGGTGCTGGACCTGGGGTACCCCTCCCCAATGACAGGACCACTCCACAAGCATCCTGGGAGTTGCTTCCTCGATAGCCCATGAGTTGGGCCACAGCCTGGGTCTGGACCACGACTCCCCTGGGAACAGCTGCCCCTGTCCAGGCCCAGCCCCAGCCAAGAGCTGCATCATGGAGGCCTCCACAGAGTGAGTAACTGCAGGATGTAGAGAGGGGATGGGGTAGGGGGCAGGGAGCCATCCGCAGTTCCAACCTTCCTTGCCGCCCTCCCCAGCTTCCTGCCAGGCTTGAACTTCAGCAACTGCAGCCGCCAGGCCCTGGAGAAAGCCCTCTTGGATGGGATGGGCAGCTGCCTCTTTGAACAGCTGCCCGGCCTGCCCTCTATGGCCAAAGGCTGTGGAAACATGTTTGTGGACCCGGGCGAGCAGTGCGACTGTGGCTTCGCTGATGTGAGCCCCTCCCCCAGAGCCTGGCCCCACTCGCTTCTGTGCCCTCACCCTGGCTCCTTAGCCCTCTCCAGCCTCCCGAGCCCCTCTCTGGTCCTGAAGGAACCTCTCACACCTCGGCCACCTCCCTGTCTGCAAGGATAGCACAGGGATCATCACATCTAGCTCTCCCTCGCCGTGTGGCTGTGGGCGCCTTCTGGGTTTGGGCTCTGGGAGGAGGGGTGGGGGGTGGGCTCTCAGGCCCAGGCTGCTCTGATGCTCGGCCCCTCTGCCCTTGCCCACAGGAGTGCACTGATCCCTGCTGTAATTACCTCACCTGCCAGCTGAGGCCAGGGGCACAGTGTGCATCCAATGGACCCTGCTGTCAAAACTGCCAGGTAGGCACAGACTCAACTGGCCCCCCAGAGCTCGCCCGCCAGGGGCCAGGCTGGAAAGGGTCATTCTGACTCCCAGGGCCTGGCTGGATTTGCACCCACACTGATGCTCCTGCACCCTCCACAGCTGCGCCCGGCTGGCTGGCAGTGCCGCCCTCCCAGAGGTGACTGTGACTTGCCTGAGTTCTGCCCAGGAGACAGCTCCCAGTGCCCCCCTGACATCAGCCTGGGGGACGGTGAGCCATGTGCTGGTGGACTGGCCGTGTGCATGGAAGGGCGTTGTGCTTCCTACGCCCAGCAGTGCCAGGCTCTCTGGGGACCTGGGGCCCAGCCGGCCACACCACTTTGCCTCCTTACTGCCAACACTCGGGGAGATGCCTTTGGGAACTGTGGGCGCAGCCCTAATGGCAGCTACATGTCCTGTGCCACTAGGTAAGTGAGGAAGCCTGGATCCTCCCCTGGGTTTGTGGGAGCCTTGGCCCCACTCCCACTGAGCCTGCACCTCTTCCCTCACCCAGAGATGCCATTTGTGGGCAACTCCAGTGCCAGGGGGGTATGGCCCAGCCTCTGCTGGGCTCAGCCCAAGATCTGCACTGGGAGACACTGGAAGCCAATGGGACCCAGCTGAATTGCAGCTGGGTACACCTGGACCTGGGCAACGATGTGGCTCAGCCCCTCCTGACTCTTCCTGGCACAGCCTGTGGCCCTGGCCTGGTGAGCAGCCTGGGTGAGCAAGACCAGGTGGGGAGGGATGTCCGGGCCATGGTGAGCAGTGTCCAGGCCTCAGTGTCTGTGGAGAAGGCACAAACTCCAAGGGGAGTGCAGATTTTACTTCAAGTCATCCATGAGCCTCCCCATCTATAAAAGGGGGTGTAGCCTGAGCCCTGTTGGCCTCCCAGTGCCAGTAAAGCTTTGTGAGAACGTGATCTTTGCTCTTCTCTCCCCATTGGGCAGGTGTGTCTCAACCGTCGATGCCAGCCCGTGGATCTCCTGGGAGCACAGGAATGTCGGAGGAAATGCCATGGACATGGGGTGAGCTGGCATAGGGGAGATGGAGGGGGAGCAGGGAGCCTCCAGGGAGAAAAAGGATGATGGGCTTTAGAAACATATATACCTGGGTTCTAATCCTTGCTCTACCATTGCCTAGCTGTGTGACCTGGGGCAAGTTATTAACCTCTCTGTGCTCAGTCTCCTTATCTATCCATTGGGCATAATAATAGTACCCACTTCCTGGGGTACATGAGATGAGTATGGAAGCTTCTAGCACAGTGTCCAGCATATAGGAGGTACTCACAGTGTTAGCTCGATCTACTTTCTCCTGGCACGGACAGTGACTCCTCCAGAGCTCCGGCCCTCTCCACCCCACCATCCACAGCACACCTTCCAGGTGTGGACATCTGAGATCTTGAAAAGCTGGGGACAGAGTGCAGAGCCCCTCACTGCTCAACCTATACCTCCTAGGTCTGCGACAGCAATAGGCATTGCCACTGTGAGGAGGGCTGGGCGCCCCCTGACTGCACCACCCAGATCAGAGGTAGCGCGGGCAGGGGGGCAGGGGCTGCAAAGCGGCCCATCCTTTAACCCCCTCCTTTTCTGACGCCTTCACTCCTGGTTTCCAACTCGCTGTGACCCCTGACCCCTACACCTTCTCTGATCACTTGACCTCATGCCCTGCCCCCGCCCCTCTCTGGGAGCAGAGTTCTTAGTCCTGCCCACCTCCAAACCCGCCCTCACCCCACAGCAACCAGCTCCCTGACCACAGGGCTGCCCCTCAGCCTCCTGTTGATGGTGGTCCTGGTGCTGCTTGGTGCCAGCTACTGGCACCGTGCCCGCCTGCGCCAGCGACTCTGCCAACTCAAGGGACCCAGCTGCCAATACAGGTACCAGCCTCCCTGCTACCAGCTCCCTAAACACCTCTGTGGAGGACAGCGGCTCTGGAGCTCTGCCCCCACCCCTTCTGCAGCCCCTGCCACCTGGTTCTGACACCAAGCCCCTTGGACCACACCCTACACGCCTCCCTTCCCTACACGTGCCCCGTAGCTCTTCACCGCACACGTAGACCTGTGTAGGGCCGCTGGGATGCTAAGGCCATTTCTCCCCAGGAACCCCTGTGCTGGGTAAGAGGGGCCCCCCGAGACTGATCCACTCCCCCTCCTCACCCCTGATTTGGCCTAAACACACGAGTTCCTCTCCAAGGGGCTGCAAAAGGTTAACCATGTACTCAAGGGTCACATATGGATGGAGAAAAGAGTCTGAGGCTGGGCCCTCTCCCTCCTTGTTCTTCTCCATGCTCAGGGCAGCCCAATCTGGTCCTCCAGAACGCCCAGGACCCCCGCAGAGGGCCCTGCTGATCTCAGGCGCCAAGGTGAGTCCTGGATGCCAGAGGAGAGAGGGACCCACCTTGGTCGGGCATCCAGCTTGGGCCCTGGGGTGGGGGGTATTGAAGGTTCTAGACTCAGAAAAAGACTCACATTGCCCAAAAGCCAATCAAAGGAGTCAGGGCCAGCCCTCCCCTCCCCTCCCCTGGCTGCAGGCGAGAAGCAGAGTCCAGCCTCGAGTAGGGAGGGGCAGTCACCTAGAGGAGGGTCTGCTGAGCTCTTTGAGCTGGCCAAGCTGATGGCTTTGAGAGGTGGGTCTACCTGTGCTCCCAGCAGTGGCCTCTGGAGGGCAAGGGGGGTGGTGCCCAGAATGGCTTTCAGTGTGCCAGGACCTGAAGAGGCCCAGGTCACCATGTGTAGAAGGGCTGGTGAGTGCCCCTGCCTTGAGCTCTCTGGATCTGATGACAGGAGTATGTGTATGGAGGTGGTCTGCATGCCCACCCCACCACTTGTCACCCCCTCTGCATGCCACTAAATAACTCTGCATTCACAGCCCCCACTGTCCCTGGGACCCTGGCCACCCCTCCCTGGGCACTAACCCCTCTCTGCCCACATCTGTCTCTCTGCTCCCCCCCCTGCCCACTCTGTACCTGCCTGCTCCTCCTGCTCTCTTGGCAGACTAGTGCTCTTGGCTTCCCGGCCCCCCCCTCCAGGCCGCTGCCTCCAGACCCTGTGCCCAAGAGACTCCAGGTAAATCTGGGCCAGGCCCCACCCTGGCCCAGGGCTGGTGGGAGGCTTGGTACCCAACTGCAGTTCTCATCCCTGTTCCCTGCCAGTGGTGCCCTTCATTAGAGGACCAGGGTACCCCTCAGCCTTCAGACACACTGAGCCCCAGAAGCAGCAAAGGGTGAGCCTCCTGCCTTGGTTTCTACCACCATCTAGTGGTCAGTGGCGGGACTGCAGTCGGCTAGGGACACCACTGGTGACCCATACCTTCCTCCTCTGAGGCATCTGCTGGCATGCACCCAAGCCCTGTGTGCATGTCTCCATTCTCTCCTGCCCCCTGGCTGACTTTGCATGTTGACCTGAAGCCCTTGGGAGAACCACTGCATGCCCACTGCCCCTGGCTGTGCTCTCACAGCTACTGCACCTCTCTCTGTTCAGGCTGAGCTGGCTGACCGACCCAATCCCCCCACTCGCCCTCTGCCCGTTGACCCAGTCGTGAGGCGCTCGAAGGTAACAGTGGGGGGAGAGAAGGGCACAGCCTCTCCCCCTACCCAGGTCTCTGGTGCTAGTGGCTGTGGCGATGGTGGTGGCTGTGGCGATGGTGGTGGCCGTGGCGAGATGCCTCCTCCGTGCCTAAGGGCACATACCCAGTGGTGTCTTTAATGGTGACAGGTTTGTTTGAAGACAAAGGTGACCTCTGGTGCCGCCCTCCTAAGCTGGTGTTCCCCAGCACCAGTGCATTGGGGGCGGGCAACATGATACCCCCTCCCAAGCTGGCCTCCTGCCCTCTCTCTCTCAGTCTCAGGGGCCTGTCAAGCCCCCACCCCCGAGGAAGCCACTGCCTGCTGACCCCCAGGGCCAGCGCCCTTTGGGTGACCTGCCTGGCCCAGGAGCTGGAATCCTGCCCCTAGTTTTACCCTCCAGGTGGGTGGGGAGGGGCGCTGAGGATGGGTGGGCAGGGCAAGCTGTCTGGGGAAAGGGAGACCTCTTACCTTTTTTCTTGGCTTCCCGCACCCCAGGCCTGCCCCGCCGCCCCCAGCAGTGTCCTCGCTCTACCTCTGACCTCTCCTGAGGTTTCGCTGCCTCCAACCTGAATTTAGGACTTCAAGAGGGGGACCTGTCCCCTGCGGTCCCCCGCGATGACCCAAGGAGCCAGAGCCTGGATGTGACGGAGCAGGCGTCTTAAGACACCGGGCACCTCCTTGCGCTGTCGAGTTGCAGCTAGGAGTTGGGGAGGGACTGGGCGCTGGACAGGGCTGAGGGAGGGGCGCACAGCCTGTCTCTGCTCAGTTGCAATAAACGTGAGATCTTGGGAGCGCGCCTCGGAGTTTGTTGGCTCAGGGAAGACCAGGTCGCCCCTGCTGCGGTTCCAGGTCTGGTCGCCAGGAGACGCTGCCGCCTCAGTCGAAGACGGGATAGGGAGGGCGAGAGTCCCAGGCTGGTCAGTGTGTGTCCCCCTGGGATGCTCGGGGCTTGTTTCTGCCCAGGCTGGGATGCCTCTCTGCGCAGTCCAGTACCACAGGGAGTTGTACGCCCTTTGCCACCCCTAGTTGCCAAGTCCTCACCCGCAACGGTGCGCGGCTCCTGGAGGCGGCTATCGACAGAGCGGCCAAGCTATTGGACTCCCCGTCCCCACCCTCTGACCAGTGGCTGGGAAAAGTTAATCTCGCTAGTGCTCTCAGAGCCCCGGAGCTGGGGTGGAGTGGGGCGGCGGTTCCCAGGATCCCAAGGCCCCGCACCTGCCTCCTCCCCCGCCCCCGCCCCCACCTGAGGGCTTGGGAACAAAGGTGCTTTGTATAGGCCGCAACCACCTCATTACTTCGTCTTCGGTACTAGGGCCGCGTGGGCCCTTAGCCCAGAACGAAGGTGTGGGGAGGAAAGGGACAGGAGCCAACCCCAAGGTAGGCATTAGATCTTGCCACCTACAGCAGGGGATGGGAGGGCGGGGGTAGTGTCCCATGAGGCGATTTGTCCCTTCTCTCCTCGCGCTATCCCTAGACGTGCAAAGAAAAAGAGGCAAGGTGCTAAGGTGTCTGGACGGGCTCAGATCCTCGCCTGTGCCTCACTTTCCTCTTTCTTGGCAAAGGCCTTGTGCTCCGATTTAAATCTTTCAAACTTCTAATAAGGCTTTCTACCCTGTATTAATGCAGACACGAAAGACAGGACCTCCCTAAAAAAACTCCTAGATAGTGGAATACGTCCCTCCTCCCTGTCCCCTCGCAATGCGGTCTTGCCTCCGAGCTTGGCTAACCAGGCGCGCGCTACGGCGCACAGAAGGTTAACCAGAGTTCGCTCTGAGCGGAGAGGCGGAGACGTGCTCCCATTGGTGGAAAGTTATCCAGGGGCGTGGCCAATGAGTCTCCGCTCTCCACCCCCCCTTCCCCCACACCCCCCGCCCCCTCGACTTTGTACCTTTCTCGCCGCGACTGCGAAGCGGGCCGGTACGGGCCGGACCAGATCAGACTGACCCCGGGGGCGATGCGGCTGCTGCCCCTGCTGCGGACTGTCCTCTGGGCCGCGTTCTTGGGCTCCTCTCTGCGAGGGGGCTCCGGCCTCCGCCACGCCGTCTACTGGAACTCCAGTAACCCCAGGTAGCCTGGCCGAACCTGGCAAGCGACAAGCCGGGCCTGCGCGTTCCCGGGCCGGGCGCGCGCCCGATACTAGCTCTGTGCGCGGCGCCGCCTGAGCCCGGCTGCGCGCCGGGACTCCTTTGTTTGAGCCGGCAGGGGAGGGAGGGAGGAGGGGGGAGGGGCGAGGCGCGCCCCACGTCTCCCCCCGCCCACATGTGTTGTGGGGCGGGCGAGGACCCCAGCCCCGAGGGCAGTCTGTGGGGTCTGGGGGCCAGGAGCTGGGGGGCCTCGGTCCGCACTCCGAGCCCCGCCCCCCTTGCTTCTTTCCTGGAGATCCTCAGACTCCCTCTGGCCCGAGCTGGGGCAGGCGGGCTTGAGAGGGAGGGAGGGGACTTAACTCTCGTGAAAGAACGTAGGTTACTCTCCTCCTGCTCATTTGGACTCCCCTCTGGCGCTCGCTCTGTCTCCTGATTTCATTCGGTATCTCTGCTTTCATCTCAGTCCTTATCGGTCGTTCTGTTTCTGCCCGGTCTCGTCCCGGCCCTTCTAGCTAAATCACCTCTGGGCAAGTCGTGTGACCTCCCTAACCTCAGTTACCTCATCTGTAAAATGGGCTAGTAATACCTGGTACCTTGGGAAATCAGGCGGGCTGACTGAGGTCATGTGTGTGAAAGAGGTGCAGGCTGTACAGATATATACACTATTATTTCTTTTCCTCTCTTGAGCTGCCTGCCTTTGAACCTCGATATTTTTTATTGTTTGCATCCTCCTTCCCAGTTCTCCCTGCCTCTCTCTGTTTGCTCCATCTGTTTTCCTTTCTGATTTTCTATTTGAGGTAATCTGTGACTCTGTTCACTTATTCACTCACTAGCATTTATTAAGCGTGTAGTGTGTGCCGGGACTTGTGCTAGGATGATGCTGAGGATTCGAGAGATGAAATCTAGACTCTCCCCTCTGGGAGCCCAAAGACCCCCTGGGAGGGGAGGCGTCCAGACAGGTCATTACAATACCAATACCATGTGATGAGAGCTATTGTCTTCCAACAATTCCTCTCTCTCCGTTCCAGACCAGTGCCTCTGAATCGCTTGGAGGACTTGTTAAAGATTCAGATTCCTAGCCCCCAGCCCTGAGGTTTCTGATTCATTCATTCAATCCACAAATATTTATTGACCACTGTCCTTGTGCAGGACACTTTTCTAGGCGCTGAAGATGCTGCGGAACAAAACATACAAAGGCCCAGCTTGTGTTCTAGTAGGTATGAGCTGAGCCCAGGAATCTGCATCTCTAATCAGAACTGCTGATGCAGGTGGTCCTTGGACCACCCATTGAGGGACACTTGGAGGCCTTTCATAAGTCAAGCTGGGCTGCGTGTATGGAGGGGAGAGGGGAGGTGGTTCATGCTATATTTGATGCTGTGGCAGGCAGCCTCTCTCAGCCCTTCCCACTTGGACTGCCTCTCCCCAGGCAGCTCCCAAGAGGTAGGGAAGGGGGTCCTGGGGAAGCTGAAGATTGGGTGATGTGTGGAGGGAGCTCTCCTCCATGTCTGGCACTTCCTTGTCCTGGCAAAAAAAGGAAGGCACCCACCATTCACTCCCTCATTCCTTTTTTTACCATGGCATTCTTTTCAGCATTGGGTTGAGGTCTAAAGGGCAGTCTTCCTCTCTCTGCATTTGCTAATGAGGATACTGTTCCCAGTCTCCATCTCTGCGTCTGTGACTGCACTGTGGACCCAGATCTGTGCCCCAGCTTCTTCGCAGCAGCCACCCACCTAACATTTATCAAGCACAGGTGCTATGCCAGCCCGTGTGTTGGGCACTGGAGCTAGAGAGATGGGTGACAGCTCCAACCCAAAAGGTAGAGTGTGGTGAGTGGCCTTCTCACATTGGAGCTCCATGGTTGTGGGCACTGAGTCGTTTAACCTCTCAGAGCCCATGAATCGAACCCGTTAATCAGTTACCTCATCCATTTCTTGCACTCTCCTCATCTCTCAAGAGTTGTCAGTCTGGGGAACTCAGGCCTTGCTGAGCTGCTCCCTCTCCAGCCTTGGGGAGAGGCCAGCAGGGACCACTGGGAAGGGGTGTCTCTGACCCTCGTGCCCAGGCATGCTGTTCCATAACCCCCTCAGCCGGTGCCTGCCTTGTGCCCACAGGCTGCTTCGAGGAGACGCCGTGGTGAATCTGCACCTCAACGATTACCTAGACATCTTCTGCCCGCACTATGAGGGTCCAGGGCCCCCCGAGGGCCCTGAGACGTTTGCTTTATACATGGTGGACCGGCCCGGCTACGAGGCCTGCCGGGCAGAGGGGGCAGGTGCCTTCAAGCGCTGGGTGTGCTCCTTCCCCTTCGCTCCCTTTGGCCCTGTTCCGTTCTCGGAGAAGATTCAGCGCTTCACGCCCTTCTCCCTTGGCTTCGAGTTCTTGCCTGGAGAGACCTACTACTACATCTGTGAGTGAGGAAGGGCACTCTGGCTGTCTCTTGGGGAAGGTGGGGAAAGGAATGGGGTACCTTGCCACTGCCACCAGTCAGGGCAGAGAGCCTGAGGTGCGGGGGAGGGAGAGGCCTGGGAACAAAGGCCAGGCCTGGGAGCTGGGAGAGGCTGGATCAGGGAGTGGGGTGGGAGGGGGTCTGAGTCCAGGACTGCGTAGGGGGACATCTAGAGTGAGTCTATAGAGAGGAGGAGAGAGAAGAGGAGCTAGGAAAGGGGACTAGGGGGATGAGGAGCACCAATGGGGCCCAGCACCTGGGTATGGGCCAAAAGTAAGGAAAAGCTTTCCAGGAACTGGAGGGAAGAGAAGCTGGGGGGTCTGAAACTGGGTCTGAGGCGTGCAAACTAGCCTGTGCTGACTTCTCTCTCCCGATTCCCTACCACCCAGCAGTGCCAGCTCCGGAGAGTTCTGGCCAGTGCTTGAGGCTCCAGGTGTCTGTCTGCTGCAAGGAGAGCAGTAAGTGGGTTGGGGCATGGGGAACACCTGGCTAGTGTGGGGCCCTTGGGAGTGAGGGAAGGAGTGGGGAGAATGTGGAGCATCAGACTCTGAGGGGCCCCGGGGAGGCATTAAGCCATGGCCTCTTCTTCCCCATTTAGCCTTGTGGGAGCTTCCACTGCACCCCTTTATGCTGGGCTGAGGGAAGGGCATCTCCAGGAACAAGGCCCTTCAACATCTGAGCTGAACTCCTTGTCTCTAGTGGCAATTTGGGGGAGACTTGGACGTTGAGGCTTAAAGAGGATGAGGTGATAGAGGATAGGAAGGGAGTGCCTGGTTTGGGAGACCCTGAGAATGGGATGGGAGTGAACAGCTAATGGGGAGGGCTGGAAGGAGGCTGCTGAAATGGAGGACTCACCAGTGCCGCCCCCTACACCTCACAGAGTCCGAGTCAGCCCATCCTGTTGGGAGCCCTGGAGAGAGTGGCACATCAGGGTGGCAAGGGGGGGGCACTCCCAGCCCCCTCTGTCTCTTGCTGCTGCTGCTGCTCCCAATTCTGCGTCTCCTGCGAGTTCTCTGAGCCAAGCCGACCCTTCCTGCCACCTCCAGGAGCCAGAGCCCTTCCAAGATTCCCTGGAGGAGGGACCCCTGCTACCTGAGCTGGGATTGCCAAGCCAGACAGACAAGATGGAAGAGTGATGGGGGCAGTCAGAGGGTCTGAGGTGACCCTGAGAGATACCGACTCCCTCCTCACAGGCTAAAGAGGAGCTGCAGGAGAGACAGCCCTGGGCTCTCTTGAGCAGAGGCAGGGCAAACATAGGGTCTCTATTAGCTGCTTTGATGGTGTCATGCCATCCCCCAGGAAGACTGGGATTTTGTGGGACTGAGTCCTTGAGCCTGCTGGGGGCCAAGGCTGAAGATCTGGGGACAGGTCGACTGCTGGATCAGAGCAAGGAAGAAGCCCAGGCCTGCTATCTGTGCCCAGTGCCCGGTGGGCCTCTTCTCTGGGGTAGCACCTTGCCCTCCCCAGGGGGTCACTCACTTGTCTTCTGTGAAGATGGACTTGCCATGTGGTTGAATTTCATGCCAGTTTGTATTTTTATAAGTGTCTGGACCAAACCTTCAATAAACCACCCATCTTTTTGTTGTTCTCCCCAACCTACTGCCCTCTGACTCCTTCCCCGATACCAGGACTCCCTGCGGCCTCTGCTCTCAGCTTGGCTTGGCCTGACCTCCATGCCAGCTGTGCCCAGGCCATCCATGCCAGGCCTCAGTAGGCACCCCTCTGGGCAGTGTGGGGTGGGTGCCAGCAGCAGCTGTGGAGCTTGGCACCTTCCCCCACCTCCCTAGCTGGCTTCCTGTGCTGAGGAGGGGGTAGATGCTCCTGACAGCCCACCTACTTGGGGCACTGCCCAAGCTGTGGTAGTACCAAGTAGGGTGTGGGGGCAAAAGCAAGGTGTAGTGGAAAGACAGCAGCACCTGGGTTTCTGAATACCTGGGTCCGAGAGCTGGGTGGCTGCCTCCTCCCCAAGGCCAGTCTGGGCGGTTCCAGGCCTAGAACTGGGAAGGTGGGGTCAGATCAAAGCCGCCTTCCCAGCGGCCTCTTTGTTCTTCGCGTTTACAAGGAGAAGGGGGTGGGGCCGAGGAGGGAGGGCCCCCTTTGCTCTCAGCCCCACACTGTCTCTCTACCTCTTGCAGGCGAGGCTATGATTCCCCCCCAACCCAACCGGGACCCTCTTTCTGAACGATGTTCTGGGTGGAGCCAGGGTTAGGGGTGCCCCTTCCCCCGCAGCTTTGCTCCACCCGCCCCGGTGCCCCGCAGCCTCCACTGGCACAGTGCCGGCCCGCCTGGCACTGAGCCAGCGATCGATAGGTGGATGTTGTGCTGATTAGCTCGGGCCGGCTGCGGCAGCGAGAGGCGGCGTGTGAACACGCGGGGGTGGGGGGGGGGGTGGAGGCTGGGGGTCCAGAGACTGACCGACACCGCGAAATGCTGGACATCGTGAATCCCCTCCTCATCCCCTTGGACTCTTAGGTCAGACCCCGGTCTCTAGGTTAATTCCATTGCTCTGGCTGAGGCCTGGGGTGAAGGACACACCTTGGACGGAGCAGACACGAGTCGACTCCTTCCCCCATTCGAGGCCACTTTGAGAAAATGCCATATCTGTAGTTGCGTGTGCTTGCGCATTCGTCTGTCAGGGCCCTCACCCAAAAACACGATCTTTAGCGGGGGCGAGGGGCTGGGGTACAGAAAGAGTAGAGTCTGAGCTGAAGGATGAGCTTTGAGCTCTGTCTTCTGGTCCTGGGTTCCAGTTGCGTCTCTACTGTCCTCCAGGAGGGTGTCCATATGTAGCCGTGGAAACTTACTGTACTGCACCTCTCCAGTGAAACCCATAGGCGGGGCACGCTGGGGAGACTGGTTAGTAAACCCTGTCCTGCATTGAGGACTGTGGGGGTCTCACCGGACTCCCAGTGACCCCAGACACCCCACTCTTCGTGGGCCAGGCCGGGCGCGCTCGCTCCCGAGGCGGGCCGCTCCCGAGGCGGGCCGGCGCGCGGATCCGCCGCTGACAAGAACGCATGTGCGAAAGAGACGCGGGGCCCAGCCGGCTTTCCCGCACTCAGACACACGCCCTCACTCTCAGTCAGACGCGTACACTTGACACAGACATACGCCCTCGCCGGCCGCCAGGCTCCCTGCAGGTACAAGGGCGGACCCCTCGGCAGGGCAGCCGCGCACTTGCACGGGGGGAGGTCGCAAACTCGGGCCCGCCGGCTGCAGGCCTCAAGCCAAGCCAGCCCTCCCTACATCCACTTTCCTCCCAGCCTGGGCCCTGCGCGGACAGCTGATTCAGTCCCGGGGTGCGTCCCCATGGAAAGCGAGAGCCAAGTCCGCTTATGGGGCCGAGACGGGCCAAAGGCGCTGGGCGGTCCTCGGGGACTGGGCCCTACCCATGAGAAGTCCTCAGGGCGTGTTCCGGGGCGCGGTTCCAGGAGGCTGGGCAGGACTGCAAGTTTGGGGCGTCACCGATCTCCCCTAAACTCAGCGGCGCTAGACAGCCAAGGGTGGGGCCCTCAATTTGCTGGGCCTGCCCTAGTCTCTGCCGAACAATGCGACAACGCCCCTCGTCTTTGCATCACTCTATATCGCTGTCCCGATCCTGCTCCACACTTTCTGAGGTTTTAAACAGCCCTCTTTCCCTAGATGCTAAATCCTGAAGTTTGGGTCTTTTTATGGGACCCCTCCCTTTTTTCTTCTACCCTTTCATTAATTCCTTCCTCCCTTTCCTTATTCATTCAACAAACTGTGAGCTCCCAGCGCGTCGTTCTTGCAGTCGGCCACACCAGCTGGGGTCGTCGGGGGATCCCCAGTGGTGACGCAGTTGGAAAGAGGCATGCTGGCTTCCAAATAACCAATAGAATCCCGGGGCCTGGGGCATGAGGTCATCGGCGGTGATGCCCATTGGTTCAGGCCAGAACGTGAGGGGGTCCCCATAGCAACCGACGGTGCGTCCGAGCGTAACCTGGAGAGTGGTCTTTGCTTGAGCTCCAGTGGCAGCTTGGGTGGTGCTTGGGCTGGGGGCGGGGAGGCTGGGATGGAGCTCAGCTTCCCAATTCCTGCAGCCCTAGCCCAATCAAGCTCTGATCTTTCTTGAGATATTTTTCTCACTCAAAGTAAGGGTCAGTGCCACAACCCAAGAGGGGAGTATTGGCAGCAGCGTTGGGGTCCTAGGCGCGGCACCCGGAATGTTAATTCTGAGATCCTTGTGTTTATCTGCATATCGTCTGCATCTCATTTGCATTCTCTTCATTTAAGGTCAAATTGGGCAGACATCTCCACATCCCCAGCCCTGTCTCTTGTCTGTATCCCAAATCTATCCCTTAGCGGCTCTAATCTCTCTCAGTTGTCCAGTTCTTTACCCCACCCCTCTTCCCAGCCCCTAGTGTCTCCCGGGGTGGGAGGGGGCACAGCCTAGCTAAAAGAAAAATGATGAAAAGTCTGCCTCTCCTCTGGATGTTTGGTGACAGATGGGGAGGGCTGGTCTGTACTACCTAGAGACTAAATTGGCAAAGCAAATGGTGGGGGGAGGTGCCCCAGGCTGGGGTGAGGGTCTCTAGGGCCAAATCACCCACATGCCTGGCAGGGTGCTGGAGCTGGGGATGCCTGCTTCCAGCCAGGGGCAGGCCTGCCCACCTGTCTGGTGCCAGGGCAGCTTCCTTCCTCCAATTAAACACTAATGAGGTGTCATTAACCCTTACTTTACCTGCCAGCCCTCAGGTGAAACTCAAATTCATGGTCTCACACTGAGGAAGAGGGAGAAAGGAAGCCGAGAGGCAGTAAGGTCAGGGGACCAGGAGACAAGAAGGTGGGGCCAGAGGCATGAGCAGCAGGCACTGGTTATCCTCTGTGTGCTTCTGAGGGATTCTAGGCATGGGTGTCCCACCGTCAGAATGCATTTATTCTTCTATTCATCAATTCAACAATTATTTATTAAGCACCTCACCTACTCCTACTAACTAAATACCAGGCTGCATGCTCGATGCTGGGGATACTCGCTTCAATAAGACAAGATCCCTTCCCTTAAGGAATCTTCAGATTACTCAAGAAGACAAACTGGCCAACAAATAATTATAATGCCAAGAGCAAATGCTATTATAGAGCTATGCACAAAGTGCTGTGGGAACACAGGGAAAGCGAGCTGTCAGGGAAGGCTTGGATTTTGAAGGACAAAGTTTCTGGCATGGAGGGGATGTGTAGAACTAATAATTCTTGTGGGTTTGACTCAGTGTGGGTCCATGTTTAGCTGTGTTTTCAGGGCTGCTGGTGTCTGCCCTCCCAGAGCTGTATGTTTTGCATCTGTGTGTTTGTGTGTGAGTGTACGTGTGTTGTCTGGATCTCTGAGTGTCTGGAATCCCTTCTCCTGAACATACATTGTGGTTTTATTACAGATCAATGTTTGCTGTGAAGCTCTTGCACAGATTAGCCTGAACCTGCCCAGCCCAGGGGAGGGGAAGTGGAGAACTGATGTTGGCTCTTTGGGAAGGGGTGGGCAGGCACCATCTTCACACCTGGGGGCCCAGACCCTTGGCTCCCCAAGTGGCAAAAGGCTGGCCAAGGGAGGCAAAGAGTTGGACCCCAGGCTATGGTAGGCTGTGCCGAGGCTGTAGTCCCCTCTGCCCCTGGCTCCCCAGAGGAAACATGGGGGTTATAGCCACCACTCCCCACCTAGATCTCAGGCCCCCTCCCCTAGCCTGTTCTTCTGTCTGCAGAGAAGCAGGCCAGCTCAGACCTGTCTGCTGGCTCTCTCCCACTGGGAGCGGATCCTTTCCAGGGGACACGAGAGGGCTGGGGAATGCTGGGGCCTACTTGGAGGCCCCAGGTACTCCACCCTGGCCCTGGCTCTCTCCAGCCTGGATTCTCCCCGCCCACTTTGGGGTGCCACTTCTCAGGGTTTTGCCTAGACATAGCCATCTTTGCCAGGTAAGCCCTTGACCACTAGGCAGAGGGTGGGGCGAGAGTTCTGGCAGTGAGGACTGGCATGGGGGGGCTGGGGGGGGGCAGCAAGGAAATTGCAAAGCTACTCAGAGACCTCTACCCTCGTTCCTTCTGTCTCTTTGCAGCCACTAACTAGAAAGCCAAATTTTGGTGGCAGGAAAAAGAAGAGAGTCTGGATCTAGGGAGAGTTTTAGGGGTTAAGGAGAGGCTCTGAGGTCTGAGGAGAGGGTCAAGAACCCCTCCTTCCACACTGTCAAGAACGGGACTTCCTTTTTTGGTTGTAACTTCCCCTCCCCCTCATTCCATCTAATCTTTTCCTACCCCCTCCTTACTCCCCAAGCCCTCGGTTACCTCGCCCACTCTGACAGCTCTTAGAGAAGCTTGGAGATGGGGGGACAAATGGAAAGTCTAGTCTGGGTGAGGGACCTCAGGAGATAACCTCTCAATACCGTGATGATGAGGCCTCCATTCGTCAACCTCCTTGTGGGTCCTACACACTGTGCTAAGTGCTTCCCAAACGTGGATCTGAATGCTCACACAACCAGCTCCTCAAGGTAGGGTGTTCCTATCCCGATTTTACAGATGAGGAAGCAGTCTCAGGGAAGCACAGGGACTAGCACAGCCAATGAGTGGTAGAACTGGAATTCGAACCCAAGCCCATCCTATGAACTGCTAAGCACGACTGCCTCCTCCCAGCTTTCCTTGAAGCACATTCAGAGGATTCACACACACCTCTAGTGTAACACTCCCGAGAGGGCCCCCGGTTCAGGCTTCTTAGCTTGTTGGACTCATTAGAGGGATCAGGGTATGACTAGAAACAGAGGTTATTACACTCCAACGCCAACCAGCAAGGCCCGCATCCTAATTTCCTGTGTCCAGGACCACACATCAGTGCACTGGGTTCCCTGCTGTCAGTCGTGTGTGTGGTTCCACGTCAACTCATGGACATTAGGGCACCACGCAGCCATGCTGACACACACACTGGGAAGTCAGAAGATATGTGCATTGGCCTCCTTGTTGGCATGCTGGCACCCAGGTTTCCATGTTAGGACCACACCAACAGACTGCCTGCACTGGGGCACACACATGGGCCCTGTGCAAGGTGAGGAATCTGTGAATATTTCATGTCTGGAGCTGGCGGCTGCCTCTCCCGCTCACAGGCGTGCCCAATGCTCCTTCTCATAGGCTCCTTGTTTATTTGTTTAATGAATTATTTATTCACAGCCCCCCTTCCCTCCTGGCCTCCCCCTCCCCCAGGCCCTAGCCTCCATGATTTATTGAACACAGCTCAGCTCTGTGGTTGCCACCCGATGTCCCGGGAGCCGCCTTGGGTCCAGCCTGAGCACTCCCTCTGCCCTCGACCTGTTCAGCTCCCTGCTTCCTTGGCCCCAGGGGATGGGGGGGGGGGATGGGGAGAGGCGGGGAGGCACCATGTTCAGAGAGTTCCCAGGGGCCTGAGCTCAGTGCCTCTGGAGAGAAACATGGCAGCCAGCAGTGTTCTGGCAAGCCCGAGGGTCAGAGGGAAATGAAGGCAGAGATTGCAGGGCAGGAGAAAAGAGGCCTGAGGCCCTAGAAAGCGAGGGTCAGCCTCATGGAGAGAACCCCAGCCTCCACAGATGCCCTCACCCCACAGAGAGCTGTTGGTCAGAGCCCAGGCCTTAGACACCAGTGTGTCTAACTAGGTATAACCCAAGAGAGATAATGAAATCAAGAAATCCATTTTATGGGTCTCAACCAGCTTTCTATTTATTTTTTTTTAATTTTAAGAATAGAACAGAAGAAAAATATGAGTGCATCCTCGGTAATAAGAGTAAGTATTGTTTCATGAAACATTGTTTCAGTTGCATGTGAATGTGTGTGTGTGTGCATGTGTATGTACTGTATTGTAAATGCAAAATATAATCTTACTGTGGGTTACAGTCAGGAAAGGTTTGAGTATAAACTTTTATCAACAGGCCTAGACCCCACTGATGGAGGCCTGGGTCCTTCCATGACCCAGATGCCACAGAAAGAGGCCTAGGCTTCAGATCAGGTCCCAAGCATATGGACAGTGGCCCAGATCTTATACACAGAGACTCAATCCTTGGAGAAGCCCAGGCCCCATGAATAGAGGCCTATACACAGGCCTAGGCATTATAGCTGGAAGCGCATGTCCTATGGTCAGAACCGCCACATGCAGTTGGGCAGTTTGTGCATGGCACAAAGGAGCCACCCATGGGGCTAGTAGAGGCTGACATAAGCCCAAGCTCTCTGACAAAGATGGGGAGACACATAGGGCCACCTCCCGCTTAAGGAAGTGGCACCTTTGTATTTACACAAAGGCACTATTTGCCAAGAGATGCACCCTAAGGACTGGGTCTGCATAGAGGGTGTTTTTTTTAATTCTCACAAAAGCCCAAATCAGC